>NC_136878.1:18405366-18864364 GCF_949152265.1 Phoxinus phoxinus | reverse complement strand
CACTACCGAATAAATGAGGAAGAAGAAAGGTAAAGAAGGGCCTTTCAGAAACAGGCAGAGAGAGATAAAAAGGAGCAATGAAATGCAGCACACTAACATGGGCAACTAAAGTGAATGCAACTGAAACATGAATTAATTCTATATGAATCCTGATCACTTCAGTATTACTGCATGTCCATGTAGCAAAGCATTACATGTACAATTTAACAGCAATCCTATGATTGTTTCTTAAAATGGCTGATACTAGCCCTATTGGATGAGATGCCACTCACCTCCCAGAAGCCTTGTTGTGTATCACCTTAGACGAGCAAGTTCAATTAGATTAACAAATGTCATATCAACATTCAAAAATGATTTGTTAAAGAAGCTATTATAACAATATTTTTTATTTATTTCTATTGCACTTTTCACAAAGGCAAGGACGCTTCACAACAACCGGAGCTAAAACAAAAGAATTCCAAAAGAAAGTACACAACAGAAAGAAATAAAAGATGCAAATGTGCCCATGGTCAGTCATATTTTACATACTTTTCCTGACTCGTGAAATATTAATATTTCATTTTAAAGCTCCAGAGTTTTGAAAAACAAACTTAGTCAAATGAATGTCTATGTTCATCTCCCGAGGTATCTAATTAGACTTCATTTCTGTGTGACTGAAAACCTTGAGACTTATAGTGCAGAAGTCATCAGCTTATCTTTCAATGCTCCAGAGACTGGGACTTATAGGAAACAGATCTGACTCTCTAATTGCACTCTACCTCCCTTTGATTACCTGGCCTATGAACAGAGCACGCTCACATGGGCCACTGATCTTCAAGTTCCCCCTTGATGAAGTACCCAAAGGAGGGATCATGTCCAAGTGATTAGTGAATCACACTCTGGCTTTTCAACAGAGTATACACACCTGTCAACTTGTTTGGTTCAAGGATCACCGTGCTTTCTCTTAAAATGCCTCTAATCTTCTCTTAGTCTCGAATTTAATTTGATGTATACTCATTTGTCACCCGTTTCCTATATCATATTTCCATTTCCATATTCTTTCTTTCTCTCTCACTCTTCTCACTCTTCAGTCTCACGACTGAAGCGTCCTTCAGTCAAATCATTTGTAATAAGCAACCGACTGCCGCTTCAGTGAATGTCTTTTTGCTTTTCTTCTCCCTTACTGACTACGTAGTAACCGTTAAGGAGGGACTCGGCATTACAATATTATACCAATATCCAGGTCACGATGCAATAATTTTGTAATTATTTTCCCTCTCCCCTTATAACCACTAAAAACAGGTCTTGCCAATTTTTTATTGACTTTTTTCCCCTGAGGTCCCCTTACAATGTTGCAACAAAGATATTCATTATTTAGATTCCAGATTCATAATCTTTTCTAATGTTCTCTAAAGAATGCTTTTTTCTGAACAACCATCATTGAGAAGTAAATGGGAGTTGTCATATGTGACCCTGGATCACAAAACCAGTCACATGTCGCACAGGTACATTTGTGGCAATAGCCAACAATACATTGTATGTGTCACGGTTGGGGTTATGTTAGGCTTGTTCGACTTGAACCGGTGTTCTGACGGAACACCATACCCATCAGAATGGGATACCTTCGGTTAATCCGCATGCGCAGCAGTGAAATTTGTGGAATTGCGCATGTGTTAAATTTAAACCATAATTTGAGCATACCTACAATTTACAAGCGGTAAGTGTTGGTGTATTATATCGCATAATATATACACATTACCTTATTGAAGGGTATGCTGTTTTGATAGCCCCTGGTTTAATAAAAATACAGTTTCTACAGGGGTATCTGTGATCCTGCCATGTGTCTTGTCATTTGTTAATTGTCTGATTATTGTTCACAGGTTTTCCTTGTCTTGTAATTAGTCTGTGTATTTAAGCCCTCATGTTTGCCCTGTGTCTTTGTTTAGTATTCAATGCCTGTGTTTTATGTTTGATTACGTTTGTTAAGTAAAGTTGCATTTGGGTTCTCAACCATCTTGCTCCAGTGAATTCGTAACAGTATGGGTCAAAATTATAGATTTTTCTTTTATGCAAAAATAATTAGGATATTAAGTAAAGATCATGGTCCATGAAGATATGTTGTAAATTTCCTACCGTAAATATATAAAACATGTATTTGTGTGAGTGGATGCAGCACAATCGTGAACATAAATGGACAACTTTAAAGGAGATTTTCTCAATGTTTAGATTTTTTTGCACCCTCAGATTCCAGATTTTCAAATAGTAATATCTCTGCCAAATATTGTCTTATCCTGACAAACCATACATCAATGGAAATCTTATTTAAGCTTTCAGATTATGTATAAATCTCAATGTAAAAAAATTGACCCATGTGACTGGTTTTGTGGTCCAGGGTCACATATAGTATTAATATTACATTTTCAGTTTACAGAAACATCTTTTGATGCACAACCTTGGACACATCATCAGTGTTGTTTCCAGGAGTCACTGGGTGTTTCGGGTCTTACAACAGACACCCTCATCCAGGCGACCCAACCGAGGCTGATCAGACCCCGTCCTGTGTCCAAGTGGCATTCTTCTGCCCCCACTGCTCTCCCCTCTTTACTTTAACCAGAGCTATCTGGATGCTTTTTCCGCTGCCTCCACGTTGTTGCCTATGGCTCTTCTTCGGTTATCACCTGTTATGCCCAGCGCGCCATAGGCCTTTCTCAGGGAGTAACTGGCAAATCCGCAACTGCCCACCTCTACTGGCATACACCTGGTCCTCCATCCGTTCCTCCGACAATACACCACCAGTTCTTGGTGATCAGTTCTTCAAGATCAGTTTCTCCCTCTTTCTCTCTTGAGCTTCCTCCATCCTCTCCTCTCAGGGCACTGTCAGCTCTAACAAGATCAGGTGTTTTGTGGCCTCAGAGACCAAGATGATGTCAGGTCTCAATTTGGACTGGGTGATGTGTGTTGGGATTTTCAGCTGCCTTTCCAGGTCGACTGTAATCACCCAGTCTCGGGCCGTGGAGAGCAAACCTACAGAGCAGTTTTTCAATGTTTTCTCTGGCTTTTGTCCTTCCTTGATGAAGTGAATGGCCTTGGCTGTAGCTTGGGTGTATCGGCTGTCCTTGATCCCCTTGCTGATTGCCTCAGCGATGGATTTGAGGACCTGGTCGTGCCTGCATCGATACCAGCCCTCAACCAGCGCCTTGGAGCAGCTGCTCAGGATGTGTTCTATTTTGGAACAAAGAGGGCATGCAGGTGTTTCTATTTTTCCCCATGTGCACAGATTGGATGGACTTGGAAGGATGTCATAGACCCCCTGAATCAAGAACTTGATTCTCTGGGGGTTCCACTTCCAGATTTCCTTCCAGGTGACACTCCACTCCATCGCCTGTTCCCACTTCATCCAGACGCTTTGCTGCCGCATGGCCACTGCTCTGCTGGTTCGCTCTTTCTTGACTGAAGCTCGTACCTCCTCCTGTACCAGCCTCTGCCTCTTCTTTCCGCTGGCAGAGTCATATCGGGTCACTGTTAGACTCCCAAGTCCGGCTCTGCGTTGCGCCACTGTTCCAAGGATGGCCTTGTGCTTGAGCCACGTCTCTGCCTGCTGGACTGCCTCAGCTGCCCTTCACTTCTTCCCTGTCCTGACAACAATCCCTGCGCCGGACACTTTGGCATCTCTAGATCCAGAGTACTGCAGGTGTTCCCGTGTCCGTGCAACGATGAACTCCTCCCTGACTGAGTTAAAAGGGAGCCTGAGCTTGTTGGTGTTCTCATATAGCCGATGTTACTTAGGCTACGCGGCAGGCCCAGCCATCTGCGCAGATAGCTGCTCACATTTTGCTCAAAACCTTTCACCACTGTCATGGGGACCTCATAGATAAGCAGAGGCTAGAGGATTCTTGGGAGGATTCCATGCTGGTAGACCCAGGCCTTGAATCTTCCAGGGAGCCCAGACGTGTCCACTTTTCTCAACCATCCCTCCAGGTCAGCACCAGTTGCCTTGATGGAGTCTCTGTCATTCAGGCTACAGTTGAAGACCTTCCCAAGGCTCTTCACTGGTCTCTCAGTGACTGGCAGAATCTGGTGTTCTCCCAGCCTGAAACAGAATCTGTCTGCAACCTTCCCCTTCTTTAGGACCAGAGACCTGTACTTTGCAGGTTTGAAGCTCATGCGTGCCCATGACATGAGTCTCTCCAACCCCAGGAGGATTCACCTGGCTCCTGTTACTGCCGTTGTTGTCACTGTGAGGTCATCCATGAATGCCCTTATGGGAGGTTGTCTTACTCCAGCCTTGCTGAGGGGGCCTCTGTACTCTGTTTCAGCTGCCTTGACCAGCATGTTCATTGAGGGGGGTCACTGAGCTGGTGCCAGTCAGATGTTGCCAGTCACTGGCCAGTGGAGACTGTCGAGCTGAACTTGCTGTAATAGTCCAGGATGAGATCTTTCACCTTCTGCGGTACATGGTGTTTCTCCAGTGCAACCTCCACCAGCTTGTGGGGTATTGAGCCATAGGAGTTGGTGAGGTCCAGCCAGGTCCCCTCTGCCTTCTCTTGCTTCCCTGATGAGCTGGGTTACCACGCCCGTGTGTTCCAGACAACCAGGAACTCCTGGTATTCCTCCCTTTTGTACAGACGTGTCGATGTACTTTTTGCTCAACAGGAAGTTGGAGAGCCTCTTGGCTACGATGCTGAAGAAGATTTTACTCTCCACACTGAGCAAGGAGATGACCCGGTACTGGTCGATGTTCTCTGACTTCTCCTCTTTTGGTTTGCACACTCCCTTCGCATACCTCCATGGCTGGGTGATCTTCCCTCTCCTCCAGATTACCTTCAGGGTCCTCCAATAAATATCATCTTTTTTTCATTGTGGAGGAAGTTTAGAGTTTTGAAAGTCACAGTACTGTATGTTTTCATAAAACAACTCTCTTTTATCTCACAAGATCAAGGAAATAGTTGCTTAACATATGACCCCTTTAATGATGCAGCTCATCTATTTATAAATCAGTCAGATAGCAGCACATTGTGCACAGCACTAATTCTCCGTAAGATGGCTGAGAAAGCAGTTTTCACCTTAAAGGGATAGTTCAGTTAATAATAAAAAGTGATTTACACACGCTCATATAATTTCCAAGCCTATGACTTTTTCTCTCTCTCTAATTTGTAGAACACAAAGCAATATATCTACAAAGTTTTGTTGTTGTTAATTGTTTTGTTATCTTAAGGATTTCCCTTTTAAAATAAACCAAATTGTGATATTATTACTGTCAATCTCTCTCACTTTTCCCCCTGTGGAAATCCTTATGACAGCTTTAAAATACTATTTTTTAAATGTATTTTTTAGCATTCAGCTGCTCTTTTGTAAAAGCTGCACTCGTAAACAACAAGAACAGACACAACATCATAAACATTCGTTGTGCAGCTTTGACTAGGACAGAATCATTTGACACAGTCACAACATGTCCCTAAAGGCATCAATGTGTCAATTTGGTTGGGATCATTGGCCATTTTCACTCTATTCCTCATTTTCCCTCTACTCTGATAGAACTATCTTCTGATAGAATAATCTATCTTCCTCTGTGTTTAAGGTGCTCAGCTTGTACACCACACTGAAAATAACTCTGCCTTTCTCTACTCTCGTGGTACGGCAGGATCATATGCACAATCCAAACTAAACATCCAGCTAACAACTAAAGAGGTATGAACACTGTCTTGTGGCTGTCTTGGTGACAAGGATTAAGTATTGGGGTCATGGGTAGAGTGTTTCCATTCCACTGAATAAAACAGTTTGTAAAGTCCAAAAAGTTTGAAAAAGTTTTTTTCTTTTTTTCTCATAGCTTATACAGTAATAATACTGGATATTACCGTTGAAAAGGATGGATGGTTTTTGAAAGAAATCCATTTTCTCACCAAGAAGGAGCTTATTTGATCAAAAATAAAACAATTATATTGTAAAATATTGTAACAATTTAAAATAACTTTTGAAAAGCTGAATATGTTTATTCGGTGCTCAAGAAACGTGCTGAGAACAGTTTAGCTACTTAATACTTTTGTGTAAATCTTGATCCGCTTTTTTTCCTGTTCTCAGAGTAATGGCCCTGAAGACTAAGAATAGAGAATGGTTTGGAATTAGAGATCTAGAGAGTTAGATATGAAACATCTTGGGCGGATGTGAGCTCTATCCAGCGGCAGATCTGGTCCTCTGGGATGTGTCATTTTCTTGTCCGTTTGACCTTATTTAAAAATGGTTGAGGCCTGCACTGAGATTTTGATAAAATGAAGATAAAATTTAAGATGTGCTACAGTGTTTGTAAAATGAGATGTCCTTGAATAGTTTTTCCTCGTAGTTTTGATCAAAGTGTCATATTCTCCAGGTATCACTTGGCATTTCATTTTATAATGTGCCTCAAATATGACTAACAGCATTTAGTAAACCTCATTTCAAATGAAATGACAATAATTCTGGAGGGATGAGATGAGTTAATGTTATAATTGACCTAAGAATAATATTACTTCATCTTAATTCATCTTAATTTAGTTGTTTCCATCATGACCATGAGAAAAAAATAATAGCTGCGCTTTGTCTAATTCCCATTATTAAAACAGAATTAGGAATGTCAAGGCAGAAGGCCCAGACTGCTCTCTTCATTTATCAGTGGTCTGGCAGCATATGTTTTAAATGCTGCAGAGAGGAAATGTCAAATAAGCAGACCTCCGCACCTTATCAACAGGAAGTGAAGATAACTTTTCCTCGTCACACACCATGCCTTTGAATCCCTTCTCTCAGAGAAACACATACACACATGTAGAGCAGAAATTTATTTTCTGTGAAGAAGGTACAGATTCGACTGCTAATATGAACTGTGATCTAACCAGCAGACTGATGATGGAACTTTTATAACTGTTACACAATTCTCCAGTCATCACCATCCAGAGCCATCTTTATGCAGGCTGTACAATGAATAAATGAATGCCAAGATGAAATTTACCAACAGTGGTCCGAGGAGGGACAAACCGGCGACAGGGTTGTGGGCACCCAAGTCTCATCGATGCACGAGCACAACGAAGGCTATCCTGTCTGGTCCGAGCCTACAGTAGGTCTACTGTGGCACAAGTCACACAAAATGATCATTATAGGAGGAATGTGTCACAATACACTCTGCTGTGTTTGGGGCTGCATAGCCGCAGACCAATCAGAGTGCCTATGATGACCCTGTCCACCGTCGAAAGCGGCTACAATGGGTACGCGAGCAGAACTGGACCTTGGAGCAGTGGAAGAAGGTCGCCTGGTCTGATGAGTTCCGTTTTCTTTCACATCACGTGGACGGCCGTGTACGTGTGCACAATTTAGCTCAAATTTGACATGTGCCACCTACCTAAAATAAGGCACTGGAATGCACATTACCAACAAGACCGTAAAACTGAATTTCATTCAAGTCTAACACAACGTTATCTCACGACCAATTCGCACCAGTGATTAAAAGGTGGCTAGTTCGTACGAATTGTCTAAAAACCCATGTGATGGGTAGGTTTAGGGGCGGGGTCAGGTCATTCATACGAATTGGGCAACTCGTAAAATATGTACGATTTGGCAAAAATCGTATGAATTCGTACGACTGAGGTCATATGGATTCGTACGAATTAGCCACCTCGTAAAATTCGTACGAATTGCTGTGAGATCGGGTTGTCTAACATGCATGATGACTCAGACTAACTTCACTGACTCTTGGCTTCACTGAATCAGTTCACTGACTCTTGGCTTCAGGGGCCTCATTTATAACCGTTGCGTACGCACAAAACAGACCCTGAAAGAGGCGTACGCCACTTCCGACGCATAAGTTGTGATTTATAAAAACAAACTTGACGGGAAAATGTGCGCACCTGCACGCAAACTCTGACCCATGCGTACGAACGTTTTGGAGATGGAGCAGTTTGGCGACACCGATGGTGAGCTAGAGTTTTGTCTTTTTGGTCACTTTTAGACAGAAAATCGAAATAAAACGATACATATAAAGGAAGATAATACAAATATAATTTCACTCACCAAGCACTTGAAGCAAATATCCACACCTTACATGTCCGCGCCAGCGAGCGCGTTGGGCCGTTAGTGAAACATATCTAACGGCAGATGAAGTAAAACTGTAAATCTTCATTATGAGTCCTAATCATTTAAAATATATATATATATATATGATTTATTTATTTTATATATATATATATATATATATATATATATATATATATATATATATATATACAATCTCAAAATGTTCAAGTGTATTGTATGTTAAATGATATGCTTTAATAAAAAGACGTTTGATATGAGTCTTAATCATAAATAGGCTACAGTTTAGGCCTATATAAAACAATGATTTAAACTGTTTTATTTCTGATATAAACATTTAGATTAAATATGCCATTCTCATTAACGGAGTTAAACACTTAAACTACATGACATTTAGGCCTACTGAATAGTAAAAAAAAAAGTAAACAAATAATAATTATATATATATATATATATTCAATAAATAGCCTATAAATATTGGTTGTGGATGCAATGCTTTTGAACACTTTTCCTTTGGCATGCTGTGTTTCAATGTTTTAACTACAGAGATAATTGCTTATCATGATAATAGCAGATTGTGCAAGTAGCCTATAATGCACAACAAGGTCTTTCTGTTTCCATTAAAAATATAAATAAATTAAAAATACTATTTGGTCAGTGGAAAAGATTGAGAACAACTTTATCTGAAATGTATTTTACACTATTTGATTTATTTATTCAAAAACAAGGCAAGCATACTTTATTTTTATTAATGTAATGTGACGGCACATCTTGTACCGTTAAACATGTTATCACTTCACGTGGATGAATAATCATATGCAAATGATATGCAGATGAGGATATGCATAGTAAAACTAGGCGTTGTAAGCTCCATATATGGTTATTTCGGGGAGGAGACGCATGTGCGCACAATCTTCCGCGGAGTGGGATTTATAAAGTGAATTCTGCGCAGGTTCTGGCGTACGCACGGTTTTATAAGTCTCAATATTTTTTTGCGCACGCCATTTTTGGCTTTTGGGCGCACGTACACTTTTAGTAAGGATCCTACGCACAGTTTTATAAATGAGGCCCCAGGTCTGTAAACGTTTATTTTGCGTTACAAAGCAAAGAGCTCCTCCCAGGGAGGATGTGACCCTCTACAAACAGGATTCAAGATTGAAAATCAAACAAAGCTTAGCATGCAAATAGCATATGCCAAGCTGAAGATGACAGCAGGGAATATACAAATCTAATATTTTTTGTTGTTTTGTTTTTTACAGTTTGTTACAAATTCTAAAGAGTTAAATTATGGTGTAAAGTTAGACAAGGGCAGGTATGGAAATATATTTGGATGCAATGTCCATCATAAATAAATTGGACTTGTCAGATGTCAAACTTTATGAAAAAAATAAATAAACTGAGGATACCGAAAGATAATATATACTGCATTCGGATAAAGCTCACAGAAAGGCAATAACACCAATCTGTTTACTGTATATTTAAAATCTAGATTTATAAGATCATCATCGTATGCTACTGTTTTTTGAGAAATTTGGACAGCAGTCTGCTCTAGTTGTGATTACAGATGTTTATCGGTTTATAAGTTTATCAGTTTATTCCAAAAGAGAATATGTTCATTTGTGTCAATAACAGCTATAATATGTCTGGAAACTTAGGGCAAGATTCGCGTGAGCGTTCACCCTCTTTGGCATTAAAAAAGAAGGATTTACTAAACGCAGTGAAAAGCACGTGCAGAACATTCCACTCCCATCAGCGCTTTATTTGAATTGTTTTCTCACGCTAATTTGCCCGGTTTAGTAAATCTGGTCCCTAGTGTTTTTTATGTCAGTTTTTTATGAAAATCTAAAATTCACTCCAAACTGACATGGCTCAAAGGATTACACCATCAACTGACAACAGATGCATTTTTCAATCCTCTGAACCCACAGTTAACAATGTTAACTCAATTTATTTCAGCTTTGAATTCAATAAGCCAGTTTAAAAGATAAAGTTTGTCCTGAGATGCATGCCAATCACAGCTCACAACCATTCACTGTAATCCATCACTTGAGGACAAACCTTACCAACTTCAAGTACATAACAAATGTATATTAGTATGTGTCTCTGAGTATGTCCTCCATTCTGTGCCATGAATCATGTAATTGTTGTACTTTTTTTTATAGTGTACTCTCAGTGTGCTGCTCTCAGCGTTCAGCTTTTGGCATCAGTGGCAGGCGCTCAGTGCGGCATGACATGGAGGTATTCAAGGGAAATTGGCCTAATTATGTGTTTTGCAGGCTCAGCCGTATTTGGAGAGATATAGCTGTTAGGAAAGTGAAATTAATAATTGATATAGGACCTTTACAGTATAGCCAGGTTTCCATCCAGATATTTTTATGTGAATTTAGGGGTATCACAAAAAGTGCTAAATGGGAACAAAATGTAAAACTTTAAAAATGCACATTTGCTTAAAGTTTCTTATTCTGTAAAAAGAAGTGTGCATACATTACAATGGGATTACAAATCATAGATGAACATAAAAAAACGTACTCTGTTAATAACGTAACCTCGGTTCTCTCTAGAGAGGGAACGAGTACTGCGTAATATCTTACGCTAGGGGACAAACTCTTTTCCACAAGATATTGAAGCCAAAAATTATCCTTAATTTTGAAATAATGCAAAACGCGTTGCGGCAGCATGCAGATATAGGCTAGACGGCTTGCGCGCCTATTGGCTCTCCTGCGGCAACTGCAGCAGCCTATTGAGAGAGGCCTCTCGTGACGTCAGATACAATGGGGGAGCTTCGCGCCCACTACGTCACGTCCTGCCGAAACAGGCGTGGCTTAGGCCTATAAATATAGCTCGACAGGCTGATACACTCTGATTTTCATCGCCAAAGTGAACCAGAGCGTGTTGCAGGCACGGCAAAGATACGCAGTACTCGTTCCCTCTCTAGAGAGAACCGAGGTTTCATTAGTAACCGAGTACGTTCTCTTACGAGAGTACTCTCGTACTGCGTAATATCTTACGCTAGGGGAACACAGTGTAAAACGCTGTGCGTGCTGAAATCCAACACCAAAGTCCCAAGGGCAGGTTCCCGGGGCTCATATAGTGCATGATCACCAGGGACTCGCAGAGAGTCCGGGAAGAGGGGCTCAAACAGCATAATTTCCGTAATAAGTAGCATCCTATAAGGAGCAAACTATAAAAATAGTGTTCCACACAGCCAGGGCGAAAAAACTCTGCCTGGGCTGATGAATATTATGGGACTTACATACTGCCCACAGAGTTATTTTATCGATCAGCGAACGGCGCTCAAGCAGTTTCAGTATTCTGAGCAGTACTGATTTATTTGACCGAAAGCAGCTTAGCCTGCAAGGCGGGAACCTCTAGGTTATAAAACCTTATAAATGTAGACGGGGAGGCCCAGCCTGCCGCCATACAGATATCTTGCAAGGCAATCCCACTAGACCAAGCCCACGACGAGGCCATGCCTCTTGTGGAGTGTGCTCCGACACCTAACGGGCACTGCAGGCCCTTAGAGGCGTAAGCCAGCGCAATAGCATCAACTATCCATCTGGATAGACTCTGTTTCGATGCAGCTAGTCCCTTAGTACTCCCGCCGAACGAAACAAAGAGCTGCTCCGTCTGTCTGAAGACAGTCGAGCGAGACACATAAACCCTTAATGCCCTGACCGGGCAAAGGAAGCTCGCGTCCTTTTCCTCATTAGAGACCGGCAGGGCCGACAAGGAAATCACCTGTGCCCTAAACGTTGTGTTGAGGCATTTAGGAACATACCCGTGCCTTGGTTTGAGTATGACTTTCGAGTAATTTGGCCCAAATTCCATACACGTCGTGCTTACTGAGAGCGCTTGCAAGTCCCCTATACGCTTTACCGAAGTGAGAGCCAGAAGAAACACCGTCTTGAAAGACAAGTGTCTGATATCTATTGATTGGATTGGCTCAAACGGGGCACCTTTCATGGCTTCCAAAACCATAGAAAGATCCCACATGGGGACTGAGGGAGGTCTGTTCCAAGTGTTCCACTTGTTCCACTGTTCCACTTGTTCCAAGTGACTGGCCAGGCGTCGATTTAGTAAACGCTGCTATGGCCGCCATGTAAACCTTGAGCGTGGATGGGGTTCTGCCCTTATCCAGTATCTCTTGTAGGAAGGAGAGAACCTCCGTCACCCCACAATCTGGGGGTGATATGCCACGAGCTGTGCACCAGCTAGAAAACACAGACCATTTCGAGGAATAGAGCTGTCTAGTAGACAGGGCCCTAGCCTGCATGATCGTGTTTAACACTCCCACTGGGAGGTTAGCGGGTACCCGTTGATGGCCCACACATGTAGGGCCCAAAGCTCTGGGTGAGGATGCCAGATCGAGCCCTTTGCCTGAGAGAGGAGGTCCCTTCTCACTGGTATTGGCCATGGGGCAGTGCTTGTCAGCTGCATCAGAACTGGGAACCAGGCCTGGTTTTTCCAGAACGGAGCCACAAGGAGCACTGAGCATCCGTCCTCCCTGATTTGCTCTAATACCTGAGGCAGGAGCGTGACAAGGGGGAAAGCATAGAGCGGGCAGCGGGGCCAGAAGTGGGCCGGAACACCAGAAAATACACTCTTTATGGGATTTATCTGGGCGTAAAAACTGTGTTTGTGCACTGTGCAGGCAAACGGGCTGTGGTACCGGCTTGTTTACTGCAAGATACACTGGAAAAGTCTGGCCGCAGCGGGACTTGATATCCGACATCTCAGAAAGCGTCAACCATAAGTACTATGGCCTGTGCAGCGGATTTTGTGGCGCGAAGAGCTAGGTCCGTGGCGCTCCTTAAATCCGGCACGCTGATAGCTTCCGGTCCTTCCTCATCCAGTTTACGGAGAAGGTCGGCCTGGAAGATCTGCAGGATGGCCATCGAGTGCATCTTTGACCACTCAAGGCCGAGGCTCTCTACGGCCTGCGTGAGCAGACGCATCAGCTCTGCTTCAATGCCGGCTCTTTTCCCTGAAGGCTGGCGAGCAGAGGAGGAGAGATCCACAGAGCTCGACCAATCCTCACCGTCAGACGCCAGGATCGAGCAGCTGTCATCCTCCACAGACGCGGCTCCTTCTTAGTCATCCATGGCGGAAGCGGTCCGCTGTCCGTCAGTGAGAGACTCGAGCGAAGCCGGCGGCGAAGCTGGCGGGCGAACCGGCGAGCTTTCGGAGGAGGCTTTTTGGAGGAGGTTCCAGGGCTGCTGAGCACACTGCTTTTTACGGCGCGGCACCGCAGCAGGCGGAGGTGCAGTCTCGGCGAAAGATGCCATGCGAGTCCTGAGAGTCAACATGGGCATCTGCTCACAGTGAGGGCATCCGCCGTCAGCGAGCGCAAGAGCTGCGTGATCCTCACCCAGGCAGGAAACGCCGATGACATGGTGGTCCACGTCGCTGAGTGGGGCTCGACACGAGCCACAGAAGGTAGGAGGCATCTTGAAAAAGACGCTCGGCTCTTTTAGTATGAGAGTGTGAGTCGCAGCGGCGAGCACACACTCTAGTAGAGAAAAAGGATATAATACGCCGGATAGCGTAGCAGGAATGGCGACTGAAGGCGGCGAGTTGTCGACCAGCGGCTTCAGATGCAAAAGCTCATCCAGCAGAAGGCTATTTCAGACGGCGCGGCTTCTTCCTCTCAGGATCCAGCGATGCGAAAGCTTCGCTTGAAGAGATGAAAATCAGAGTGTATCAGCCTGTCGAGCTATATTTATAGGCCTAAGCCACGCCTGTTTCGGCGGGACGTAACGTAGTAGGTGCGAAGCACCCCCATTAGATCTGACGTCACGAGAGGCCTCTCTCGATAGGCTGCTACAGTTGCCGCAGGACAGCCAATAGTCGCGCGAGCCGTCTTGCCTATGTCTGCGTGCTGCCGCAACGCATTTTGCTTTATTTCAAAATTAAGGATAATTTTTGGCTTCAATATCTCGTTAAAAAGAGTTTTTCCCCTAGCGTAAGATATTACGCAGTACGAGAGTACTTTCGTAAGAGAACTTGCCTCTAATCATGTGACTGAATTCGCTCAGAAAAGTCATCAGACCAAATCATTATATTACATATCAGTTCAACTTAAAGGGATAGTTCTCCCAAAACTGAAAATTCTGAAATACTCACCCTCATGTTGTTCCAAACTCGTAAGACTTTTGTTCATCTTCGGAACACAAAAGAAGATATTTTAATGAAATCTGAGAAAATTTTGTCCCTCCATTGACAGTCTACGCAACTACCACTTTGACACTTCAAAAAGTTCATAAAGAGATTGTAAAATTAATTAATATATGGGTCATTCTGTTACGTAGCACATTAAAGCTTCCGCAAGATCCAATGAGGTTTGTTCTCTTGAGATGAACAAAATGAGGGTGAGTAAATTATGACAGAATTTTTGGGTGAACTAAGGCTTTAAGTTTTGAAATGAAATGAATGAATACTGTATGGTTTGCACAAATAAACTAGTCTAGTCGTATTGGTCGTAATAAATAATGGTTAGCTGCAGCCGCAACAACATAATTGTGCTAACATTAATGCAAATAGAGATTTCTTGAAATGAAATATACCCCTTTATACAAAGAGCTGCCACAGCTCATGAATAGCCTTCAGCACTGAGGGGGAAGTGAAGCGTTTCTCACAAAATGTGCTGTGCTGCTGACTGTTTTCCATTTCCCAGGAAGAGAAGGAGAGGGAAAAAAAGAGAGACAGAGACGAGATTTGTTTTGTTCTTTAATAGTTTATATGAGTTCAGATGCACACACAGCTCAGTGATAAGGGGCGATCAATCTTCATCATCACAGTTGTTCACTGAAATAGCCATCAAACAGTGCGTCATCTTCATGCCTCATTTGGTCACTCCATTCAAACACCCTCACCCCACAGCATCACGTCACCCTCTCCTCTCTTGCATATCCAGCTGGTTTCTTGTCATGTTTTTTGCTGTCTGTGATACTGAGGCAGTGGGTGGGCTTCCCTTCCTCCCTCCCTCCCTCCCTCCCTCCCTCTCTCTCTCCCTCTCTCCCTCTCTTTCTCTCATCCAGCACCCATTACCAATGCAGCACCAGTGACTCAGCCTGCTTTCTTCCATCTTACACCTCACACACACACACACACACACCAACTCATATACAAACAACTCACTCGACACATGCAAAGCACATGCCCACAGTCACCCTTCTCTCCCACACACACAAATACATGCAAACGCAATTAAAACCCACACACAGCCACTGACCTCTCAATCCCTCCAGATCCCTATAATAAGGGCAGCAGATATGTCCAAAACAATTAGCGCTGTTGACTACTTGCATGCACATAGTCATAATAAGCTCACGTAAATGCAACACTTAATCAAACCTACTGATGGGATGACAAGTAGTCACGATGTCAGCTCGCGACTGAGCCACCTTCCTACACACACACACACACACACACACACATACACACACACACACACACACACACACACACACACACACACACACACACACACACACACACACACACACACACACTGTTGCATCATATACAAACAGATTTCAATAGACAATAGATGTCCACAGGAAAAAGTATGTGAACCCTTAGTAACAACAATAGTCTGGTTAAACGAATAACACACAAACAGTACTACGTTATTGTTGCACAGTGCAAGGTAAAAAAGGTATGTGAAGAAGCTGAGGACTTTTCCAAAAGATAATCAGATTCCAATTAATAAGAATCGGTTAGCATATGCAGTTATAAAGGAGCTACTGCAGGGTTAGTGCGTAGTCGAGCTACAGCCTTCATTTGTCAAGTATACATGACACATTGTATAACTGAATATTCAAAAGATTAAATACGCCTTGAGATTGCATGTTTTTTTTGTTTTTTTTGGTGCAATCAATGAATGGTGCTCATAGACAGCTGTTTAGATTGTTGACGAAGTTGCTGAAAATCATTATCTAGGTCTGTTTGTCCAACTATGCAAAAACCGGACTGGTGGAATTTAATTTTGACCTAAACATTTAGCGAAATATAGATTTTAAAAGTTCATGTAAATACTTATTCAAAAAAGATTTGGAGGTATTGGTGCCTTACCCTATTAAAAAATCTTAGAAAAATGATCTTAGAAGACATAAAATTAAGAATAAGAGAATAATCTTACAATTCGATCAAAGATTAAGAATGGTTGACTTGCATAAAACTGTAAAGATTAAAAAAGATACAAGCTTTGTCGTTCATCAGTTCACAGCAAGACAAACTGTCTATAAATGGAGAATATTAAGCACTGTTGCTACTCATCCCAAGAGTGGGCGTCCTGCAAAGATGACTGCAAGGGCACAGATGAAAAATACTCACTGTTATTAAGAAGAATCAGAGATTGCCAGCTGAAGACTTACAGTACAAAACAATCGGAAACACGCACATTTCTTGTTGACGTGTCTATGATACATAAAACAATAAACAAGAATAAAGTTTAGGAGAACACAATGGAGGATACCACTGCTGCTCAAAAACAAACTAAAACATTTATGCACATCTGAAGTTTCAAAAGAGCACCTGGGAAATTTTTGTGGACTGACGGATTCAAAGTTGAGCTGTATGCGATTAAGAAAAAAAGAAAGAAGGAAAAATAGGCAAGCACAACATCAAAAACTTCTCACCTATAATATGGTGGAGCAGCTACCATGGTTTTGGAGTTGCTTTTGAACCTAAATAGCTTGCTATCATCGGCAGGAATATGTATTCTCTTAATTTTTTTGAGGATGTTTGCAGTAGAATGTAAGGCCATCTGTTCGCAAATTGAAGTTCAACAGAATTTGGATGAGGCAACAGGACAACAACCCAAATCACAGGAGTAATTAACAACAGAATGGCATCACCAGAAGAAAATACGCCTTCCGATGCGGCCCATGACCTCGAAAGCGATTCACCCCAGACATCCAGAGAATATTGCTGAACTGAAACAGTTTTGTAAAGAGCACTGGTGAAAAAGTCCTCCTGACTGATCCGCAATTACATGAAACGTTTGCTTGAGGTTATTGCTGCCAACAAAGGTCAGCCAGTTATTAAATCCAAGGGTTCACATACTTTTTTCACCCTGAATTGTTCACTAAAAGTTCACTAAATATCATTGCTCGTGTTTTATTTAAGCAGACTTTTATTTTATTCTAGATACTAGTTGGGGGCCAATGTATACTATTGAGAGTTACATTTTCCTTCCTTCGCTGCTTAAAATGCTGTGCTAGCTATGTTTGTTCTTTCTCTTTATATCAGATATGCTGTGCCGAAACATCCCTGCGGAACACAATGGCAGTTGGAGGCTTTAAATAAAACGATGGCCTGATTATGAGAGAGAGGGAGGGAGAATGAAAAAGGGAATGAGGTAGAGAAGGAGGCACTGCCAGGCTGAACCAAAGATAAAGCACATATTTTGGATGACTGATATTGCTTATTTTCAGTTGCAAGTGTGAGACAAAATAGGGTTTTTGTGTGGACATCCCAAGAAGAAATGAGAGAATACTACCTTCAAAATGATGGATAGATGCAAGTAAAAATGAAAAGATGATGGAGAGATAATGCCGATTTGCAATGCAAAAGACCTCAGACATGCAAATAGGCTTATTTGGTAGTAGGGCAGAAGGCCACGCACAGATAAATGGTTAGAGACAAGCTTAAGAATGAGAATGATCAAGCATTCTGGGAAATGTAGTTTTACGTCAACTGCTCATGTAGCTCAACTGATACAGCATGCCGTAAAATGTAATGTAAAAAATGTAAACCAATTACTGTAAGTTTGGATGAAAGCATCTGCCAAATGCATAAATTCCTGTAATAGCAACCAACACGAGTTTAGTTTAACATAGTTTGATGGTATTATACATTTAATCCAGACAGAGATTACAATGCCCCAAAAACATAAGATATTGTCTTCACACAGCAGGCCTGAATCTACTGACTAATAGAAAATACATAAATAAATGAGTTAAATTGTCTAAGATAGCAGGCTAGTCTCAGACAGATTCGATTCAACAGGCAGAGTAAACTGTTCATGACACCGGCTCAGGCATGAGAACCAGCACTATCTCCATGAAAAGGGTATATGTGGGAAAACATCACTTCTTTTGATGGATCATAAAGACACAAATGTTAGAAGCTATTTTCTAAAAGAGAGATATTGCAGACAAGCTCATTATAATAACTCTCCAGCGAACAGGACGTGGACAGAAATTTGAAAGTTGCAAAATGACTCATCGTCCTGATTCAGTTCAACTCTTTTCGGCAAGGTCCGTTTCACCGTCACATAGGCACAGCCCACATGTGCATGCAAAGTGCTGTATGTTTCAAACAAACAGGTCAATATCGCAACTAAATGCTTCAATTTCGTAATTTGCAAATAGTGGACAAGTCACAAGTCATAGACAAGATGAGCTCCACTAGCCTTGAGAAACAACGGAGCTTAACAAACATGTCTGTGTTGTTAATACTTGTAACATTTTTTGATTTAGCCAAACATTTCCCTTGACTCGTAAACAATAAAAGCAGAAGTCAGTGGCACTTTTACCCCAATGTCAGTCATGTGCATGACACAGAGGCTGCATATTTAACTTGCTAAATGTGTTTCTCTTTGTGAGTGCTCAGGTGTTCTTGACAGATCCTTTTCTGTTTTGAGGCCAGCTGTCCACAGCAGATTACACAGACGTCTTCATCTTCTTTCTCCCTTAAAACACATGCACATGAATCCTGCTGTTATGTTGCCTTCAAAACAGAAGCAACAGCACCACCGGCTCCATTGGCACATTCAAGGGTGCCGGAGTTAAAACTTTCATGAAGGCCTTTCACTATCGTGTTCTGTTCATCATTTTTCAAGGTCAGCACTTCATGGGTGAGACAAAGCCGTGGAAGAGTACAGGGAGACTGAAGTCGACAGAGCGTCATGTTTCAGCATTTTTAGCCATCTCCTCTGGAGTGTGCAGTGTCGGGTTGTAGTCACGCAGCGTGAGAGCTTCGAACCCCCTGTTCATCCGTAACACTACTGCGAAGCATGTGCTAATTAGTCTGTGTCTCTCTTCTGAGCAAGTTCTGAGAGAAAGACCAATATAGTAGTAGTGAAATGTGCTTTGGAGCAAGACAGAGTACACTGGTGTGAAATAAATCCTGTTTTATTTTATTCCATCTACAATTGGCTGACAAACACTGCATGGATGGTGCTATTAAAGGGATATTTCTCCCCCACCCCCCAACCCCCCAAAAAAGGTTCCGAACCCATACTTTTTCTTCTGTGGAACACACACGCACGCACGCAGCAGAATGTCCAAGATGCTCTTATCTATAGAATGCAAATGGATCAGGACCAGGAGGTCACAGTTTACTTTCATGGAATAGAAAACAGCCACTTGGAGTCAAACAAATTAAGAACAACAATGATGACAGAATTTCCATTTTTGGGTGAACTATCCCTTTAAAAAAAAAAAATAGATGTTAAGCTGTTTAACTGAAGAACATTATGCTTAAAATGAGGCCTACTGCCAAAGGAATTCATCACTTATGAAGGTGACCTCTCAGTACAGCCAAGAAGAGAATATATCCTCCTTGCTTTGAGTGAGATGAACCCCCCCCCCCCCCCCCCCCATTGTAAGCCAGTGAAGGTCATGGCCAGTAGCCACCACGTAAAACCAGTTACCATAATAGAAATGCACCAAGCTCATCCTGAAAATCTTCCATTGCCTCCCTTTATTACCTCCTCCCCTCTATCTCTTATTTTTTACGCTCTCCTTCCCTCCCTCCCACAATTGCTTTCTTCCTGATATACAGTCTTGTTGTCATTTGTTTGGACTCATTGTTCCCAGCAGCTCCCTTCCTGGTGTCTTTCGCCTCCTACTCTTTTTAATGTCTTTACAAGATTTAACTGCAACATTCAAAAAAGAATTTTGAAAAAAAGTCTATTTACTTTCTTTTAATGCATATTATGGTTTTATTGTGAAAGATTTGTCCGTTATTTAGACATTTGCACACCATTCTAGCATCAAAACTAATTTGTCTTAATAATCTGTAATAAAAATGATGTGGTCATTCATTGCTGTGTTCTGATGTAACATCCACTATTTTACCCCCCAACAATTCTCAATGGATTCCCAAAGTCCTGCCCTACATTTTTGTCTTGTTCAACACTTGTCACATTACTGTACTTAAAGGGATAGCACACCCAAACATGACAATTAAGCCATTATTTACCCACCCTGGTGTTGTAAAAATGCTCTATGACCTTTCCTTTTCTTTTTTTGTGTTTTAATTATCTTAATTTCTCAAAACGGTGTGCTTTAGGTGAGCCAGTGTGAACTGCTGTGCTAATTAACACTACACAGCAGACCAACGGCTAAGGTCAGGACTTTCACTAAATATTACATTTAAATTTGCCCTCAAAACACTTGGAAAATACAATGATCATTCTGTGATACTTTTTTTGTCACCATTTACTTCCATTATAGGAACTAGCATGTGCGGGGCCTTTTTAAAAATATCTCCTTGAAAAAGAAAGAAGGTCAAGCATCATTAGAACAACACCAGCGTGAACTATCCCTTTAAGTAATGTGTTGTGCATGACAACTCGCATTCACTAAGTAAATTAAATGAAACATTCATGTTGGTCAAGTGGGTGTGTGCCATTTTCTTTATACTAACTAATAACTACTTCTAGTCATTATTACTAAAAGGACTGTACTTCATGACTCTGAAGCTGATGAAATGTTTTATGTGAAATGCTTCTCGCTGATGCTCCCCCACCCACAGCCCCAATAATATAAATTGTATTAATAATAATAGCAATACACAATTTAACAAACTTAGAAAGGAAAATATCAAGAAAGGAGGCAGAATACTCCACCTCACTTAATGTTGTCTGTTTTAGAGTGACTTCACTGCAGTCCTGTAGCCCTGTATATTTCTGTAGAGTCCTGATGTTTTGAGGTTACCAGAGACTGCAGCGCTGCAAAGCTATCATAATTTGAACATCACAATTACACATCAAGCTCTTGCTCCAGGCATTAACATGGTGCAATTTTAGTATCACTGAACCATCATCCAGTCTTTCCAAATGACACCTTGTTCCATTCACCAACTGAGTGCTATAGTTTCATATCTAGATATCAGCTAGAGGCATCGTAATGACATTTGGGTTCACAATGATTCTTTACAGAGAAAATGGCATAAGGAAGGATCTAATCTTATAAATTTGAAAGAGTGGCAGAGGAAGATCAAATGCTTATACAATTTACTCACCCTCACGTTGTTCTAAATCTATGACTTTTATTCTTTGTGGAACAACATACAAGTAAATGGAGGTGCATTGGCAAAATGTCTGAACTGGTCCACATCCACTGTTAATGTATGGAAAAAGAGCAGCTTGTACATTCTGCTGAATATCTCCTTTGTTCAGCATATTAAAGAAAGTCATACGACATGAGGGTTGGTAAATGATGACAGAATTTTCAATGATCACTTTAAGGGTAACTTCTCAGAAACATGGCGAATGAGAAATTTCACTTTCTACTGAAACTGTGGCACAATAAAATCAATGAGTGGGTGAAGTCAACATTACAGAGACACCCAGAGCTCACTGAGGAGATAATAGCATGACTAGCAGAACTTCACCTCAGCCTCCTTAATAGCAATAACGGATATCATCGCTTCTGAAAGCACCGGGATGCTTTAAAAAGATTGATAGTACAAACCGTTTAAGTATACCATCAAAAATAATGTTTTTTCCTTCTGTATTATATGAATTTGAATGTGGTTATGAATCAAGCTCATGCATTAGAGCCCTCAAGTGTTTTAAGTTCAGGGAAGTAGGTGGCGTTTGGAGGAAGTAGGAGGAAAAGTGTACTGGTGAAAGAACAACTAGAGCTCTCAGAGAAGGTCTCCACCCACAGTTTTACCTTGAGTGGATAGACATTTGTGGGTAGATGAGAAGAAAAGGTCAAGAAATGTTTCTGGACTTTTCTTACTAGGTCTTTTCTCATTAACCTCTATTCCAGTTCTTTCATCCTCTAATCAACATATTCTCTCCATCTGCTGAGAACCTTCCCCCCCAACTCTTGCTGCACCTTATCCTTATGGGAAGAGGGATGGAGATAGTGACCGAGAAGGAAAAAGGGTGAAATCAGACTTTGCCACAGTCAGTTTAACTAAGTCTAGAAGATAATTTCAGCAACTTTCTAATCTACTTATCAAGATCATGCCATAAATAAAGGTCTCTGTCAACAGATATTCCAGATATACATTTTTTTTGGACATTTTACGTGATTTAATCTCAGAGTGAGACTTTCATCTATCGATCAACCCGGTCTTATTAAAAGTCAAAAGAAAAGTTGAGAAACGTACAAATCAAACCAAAACCTATAAAATATAAGAAATCTATTAAAGTGTTTTTCGTAAAATGTAACTGACATGTTTACATTTTCGCTATCGCGTATGAATTATTACTAGTTGTCATTTTGACAATTACCAACCCAGTATCACAAGAAGACAGTAATTTGTTCAAGATGGCAAAATTTGTTCAATAAGATGCCAATTATTCGTAAAAAAAAAAAAAAAAAAAAAACTAGTTACGATACATTTTCGCAATCTTGTATGAATCGTGGCCTAGTTGTCATGAGTGTGTTGTTATCTGGACCAGTTTGCCGACTTGTAACTTGTAAACAGGACGTTGCTTGTAGGTGGAGAGCCAAAAATGTGTGTACAATACTGTGGCCAGTTTGAGACTGTTCTTGATTTCTTCATTAACAGCATGGACAGATTAACTGAAGACCTGTGTTGTGGTCATAATACCTTCTGCTATTGACCAGGGCTTGTTTCCTTGACGATAAAGGAGAGGAACGGGGTGGATTATGACAACAAAGCACCCGAAAGCCCTTATTAAGAATAATCAAACATATGCTAAAGGAGAAATCAAATCTAAAATAGTCTCCTGCGTCTCTCAGAGCAATCAGACATGTCCCTCTGTGATGTTGTTAAATCTGGGTTAAAAGGCTGAGCGGGGTCTCACTCTCGTGGGTTATTTAAACAAGCCAATTAGCTTGCAGGCAGGTCTCTGAAGAAGTGACACTTGGGAAACAGGAAGTAGGTCTCATTAGTATTGTGATGGGGCATTCCTTTAATGAAGTTCTTAGATGTCTGTGACATCTGATGTGATGTCATTTCTGCTGTGATGGAATGCTACGTTTGATTCTTGGAAAAATGAGAGGATTTGGGGTGCCACATGAAATAGGGTTAGAGTTGGGGTTGATATAGGAGCTTGAGTTATCGTGGCTAAATGCTCATTCTGTTGGTAAAGAAATGACTCCAACCTAAAACTGTTAAACGTTGCTTTTGACTCCAATTTTATACTTAAAAAAGTTAAATAAAAAAAAACACAACTTACTGCATGACGCAGGACTGCTGAATGAAGAAGCTCTAGTAACCTCTTTTCAATGTTCTGTAGTTGAAGGACGAACGCTGTAAAGACAGTTTTATTTTTTCAACAATCTACAAGGACGGAAGAAGGGTGGAAGAATAGCTATAAAGTCTTCCATCATATTCATCCGAGAGGCTAAAGAAAAAAAGGCCATGTTCAGAGAGGCATATTGCCATACTACTTGTACTATTTTTGAGGTATGCAAAAATCTCTGAATACATGGAACTCCCTATGCAAATGTGCACTATACAACCACCCACTGAGGAATACTGTATCCCACAATGCAATGAGAGTGTATTTATGAACATGAAACAATAGCAACAGCATTTTTTTGTTCAAAGAGGATAATCGAACGCTTATTGCTAAATTTACCATGTAATACAATGTGGTCATGAAACAGCAGTGCAGAATACAGTCTGAAATAATCACCATGGCATATTGCAAGTTGTTTTAGATATTTAGAGATACATTTTAAAATATATTCAAATAGAAAAGACTTATTACTGTATTTTTTGATCATATAAATGCAGCCTCGATGAGCATTAGAGACAGATGACGTTGCAAAATGCTTACCAACCCCAATCTTATGAATGGCAGTGTATGCATTATATACCGCCTATATGTCATACACTCCATTCTGAACACAGCCATAGAGAGAGAGAAACAGGAACAATTGTCTAAAACTCTCATATTGCAACAATGCAGAGACATAAAGAGAACGATTTTCACAATGACGTCTTTAGCTCTGCCTAAGGCAAAAGAAGTAGGAAAAAACTGAAGTAAGCTGCAGTGTATTGACAGTGTATTGTGTGTAGTTCTCGAGTGTCAGGAGACGAGCCACGGAGGGCAGCTGACTCCAGTGAAGCAGAGCTCAGCCTCAGATCATCTCTATAGGCCTATAGGCATTGCAATGGAGCTTGACATCAGAGAATTGAAAACAAATGCAAATATTCTCTCCCCAAACACACACAAAGCAAGCCTTTTTCTCTCAGCCTCTTTATTGCATACAGGAAATCAAACCTGCAGCGTTTGACAGAAGTCAGAGAGCAGATCATTGCTTTTCTCTAGAGCACACTCACAGCGATGAGATTCATTTCACACAGCGCTTTCGCCTCGATTTCATTTCGTGACTGGACATTAAAAGGACATACCGCTAGGATAGTGTCTGAGACATTTAAAGAAAAAGAAATCGTATCAGTTAATGAACACGATGAATAATTTAGCTAAACTGGCTTCTAAGGGATTACGAGCTGTTTAACTATCATTTTGAACATATAATCATGATGTACATTGGTAAACCTATGCAAATATGTTAATCTATTAGCTGACAAACCTAGCTAAAACTTTAAACAAGACTTCCTTGGTCAAACATACTGTATGATGTTGCATTCACTTTACTGCTAATAATATGTAGACACCCAAATGTGCTTACTGAGCATTTAAATGTCAAAACCATTGGCATTGGACGGGACACAATGATGAGATAGAAAGCAACAGTTTGCTTCTAGCGGTAAAGAGTACAAGCATCCAAGATTATAGCAAGACACAAAAGAGATCAGCAGCTTAGAAAAATATAGGATTGTTGCGCAATTACATTTTTTTGTGACTTGCAGTCGTAAAAGACAACTGCAGGCCCATTCTCAGTGAATTCATACACATAAAAGTTTTCAAAGGCTTTTGCATCCCAAAAGAATACAAATCTTCCCGTTTGTGTAATAAGAATCAAGTCCTCACATCCACTGTTCATGAAAGTGTCACTGTTTTCCTAAGAGTGTGACTGGTTCATGCAAATAAAAAGTACAGTGTAGATAATGTAACCCTGGTTCACCATTTAAGATGTAAATACAACTATGTGTCGTTCCTGTGCATAAGTCTGTCTTGTAGTCTTGAACTATAGCCTATATTCAGAGTTCTTTAATTATGATGAAACTAGTACAATGCTAGTGGCAGATAGCCAAAGCCATCCACACCATAAGAGTTAAGTACAAAGTAAACTACATGTATGTGATTGAGAATGTTTTCAGGGGTTACATATTTAATTATGTTTCTCAGCCATGAAAGTTGCTATCAGAGTTACTAGCTAAGATGCTAACATTTACATTTAACAGACGCTTTTATCCAAAGCGTGAAGTCATCGTGAAGAGGCAAAAATGACGCAAGAAGTGCTCAAAATACAAAGTTCAGGCATTGCTCAGAGTAGCATAAGCCAAACAAGGGAGGATTAAAGGAAAAGGTTTTATTTTTATTTTTTTATGTCAAGTGCTCACGGAAGAGATGAGTTTCCAGTTGTCTTTTGAATGTGGTCAGGGAATCTGCATTCCGGACGAGGGTAGGGAGATCATTCCACCAGCATGGAATCGTGAATGAGAATGTTCTGGAGAGTGATTTTGTGGCTCTCTGTGATGGTACCACGAGCCGTCGCTCATTGACCGATCGCAGGCTTCTGGTAGGGATGTAGACTCGTAGGAGCGAGTGAAAGTAGGAGGGAGCTGAGCCTGTGGTCGATCTGTAAGCAAGCGTCAATGCCTTGAACTTGATGCGAGCAGCGAGTGGTAGCCAGTGCAGAGAGAGATGAACAGAGGAGTGACGTGGGCCCTTTTTGGCTCATTGAAGACAAGACGGGCTGCAGCATTCTGGATCATTTGTAGAGGTTTAGTTGCACATGATGGAAGACCAGCCAGAAGAGCATTGCAGTAATCAAGCCTAGAGATAACCAAGGCCTGGGCGAGAAGTTGTGTTGCATGCTTAGTTAGGAAGGGCCTGATCTTCCTGATGTTGTGCAGTGCAAACCTGCATGCTCGAGCTGTCTTTGTGATGTGGTCTGTGAAGGTCAGATGCTCATCAAATGTTACTCCAAGATTTCTGACCGACCTTGATGGGGTGATTGAGGTTGAATCTAGCTGGAAAGTGAAGTCGTGCTGTAGAGACGGATTGGCAGGGAGGACGAGAAGCTCAGTCTTTGCCAGGTTGAGCTGCAGGTGATGTTCCTTCATCCATGCCGAGATGTCCACCAGAAAGCTTGAGATACGTGCAGCTACTGTGGGATCATCAGGTTAAAATGAGAGGTAGAGCTGGGTGTCATCAGCATAGCAATGGTAAGAGAAGCCATGTGCCTGTATGATGGGTCCCAGTGATGTGGTGTAAATGGAGAAGAGGAGCGGTCCAAGAACTGAACCCTGAGGAACCCCTGTGGTCAGTTGATGTGCTTTGGATGTGCTTTGCTAACATGATGCTACAACTACCACAAGGATGCAATTCAGTTTCTCATGTGCCTTCATCTGGAGATAGGGATATCATAAATACGAGTTCTGAGGCAAGACTGACGTTGCATTTACTATTGGGAGTTTCTCACTTGTAAATGCGACATTGCAAAGCATAAATATAACATTTTCGAATCCACTTAACGGCTGCATTTCAGCACAAGTACTTTTCACTGTTTTTCTAAGCTGCTAACAAGATGCAACATAAGGGCTACAGCTAACAAGGATGTGAGTTCAGGTGCTTAACGAATCAGCTAACAGTTGTAGTTATGTAGTCTTGTATCTGTAACTGGTTAGCAACTAGCACACGTTTGAGTTATAACTGTCTGTGTGGTATACTTATTTTATTTTATTGAACAAAATGCATGAATCTCGTCAACTGACGTTGACCACTGTCCCTATTTTACTCAAATCAAAATCTGTAAAAATCCCAAGGACATTCTTGGCTAGAAAAAAGTATTAGAACTACAAACCAAACAGCTCAATTCTATAACAAGTATCCTATACTGTATTCATCTAGTGCAAGCCCTTATTCCTGCATAACATGACGCCGAGCCAAAACACAAATCATCTGCTGTGAAAGCATCATTAATCCAGACTCCTCTTCAGCGAAGCCTGAATCACAGCCACCCACCCCCTCTTGGGACCAGCACATCTACAGATTATCAGTTACTCCGTTTTTCACTTCACTCTCTCTCTCTCTTTACCCCTTCTCCCTTTTTCCCATATCAGAGGTATAGGTGTGAAGAGAGAGTTTCGCGCCATCCCGGTGTCAAAGGCTATTTATACTTCTTCAAACCCACAGCCTCACGTCCCCACCGGATGACTTCATCATCATCATCATCATCTCCCCCTCTGCTGTCGCAGCTGTAGGGTCTCACTGCTGGTGTCCAGCTCGTGGGAAGGCAGGGAGTGGGAGAGGAGGTGTGAGGAGAGCTGACTCACAGGTAATGAGGGGGATGCTACGGTTTAGAGCTCCTCTGAATCATCACTGTCTTCTCCAGCACAATCCCCACCATCATCATCAGTGACACGTCTGTCATTCAGTGTTTCTGTGAATGGAGAGAAAGAGGGAGGCAGAGAGAAACACTGGTGGTACTATGAGGTAAATTTGTACACTTTTTTTCGTGAAGATGAGTTCCAGGGTGTGGCTCTGTCACGTGTCGACCGTGCATGCGTGTTTGTTTGAAAGCGAGAGCCTATATTTAGGCGAACGGTTACAATAAAACAGCAGATGGTTTACATTCTAGGAGGGAAGAAAATGCTGACATGGGAGGGACTATTTGTATTACTAAAGGGAGGGTCCATGTGTTTGCCAAGCCAAAACAAACATACAGACGTGAGGCCTCAGACACCTCTGCTG
Source organism: Phoxinus phoxinus (assembly GCF_949152265.1). NCBI lineage: Eukaryota > Metazoa > Chordata > Actinopteri > Cypriniformes > Leuciscidae > Phoxinus > Phoxinus phoxinus. The sequence goes on along the minus strand of NC_136878.1, from coordinate 18,836,280 downwards.
CCTGTATTCAATTGGATCAGGATGCTGGGAATGGTGTTAATATTCAAATGGGAAAGGAACACAAAAACGTTATGTTGGCTCGATGTTTTAATGGACTTGTAAATGTTACACTTTATTGAAGTTAGAATCAAGTTTCATAAACACTGGATTATGTGTAATTTAGTATAACTTTCAGTAGCAAGCCACATTCGAGGCTTCAGGCTTCATATGTAAGGCAGTTTGAGATTAATTGATCCTTTTTGCACGGGGGGGGGGGGAGATAAAATCAGAAATTACAGTAAAATGTCTTATTTAGTACTTATAATTTGTGCAGCTGTTTAACAAAAGCCATCACACTTTGTACGTCGCTGTACTTATATGGAATTTAATATGGGAAAGGTTTTCAAGGTCATAGCGACAAACCTTGAGGAATATCAATATGCTAGAAGTATGGCTGTAAAATTAATCTTAAAAGCTGCATGGCAAACTTTGTGATTTCAACTTGGAAGATTTCAAAAGGAAGTAAAATAGGCAAGGAACAATTTACAGTAGCAAAACAAATTTAAGTGAATTCTACAAATCCAAGTGAATAAAGAAAATGTTCTCAAGTCAGGTCAATTCTGCGTTATTACCGTTAATGAAAACAAAATGAAAATATTTTCGTTAACTGAAATAAAAATAATATGTAGCAAAAAACTGAAACTAAACTACATTATAATGACTCCAAAACTAAGTCAAATAAAAATAAATATGAGAAATTAATGTATTTTTTAATATAATATATTATAAAACTTGTGATAAAACAACTAGCCAACAACATGGTCAAGTTTTGACTTCCAAGTAATTTTCTGTAAAAGAAGGAAAGCCTTAGGCACATGAATTTGCATATCTTGCTTTTTTAATTAAAAACAAATGAGCAATCAACCCAGAGCAGTTTTTCTTTTTTTTTTGCGTGACATTGCAAATCAATTCAAAAGGGTCAAGTGTAAACTTACAACAATATAGTACATTGTTATGACATTTCTTTAATGTGGAGGGTTGATTTGAAAAATTATTTTCATATCAATTATTTATGCAATTGTCCATATTAACAACTATATACATTCATGTCAAATTCAAAGCAATTGAAGCAATGAACTCTGAGAAAGAAAGAAAAAACATTCATAAAAATAAAATAGATAGAAAATGCTCCAAATTAAACTATATAATTTCCTTTAAAAATATAGTTGAAGAGAGGACTTTTACAATGATATGAAGATTAAATTAAGATTGCTTCATTTTAAACATAGGCACATCGTTTGTTAATATCTGAGGCTTTATAGTGACAGGAAGTTTTCCTGGCAGACATTTTGAAATGTTCCACCCGAACTGAGGCTGAGCAGGGCCACCAAACGTAGCCAGCGCTCCATGCTAGTACGTATGTAAACAAAAACATTGAGGACTAAAGGATCTGTGTCCATCGTTGGAGCTTTCTTTTCAATTATAACACCACCACCACCAACCACCCCCCAATATCTCTTCTGGAAGATAAATACACATTTTTTTTTTCAAACAACAATGATTCTTTGGCATAAATAACAACCTATCTCAATCCCTTTCCAACTAAAATTAAATCAAACTGAAATAAAAATCAAAGACCTGAATACCCCTGACAAGAACAAAAAGCTATATTTCATAAAAAAAGAGAAACACTTGGCTACAGGGCAAAAATGACAATTAATAAAATAGGCTAACTATTTAGATAAACATCGATTAGAACTAAGAACCTTTACGTGACTGGAAAAACAGCAACATATCTCTCTGTTAGCCAATCAAATGCTTCACTCAAGATTCACCCTAAAATGTCCCTGTAATGATAATAAATATATATTTTTAAAGCAACACAACTTCCATAACCGTATCCATGTCACCACAGTTAAAATACTGGTGAGTCTCAATCGCTAAATTAGAAGGAAACCGCTTCGATGGATGAAGTTTATGATTATCAAGTTCTGCACCTTTCTGCACGTCCACTAAACTCGCAATTGTGTATCATTTAACAGATCAAACACTTAAGAACATCTCCAACCGCAGTAATATTACAGAATAGATCTATAAAACACCAACCAATATGCCCCAAACAGTAATGGACATCATGAGTCAGTCCAGTGTTGCATGCAGCACAACATAAAGTGATATTTCTGTACATAGTGCTCTACATTTCCTGGTGGTATGCTGCACTACGAGTGAGTTGAGAATCTGGGACGTGACAATGTAAGACACAAGCACTGACATTCCACTTACGAGGACATTTCATAGCTTTGTTAACCAGCCCACAATCAGTTGAAAGATCACTTTGAGTTGCTCTCTATAGGCAAACGGCGCCTTCTGCACTCGAATGGCACATCAAACATTGTTTAGTTTTTTTATTTTACTCGCAAACATCAGCCACCATTTGTCTAGAAGCATGTGGTTTTCAAGTGTAACCGCTAGCACTGAACAAACATCAGCTCATCAGGCTCCACTGAGGGAGAACAGAGACAAGGCCCCACGGTTTTGGATCGATATCAAAATATTGTGAATCGTATGTAGTCTCGGGCCACTTTGAAGGATGAGACTGCGTCGGCAGCTTCGTATTTTTAGGCGACGTGTCCGGGGAGAGTGTTTGAGGCAGGGAAGGTGACCTGCTTTTACTTTGATCGATTGTCTTGCCCACGGTGGCAAAGAAAACTAAGGGGCGGGAAAGAAACACGTGCTTATGAGTGAAAAACTAATTTGGCACAGCCCACTAAACTCTCATTGTTAACGAGGAGGTAAAACAGACAAGGTGAGCCCAAAAAAAAAAAAAAGAAGAAAGAGGAAATATCCTTCACCATCATTTCAAGAGGAAACATTTATGAAGAGACATGAAACATCACCGTGCCCCTCACTTCATGATTAAACAGTGAAGGGGTGGGTTTACAGGTGGATTTTTCTGGAAAACGTATGTGGCCCGTTCCCGCCGCAGCCGCCGAGCGCAGAAGGCCGTACCCATGGGGCTCTGGCAAGCTTCCCGTCTTTCATCTCCATCTCTCTTTCATCCCTCCTTCACGGGGACAGGTTGAGCAGCTTAGTGGATTTATTTGGGTAATTAATGGCCAGGCTGATGGCTGCGATGTTCTTCAGCGCCTATGCAATAAAACAGGGGAAAGAACAATATAAAGAAAAGTGAGTGCAGAAGGAGAAAGAAAGAAAAAGGGGAGGGGGGAAAAAGTCAGAGAGAACGAGAGGGAGGGAGAGAGAGAGAGAATAAAACCATTAAGCAAAACATTGTGGGTAATTTATCAAACCGTTTCACACACCTGTGGCCCTCAGAGCTCAGCAAAAACACCCACACACAAACACACAATTATCATCACACTTCAAATATGCCACTGCTCAACCCATTTAAAAACTTTTTTGGCACAAAAACACTATTTGGTTAACAACATAAACCACTTGTTTGGCTGTCTGTCATGAATATTACAAGCATGTTTTTATTGAAGCTAAAAAGGTGCTAGGGAGAAGATAAATAGAGAGCATTAATCCCGTCCTACACATCACAATGTGGTCCTTTAGCCGTCCCTGTGGCGGAGATGAGGCTGCGCCACACCCAACGCGATAATGGGGTTAATGACTAAAAGCAACAGAGTTGCCCCCAGCCCACACACAAACACACTCGTACACACACGAATATGGAGGATGGGAACACATGCGCCTCATGTGAGAGTCAACACAGGTGTTTTTATCAATATCCTTTCTGACGTTCAGCTGTTTTAGCATAATATTTGGTTAGAGCCATCATGTGATAAGGAGCGCAAATATTTATTCACCAAAGGCAATTGTGTCACTATTGCCATTATCTCAATGTGAACAAAGGTTGTAGACTCTTATTTTTAGAGAAAGCAAGAAATTTAGAGAAGTATTTTCTCAAATTGCATTAATGAATTTGTACTAAAACGAACATTACTGCAACAGAAGCAACAAATGAGATCGCTACTGTATAGTCATAATAAAATACACTTTCATTAATTTTTCATCAAGTATCAATACCGTACAATGACTGTCAGTCATGAAGTTGTGCTAATAAAACAAGCTTTACACATCATTAGACATTACAGGATCATTATTCCTCATCAACATATGGTGGGACCATCCATCAAAGCCATTTGAAAAGCATCCACCTTTTCACTGTGCTGTGGTTTTCCTGTGAATTAGCAGCTTTACAGCACGAGTTACTGCACTAGGCTCTGCCACATCTCACTTTAAGCAGTAAACCAATGCCACTGAGAACCCATGTGGCTCCTGTTATATGAACCGTAGTACATATAACAGTGTACATATGTACTCATTTGAAGATAGGTGCATCCGTTTCTTGTCCTTATTTGTCTTCATCAACTGCACAACCCTTACTTACTGTATATTGTACAACAAGATCCGTTATTTTCTCTTCTTATATGTCAAATTATTAATTGGTATATACAGATTAAAAATATGATTACAGAATTAATTACTAAAACTGGTCAATCTCTGGTACTCACGCTTCTTGTATAAAGTTTCTGTTTACATAATTACAGCAAATGTTCTAAATTACCAGTTTAATTGACAGTCTATCATTATTTACAAGGGAAGACCATCTTTTCGCTTATCTAATTTTTAATGATACAGATGTGGTGTTTATGCCATATGCTCTCCACGCTCATGAATGTTCATAAAGCCTGGTCTGAACTAGGAATAACGTTTTTATTTTCATTTTCTAGGAACAGCTTACAAACTCTCCTCAAACTTACAGATCTTTAAACTATTTCTATATGTGAATTTGGTAAAATCTGAATCAATGATGATGTCCATCCTACCGGTTCTTTTTAGCTAGTGCTTTTATGATGTCTGCTCTTGATTCAAAAATGAAAAATAAAGTCTTCAAAGTAAAAAATAATATATATGAAAAATAAATACAGGGTTCCCACACCTTGGTTAACTTTAAATTCAAGGACCTTTCAAGGACTTTCCAGGCCAAATGCCCTCGAATTCAAGAACTTAATGTGGGGACACATTTCAAGTGAGAGCAAGGTTACATCGTGTTACCTTGTAAGATACATTGTTACAGTTTTCATGCGTCAAACACAACTATGCAAAAAAGCATTTTTTTTTGCATTTATTGTAGGCCATATGACAGAGATCTGATATTATATTTGTCGTATTTATGTTTTGCATAAAACTGAATAATATTCGGTACATCCTATACTGTATTCTAAAATTATCTGATATTAACTTTTGCATGGATTTTATTGAAAAGAGCTTAGGCTCATATAACCAGAATTTAATTTATTTGAATATACTTTTAAAGGAGTAGTTCACTTAAAAATGAAAATTGGCCCATGATTTTTTCACCCTCAAGCCATCCAAGGTGTATATGACTTTCTTCTATCAGACGAATACAATCAGAGTTACATTAATAAACATCCTGACGCTTCCGAGCTTTATAATGGCAGTGGATTGCAACCATCAGATTGAAGCTCAAAAAAGTGCATCTATCCATCATAAAAGTGCTCCACACGGAATACAGGCCTTCGGAAGCAAAGGGAATGAGTTTGTGTAAGAAAAATATTCATATTAAATACGCTACAAAGTAAAATTCTAGCTTCTGGCCAAACGAATATACGCAGTCTACTTACGCTTAAAGCGCAACTTGTAGTAACATTTTAAATATTAATATTTGTCTTACACAAACACATCGCTTCACATCAGAAGGCCTTTATTATCCCCCCCGGAGCTGTGTGGAGCACTTTAATGGACTTCAAAACAGAAATGGCCATTCACTGCCATTATAAAGCTTGGAAGAGCCAGGACATTTTTTTTATATAACTCCGATTGTATTAGTCTGACAGAAGAATGTCATATACATGGCTTGAGGGCGAGTAAATCATGGGCTAATTTTCAGTTTAAAGTGAATTAATCCTTTAAGTTTTTCTTGCCTCATGGGTTTACATTATCTTAACAAGCAAAGCAATTCAACATTACATTAAATAAAATATTTATCATCACAAATGTTTTATGTTTATTGAACACAATATACAGTCATTGACTGAACATATTTGGATTAGTATGCATAGGCCATGAAGTGTTGGCAAAATAACACATTAGCAGACCGGAGGGAATAATACGGAATTTTTTTACTGAAAACTTCTCGCACAAAATAAATTCAACAACTTTCAAGGACCTGTATCTATGCATGTTTATTTTCAAAAACTTTCCAGGGCCACAAACTTTCAAGGATTTCAAGGACCCGTGGGAACCCTGTAAATAAAAACAATTTATGAACACCATAGTGGCTGTGGTTGTCTTACCTGTGCAGTGCGAATTACCAGCTGTTCATTGGTAGTGAGAGCAAGAAGGTACTCTTGCAGAACGTCCTGCTCCTGATGGACAAATGAAAAGACACATACCAGCTTCAGTTTTCACCCACAACATGAACTGAACACATTTGATATAGAAAACAAGCTGCAATTATTCTATAGCACTTGCCAGGAGAGCAATCTGATGAGAGGCCAGTTCAAATCAAGGCCAGTTAGACAGACTACACTGTTATTCACCATAGACTGACTCAACATGAGCTGTTAATCTGGGGTTTGGAACAGCACCATACTGTTGATGACATGACTCTGAATCAAACCAGACATCATCTAAATCAGCCCTGCCGCTGCGATCTAATTTCCTGAGGTAGGAGTATTTGCACTCTTCCAGGTATTTCACATTGATCAAAGTCTAAAGCCTATTTCTGTTACACATAATCTCCAGGGAACTTTTGAGGGTGCATGGTGGAACCCTGGAACCGTAAAGCCAATATAAACGTTACGTAAAGTATGCATAGCAATACAGTAAAGTCGATTGTTTAAAAAAAGTATTGTGTTGTTAAAAAAACCCCTGAAAAGTCAGAGAATATGTTCATGTGACGGTAAACAACACACAACGAGGTTGATAAGGCTAATGCATACTCATGCACCAATTGGCAGGAATTAGCCATAGATTGTTAAAATGTGCTCATAAAACTCCAGATGGCATGCTAGGCTAGAAATGTGAATGCTAATGGAAAATGGGACAAGAACAGCACAAAAGTTATTGTAAGGCCCAATCCCAATTCTACCCCTTTCCCCTTCGTCTACCCCTAACCCTTCGCCTTCCCCTTCCCCTTGACCCTTGAAACAGAGTGGCAAGGCGTAGGGGTGAAAATATTCCCCTAAGAAATGGGACACCACTACTACACCGTTACACGTCATTATACGTCGTCGCCTACGTCACAGGAGATGCGCCGATGTTTATCACAAACTTCCAAGATGCACAGGACTTGTTTTCTGTGGTGTTGTATTAACACGTTTGAGGTACAGACCTATGTTTGTCCTATTTTGACCTATTTATTTATTTACTGTGTGAAACTGTGTGAAATACGACATTGTGTGGCGTTCATGTGCGTTCAACTCATAAATACGATCTTTACGAGATGACTTGAACGCACCAGTAGCTTGTGTGCTTTGTTCGGGGGAGAGGAGATTTTTTTACAAACGTTTCTTTGAAGGAACTGACCGTAAATATGAACACAAGATTGAATGTAACATAAAGTAAATCATTATTTGTTGTTAAAATACTTATTAAACTCAACAATTCTTACATTTATGGTCTAATTTTTTGCTTGGGCAGCCATTTTGCGTCTGTAGCCGGTGTATGCAGTGACACTTCTCATACCCCTTCGTTTGAAGTGTGGTCCCGAAAAATCTTCGTTTGAAGGGCTATCTGGCCCTTCCCCCTAGCCCTCCCCCTCCAACCAAAAGAGAATCGAGACAGCCCTACCCCTTCACGTGCACGAGCAAAACAGAGGGGAAGGGGTAAGTGAAGGGGTAAGGGGTAGAATTGGGATTGGCCCTAAATCTCCTTAAAAACATTTAAAGGGAAGTTTGCATACAGATATCAGTGTTCAGTCACTTTGATTTAAGACATTTATAAATGTTACACAAGATGTCTACTTCAAATAAATGCTTTTGGATTTTATTTACAGAGAATTTTGGGGAAAAATGTATGGTTTCCACGAAAATAATAAACAGCACAACTGATATTAATAAGAATGGTTTCTTGAGCAGTAAATCAGCATATTATTTAGAATGATTTCTGAAGGATCATGTGACACTGAAGACTGGAGTAATGATGCTGAAAATTAAGTTTACCATCAAATAAATAAATGACGTAAAAAAAAAGAAGTTATTTTAATATTGTAATAACATTTAAAACTATATATATTTTTATTTGCCTCTATTCACTAATCATGCTGAAAAAAAATAAAACATTACATAAAGTGAAGTGGTCTGTGAAAGCGCTATAAAAATGCAGTCCATTTACCATTTAAAGGGTTTACTTCATCCACAAATGAAAATTTTGTTCTTCTGCTGAACACAAAAGAAGATATTTTGAAGAATATGTATGAGGGAAAAATGGGACCCATCAACTGATTCTTCAATATATCTTCTTTTGTGTTCAGCAGCAGAAAGAAATTCATACAGGTTTTGAACAACTTTAGGGTGAGTACATTTTTCATGTATGAGCGAACTAACCCTTTAAATGTAAATAACTGTTTTTCTACATAAAAACATTAAAAAAACTAAGATGCATCCATTGCAATATCCTGTTCAGTCTCCTTAACCTTGTCAAACATCCTTACTGAGAGCTCATGAATGGATTGCCGTCAATGCTTTGGGTTAACAGAAGCCGGTCAGATCGCACTTTACTTCGACACCCAAACGAACAGCATCTAGACATCTGAATGCTTCTTGACAGAACTCTCTGAAGACTGTGGAGAGGCTGCAGCTTTTGTCATGTCAGAACACATTCAAAACCACTTCCTCTGTGAAGGAGGTTTTTTTTTGTCATCCAGCAGAAATGTGTGTTACTACACTACAGGAGAGGAAGACATAGCAAGTCTGAACGTCTTATCGTTTTTTTCTTCTTTCCGTCTCATTTCCGACTCAAACGTTGCAACAGCTGAGTTTTCAAATGCTGAAACGCTCTTTCAAATACGCGTTGACAATCTCCCATTAGTTCAGTGTTCTGATCCCATTTTCTATCGTTGCCTAACTGAAAAAAACCCCCAATAGATCAGTCATGATCAGTTCTGAGAAGAGCAGCGGTTGTGGTAGAGATTAAGGCTCTTCATAATGAGGCCAAACAGTATTGAGTGTCTACTACCGTAACCACTCAACACTCTCGCAAAACACTCACTTCATCCATTTGCCTGTCAGTCCTCAACACTAATGCTCACTTAAACAGATCTCATTCAAACACACACACACACAAACAAACCACTTCATATTCGAGTCCAACTTGGCTGTTAAAGCGTTATGGCTCAGTGATGAAAGAGTAGTCATAAAAACTTTCCTCCCATTCACAGGGTCAAAGAAAGAGAGCCATTCACTCAGACATTACCCGACATGGCTGTTTATATCTATAAATATCATGTGCTGCATATGTTCATATGCATCTCTCTGAACTGTCTGTGTTTTATGGTGTTCTTGAAGACTATTTTGACTTACTTTAAATACAAGGAGCAGGTGTCTTAGTGCCCCCTAGTGCCCACTTTTGTCTCTCCCACGCACTTATAAAATGTTTGGAAGCTGAAGCCACTTTTACATATGTATAAGTCCTTGCATTATATAACAAAAATATCTAAACACGTGGATTTTATTTTTAAGAAATATAGCAAAACACACTAAGTAAAACATTTCCCCAGTTTAAGTTTGTTACGTTCCAAATTATAAACAATAGGCGTGTTTAAAACTAAGACAAAGTATGTTGACACTGCTTGTCAAACATTAGTGTAACAGTTACTGTGATGAACTACACCTGTGGTTACTCTGCTATGAACATGAGAGAAACTCACTTCATACATTCACTTAAAAATGACCTTGAAAGCAATTGGTAAAAACTCATTGCATTCAAATACTTATTGTTAACCAGTGAAAAGTGCCCAAATACTCTGCATTCACATGAAAAAACTAAAGAGATAGACAAAGAAAGACAAATATTGAAGTCTGTATCTATGTTGTCTTTCACACATTGTTTAAGAGGCCACTGCAACAATTTACCATGAATATGGATGCAATCTGCGATGGATCTTGGACAATTTTGGATTGTTGCACATATATGTATGGATTATAAAGGAGATCCCGTTAAACCGTGAGTTTGAGCTGAGGATCCACCATCGGTAAACAGGACGTGTATTACAAACAGCCATAATGCTTTATCAAGTCTTGCAGACTACACCATGTACCAGTAAATGTGGCCATTAAGGCTAATGGCAGGCCTGTACGTTTCTGTGTGGGTGTTTCTATTATTTTTGGAGTTTGAGTGTAGCATACAAATGCTGAACTCTGGGACAGAGACACATACACACTCAATAGACAGTTGCGCATGTGGATATGAGAAATGCAGTAAATCATACGGGAAGACTCACTTTAGAGCAGCTCCCCTGACAGACACTCACAGACCCTGGCATGATTCAGACTGAATGAAATCTGACACTAAAAATCTAATGCTCTCCAGTCCAGTTTTTCACATTTCATCACAGAACTATTTCCTTGCGACAGCACAAAACAATTACTTGAACGTCACCTGGACGCCTCCCAGAATTCAATAAATATGCTCCATAAAAAGCAACTGTCCGGACAGAGCAATGCCAGGATAAATAACTTAATGGAGCATCAGGAATTTTGGAAGGGGACACATTTGTCACTGTTTTATCATCCCTATCTGAAGGACAGAACAATTCACATCTGTTACACATGCATGATCCTAAACGCATACCAAAATAAATGATGAAATAAAGATTAAGAAATCAAAGATACAGACAAATGATGCACCTTAAATGAAACTATACAAAAATGTGACTGATGTTATCACCTGATGTCACTTGCTTTCTATTTTAATATACTGTAAAATGTCATTCATTTCTGTGATGGTAAAGTTGAATTTTCAGCATCATTACTCCAGTCTTCAGTGTCACATGATCCTTCAGAAATCATTCTAATATACTGATTTGTTGCTCAAGAAAAATCAATGTTGAAAACAGTTGTGCTTCTTAATATTTTTTTGTGAAGTTGATCATTTTTCCCAGGATTCTTTGATGAACAGAAAGTTCAAACAAACAGTATTTATTTGAAGTAAAAATAACATTTGTGTATTTGCTGTGGCATCAAACTTTTTTACAACAGCAGTGTAAATAATTATTTAAAAGCATGCAAATATTTCAAATATCTCATAAAAAGGATTAGTGAAATGAAAATCAATTAATAATTTACAGTGTAAATGTTCCAAAATGGTGTTCAAAAATCCTGTGCTCTTTTTCTTTATGCCGCTTTTGCCATTCAATGGCTGAATTAAAAGGGGTTTTGGCAATTTCATTGGTGTTGGACAGACGTGATTGCGAACAGCATACGTGAGGGAATGTTCATTATTGCGTAAACCATTCATTTCAACAGCTAATTAGCTTTAATCGAAAAGATCTGTAGCTGAGGTGAATGCTTAAGATGGATTGCTTTCTCAAGAATGTTTTTAGAAGAGCTGCCTGAGAGGAAGAAGAGGAAGAAGATGGTCACTCACCATGGCCTTTGCTTCGGCGATGAAAAAGAGCTCTGTGAGAGCGCGGTGGAGAGGAAGGAGGACCGTGATGCTGGTGGGGTCCTGACTCAAACCACTTTCCATAGTAGTGAAGAGCTGCCACAGCGGCCGCAGAAGTGTAAGGTCACAACCCCTGTGTTAACACACACACACACAACAATCTAAACGTGAGGTCATTGCACTCTGAATGATCTTAGCTTTATCATTACTCATATTTGAACTATGTGGCCATCTCATTCACCCGATTAATGTTCTCCTTGCGGAGAGCAGGTGGTCATTTGCATGGGCTATTCCTCAACCTCGCTAACTCATCTGACACCACAGGTTAATGTCTCTATTTCTCTCAAACACGGTCTCTCTGCTGCTGCTGATGATGATGATGATGTAACTGTGTCCAAACACCATGGAAATTATGCAAATCAGCCTGACATGTGACCTTGTTGCCATGGGAACAATGAAGGCAGAAAGCCACTGTCAGATGCGTTATGCAAAAGCTGTGTTAATCTGGATGCTCAGTTGCTCACCAAAACAAAACGCACAAAAGAATGAGCCGGAGTAGTATAAACCACTCAAGAAGTGGTTGAGGAAAACCGCCAATAAGATGATATTAAATATTTGTGTGCTTAAAAGTCGGCCCCTAGATTCAATTTTCAAAAGCATTTCTGAACTCATGGAATTTCAGAAACAAGAAGAAAAGTTGCAGAGTGAGAGGAAGATAAGCTCACTTGAGGCGTGTTAAACTGGGTCAAGTTGGGCCTGCCATCCACAGAGTGCAGAACTGACCTGACAGAACCAGGCTCTGAAAGGAAGTTGCTGCCTCTTCTCTCCAGAATATTGGGTCAGCTATAAAGCACTGCAGGATGATGCGGCTGCCTTTTGTTGGTTTTAATAAATGCTGTCAGCTGTTAAAAAGCGCTATCAGAAAGGTAAGAAGGGACACACCATTGAGACGGACACTGCAGGAGCCGCAGCAGCAGATGAATGGCTTTCAGCCGCTGGTTTCCTGTTTGCCGACAAGCCACGCCCACCTGCCACTCCCAGATGTCAGACAGCGGGAGGTGAGTGAGGGCCTGCTCATCCGCTAGCATCTGCTTCAGGATCTCAAAACCTGTTCAGATTCAAAAACATAAATGTGAACATTATTTAAAGGGGTCCTATTATGTTCATCATTGTTCATGAGGTCTGCTACAATACACTTTTATTATTTAATGTAAAAAATAAATTAAAAAATAATAATTTACATTGTTGCAGCATCTGTTTTTTCACCCAGTGTCTGAACTCTGTTTTAGTTTAGATTTCTTTAAAAGCCACCTTTCAAAAAGCACAGTCTGCTTTGATTGGTCAGCCGGCTCCAGTCTATTATGATTGGTCTACTGCTTAGAGCGCGTGTCGGAAATGCAACGCGCCCCTTACCATAACCGGTGAGTATCAGCTCCGAAGGCTTCCTGAGGCATTGTAAACACTACTGTAACTAGGGCTGCACGATATATCGTTTTAGCATCGATATCGCGATGTGCTCCTCTGCGATAGTCATGTCGCAGGATGTGTGATGTCAAGTATAGGGACCGTAGTTGATCTGTGATCCGTACAGACCAGGCCCCACAGTTTGAAACGCATGTAATTCTGATTAATTGCCAAGTTTAACCATCATAGAGTGAAAGTTTATCATTTACACGGGTTTTAGGTTTAATCATTCAAGTGGTTTTAAGCCATTCAAGGAGAAGACGTTAAAAATAACTAATTTCGGAACAGCCAGTTCCGTTCTCTTCTGCCTCTCTCAGGGTTATTTTACATTTGATTATTCAATTTCTGTACCTGAATACTGTTAGACTTAAATGGAAAACATAAAGCACTATTTATTTCATTTGTATCGTTCTTCTATTATATTTATACAATATCACACAATGATTGAAGAATGATTAATTCTTTTCAGATACAGCTATTCAAGCCAGCTGGTGAAACAGTTTTCATATCGCAGAAAAACAAAATCTCGCAATGTCAGGTTTTTTCCAATATCGTGCAGCCATAACTGTAACTATGCTAACTATAACGCCAGTTCAACAACACACTACTAACGCAACTCAATCAGACGTCACCCCCTTTTTTGTGTATGCCTTGGGAAGGAATTATTTAAATGAGGAATATTGTGAGTTGTACGTTCCTGGAAGAAAACTCAAGACTACAATCAAGGCTTTTTAGCGAGTTCAGAAACAGTTTTTACTGATAATATGGAATAACTCTCTTTAGAGTGGAGTCGGACTTTGTGCTGTGTAACATTGCAGACCTTTTTTTATACCGTACTCAAACAGCAACATTACATACTAAAGACATTTTAAAATACACAGTAGGACCCATCTAACTTGCAAATTGAAAAAAAATATAAATTCACATGTGGGGCTGTTTTCTTTCTCTTGTTTACCCTCTTAAGCCTCATCTGTGAAAAAACAATGAGTTGGCAGACCTCATAAATAAGGCGCTGCTTTCATGGCTGGGGAAACTCATTTGATATTCCATTATAGAATAATAACGTCAGAAACAGAGCAAAAGGTGCACAAGTCTATTAATTCTTTGATTATAAGTGGACAAGGCTCAGGAAAGGGTTCAAAGTGACTCATGACTCACTGACAGTCATGATCAATCATATGCTCAGACGTTTATACTAAGGGCCAGTTCACAGAATTATTTTAAGTATACCAGTAAGTGTTTTACATTGTTTACCTAAGCAAACATGCTCTATATGGAGGAGTATGACTGTTGCACCCACGTTCTAAAACGTCTGTGTGTGAAAGGCCTTGGCACCTGGGTTGTGGATGAGAATTCTGTAATGGATAAACTTAACTGTAGGTATGATCAATAGATTGGTACCATAGCATTTTTTTTTTCTTTCATTCATCAATATCAGTAGATATTGGATAATGAAGTGTTCATGCTCATTTTGCATATTTTATCATTCTTTAAAACACTTATAATTTAACACTGTTAAATGTAATCTTACGTTGTTATTTTAGTATTATTTATATATTAGTAAGTGACAGTTACATGACGACGTGAAGGCTAATATGGTAACCCATACTCAAATTTGTGCTCTGCATTTAACCCATCAAAGTACACCCACATTAGGAGCAGTGAGTAGTTAACACACACACACACACACACACACACACACACACACACACACACACACACACACACACACACACACACACACACACACACACACACACACACACACACACACACACACACACACACACACACACACACACACACACACACACACACACACACACACACACACACACACACACACACACACACACACACACACACACACACACACACACACACACACACACACACACACACACACACACACACACACACACACACACACACACACACACGGCCGATATTCACCTCAGCACCCAGGAAGCGATTACTCGGCACCTCAGGCATTTCCTGCCGGTATTGAGAATCGAACCCGCAGCTTTCGGGTTACCAGTTTGACTGATGATGTTCATTTTTGATTATAATTATAATTTTAGTTTAAGTTCATTTTGTTTTATGCTTTTCTCAATTTTATCCGTTTTTGTTTTTATTTAATAATTCAGCTTTATTTTTATTTCAGTTTTAGTTACAGTAAATTTAGAACTTAAACTTATTTTATTTCAGTTCATTTTTATTTAGGTTTCAATAATTATTTTTAGTTTATTTTGGATTTATTTCAATTAATGAAAATGATTTTTAATAGTTTTAGTTTTCTATACTGTACAATATAAATCTCAAGAAGCCTAAATTCAGTATTTAAATGACTGATCGTAGTTTTTAGTGTTATATTTTTTCATTTATTTAGACAAATACTCAGATATACAATCATTATGGTTTAACAGTCAGTGTTAGTGACATGTCGCTCTGCATTTTCTGTCCAGCATTAGAAGTAGCTCACTTGTCACTGCCAAAACCACGAGAGTTCACCCAACTGACTGCCTTCATTCATTTTAAATGTTAGTTATGATGGGAGGGTCGGCAGGGCCATTGATTGTTTTTGGGGCTGTTAACGCTCTCACACGCTGAGAGACACGTCCGTGCACACCGACCCCCTCTGATTCTCAAACTGCAGTGTAAATGAAGCTTACTACTGAAAATAAGCAAGAGAGACACCAACATTACATCCCTAAAAGACTGTAAGAATTCAAGTCTCAAGTGAAATGCTTAATGAATAAGATGGACATTTCTTTTTTTTGTGGCTTATTAGAGGGTGTACTTGTAGAGGATAGTACCCAGACAGGGAGATGATGACAGCACAGGTTTAAGAATAACAGTGGCTAGAGGACATTGGTCACAGACATCAAGAGTTATTAAGTAAATGACTGCAAAAGCGTACCAGTTTGGAAGCGCCCTCGATGGCCACCAGTCACAGTGAACTTGTAGCCCCATTCTGTGTTACTCATATCTGATATAAACCTGAAGTAGAGAGTGTCCCCTACAGGAGAAAGAGAAAAAAAGAGGTTTTCATTTGTCATTGTAACTAAAGTTAAAATGCATGTACATCAGCAGATATACAAATGCAGGAAACCATATGTGAACCCTTTAGACTGACCTGGATCTCTATAAAAAGTGGACATAAAATTAGTTTGAATCCATCACAACAATTGACAAACACATTTTGCTTAAACCAGGGTTTTTTAAAGTGGGATCCAGGGACCTCCAAAGGGCCACAAAAGGGGTGCCAGGGGTCAGTGAAAATTTTTAGAGAAAAAGAAATCAACATATATAAATAAATATTTATTAGATATTTATTAAATACTGTAAGTTTAATGCAACAGATGTAACAAGGACACTGTAAAATAAAGTGTTACCAATTATTGTATGTACTTACCATAGTAATAACATTAAATTACGCATAATTACATGCAACTAACCCTCAACCAAACCCTAATCCTACTATAGTAAGTACATGTTGTTAATTATTACTCAGTACTTAAATATATAATTACACTAACAATGACACCTTAAAATAAAGTGTAACCCAATAACTTTGGAAAACTTTGTATATTCATTTTTTTTTTTTACTGTTTATCTTAATATTCTATATTATTATAATTAATTACATGTATTTTTTTTCTCCAAAAAGCTTTCAAACTTAATACAAAGTCAATATTTTCCAAATTATATTTTAACTATTTGCTTTGGTCTTCGTATAGAGAAAAGTCAGTTATTTGATTTGGGAAGTATTGGATATAATATCTGGTTGGTTTTCTTTTTGGCAGCATAAACTCCACCAAACGTTTCCTGTACTTGGATCAGACCAACACAAAGGTCAGGAAGAATACTGGGCATCTTTACAGTTTCAGTTTAGCTAAGAGCAAACCATCATGTTTGTGTACTACTTTTGAAAAGCAGACTTAGGGTGCCTTCACATCTGTAGTTCTGTTCATTTGGTCCGGACCAAGGTCGAAAAATAATACTTTATAGCATCAGGCGTTTTGGTTCCTTTTCACACCACACTGATTGCTCTGGTCCAAATCAGTTGATGAAACGAACCAAAATGCAGTCACGTGACAATATCCACATCACTTGTTGGCCAGATGTGTCTTGAATGTATTTCCATAACTGCACTTCGATTGGTCAGAATTAACGTGCGTGGAAATTCCAACTCTTGGAAGTAAAAAAAAAGAGGAGGAAAATCCAGCAGACAACGTGCCTCTTTTTACTATGGAGAGACGACTGCGCGGGCTGATTGTATCCCTGGTCATAGTTTATTATATAGTTCTACACCACTTTAGGCAAACAATAACATTTGAGAATGAAGCGATGATGCGGCTTGAAAATAATGTTTTAATAAACAAACGCAAGTCACTTCAGGAGACGACGTGCATTAATGTTGCTAAACAGTGACATAATACACAGCGCAGCTGACTACGGCAGCTGGTTTAGTCCAAAAATGTTCTTTGGCAGTTGGGTCTGTTCGAGGTCGGATCACGTTCTCACCACAAACGAACCGCTCCAGAGTTCGTTTGAAAGAGTACCGAGACCACCTCAGTATGCTTGTTTGGTCCGCTTTTGGTGCACACCCGAGTGCGATTGCTGCATTAACACCTGCCCAAACGAACCGCACCAAGGGGGACAACGAACTCTAGTGGGATTCAACCAAACTAATTGAAGAAGGTGTGAAAGCACCCTTAGTCTCTTGATATGATTTAATTATATGACCAATTTATGCAGAAATTCAGACCAATTCTGAGGCCAAACCAAGTAAACGTGAGTCTGTTATGATTTATTTATAAACCACTAGCACTCAAACATGTCACTTTCTCAAACTCTCACCAGGAATCTCAAAGTCCGTCCATTTCTGGTGAGAACCACTGAAAGTGTGCAGGTCCTGCAGGAAGTCGCTACTGCTGGCCATCAGGAGCTCGTCACATCCTTCCTCTGTGTGACAGCGCGAGTCGAACTTCACAGACAGGAAGATCGCTCCAGGGATGTGCACCTTATCCTGAGACAATGCAAAAAGGATGACACTGAGTTGACCAGAAAGACTCAATCATGATCAAAGGATTTTGAGTAAAATAAAAAAATGGAATTCATACCTCAAAGTTGGTATTGTTGTCATAGGGGTGCTTGGACTCCCGGACCTGCACGGCCATCCCAGGCTCCTCCATAAACTGACATGCAGTCAGTGACAGATTACCCAGCATGCTCTGGCTGCAGCCCCTCAGTACCTTCTGCAAGATCTGAGATGCAATATATGAGGAAGAATTTGATGCTAGTAATAATGGTACAGTTTCATTGAAAGAAACAAATACTTCCTGCCTGTAAATTTTCTCAACTCACTCACAGGTTTGCCATTTTAGATCCTGACTACAAATCCCCTTCTCACCTTCTCCCACATCGGTCTCTCCTCTAGTTGCATGAGCATGTCCAGTATGTAGGCCATGTGAGAAGCTCCACTCAGCTCAAGGTCTTCCTCTCTGATGGGTGTGTCAGAAGGCCAGTTGGCCAGCAGTGTCGCCAACACATGACGCGCGTACAGGATAGCAATGGCCTCATTCACCTTGAAGAGGTACTGTCGCACTGCCTTGTTACTGCGGGCGTCCAGCTCTTTATGCAACAGAGCTGAGCTTTTGGTGCGCCGCTGTTTGGCGTAACTCAGCTGCAGGTCACTCTCGCTGTTGGTGATAAGTTTCTGTGTGATGACGTTCGTTTCTTCTGTGGCTCGTTCACACCGGGTGGGTTTAGACTAAGGTCAAAGAAAGTAGAGTGAATTAACTTAATTTACTCAAGATCACAAAATATAAGTTTAATCTTAAAATGAGTCTTACCACACAGGGCACAATGATAATATCAGTATCTACAGCCTTGGTGCTTCTTTCCTCAGAACGAGGTCTTTTAGATGGTTGCCACTTCTGTGCCAGCGTACGAATAGTCTCATCGGTTTTTATAGCATCACCGTCAAACCTTTGAGATGATATTTTAGAAAAAAGGATAATTTAAGAGAAAGTCTTTAATTTTGTTTAACACAACTGAGTTACACACAATATTTATTTACAATTCTGCTAATAAGTTTGCACACCCCTCACAAAATTTTGCACAATAACTTTAGCACTGTGTAGATATTAAGGATCGATAAAAATGGATGATCCTATTTAAAATATTTTTAAAAATATGTGTTTTATAATAAACCGCTCACTGAGAGATTACAGATCAAAAAGTCACTGATGCACAGATTTGTGTAATTTCAGTCAAACTATGGGCCAGACTAACAGTTTGCGCCAGCAAAAACCCCTTTTTGCCGTTAATAAACTACTGTCAGGATTGACTAAAGACACGCAGTGAAAAATTAGTGCTGAAAAGAAGTGAACAGTTATTTTTACGGCTGACCTTATTGCATATGCAGTTGTAGGAGTTCTTTCAGATGCAAAATTTATGGGAGGAGAGTATTTAAATGAATCATGCAAGGTGATCACGAGAAGAACTTTACACTCCCATTGGCGCTTTTTTGGAATTGCGCTCTCACGCTAATTTGCCCTAATTAGTAAATCTGACCCTGTGTCTCTTATTTTTTCATATATTATTTCTGATACTGCAAGGGGTATGCACATTATTAAGCTCATTCATTATAAATGTAAAACTTGACTATATAACAGAAATGCTAATTTAAAGTGTGACTCACCTTTTCTGCACCTCAAGGAAGAAAGAGTCGGTCCTCTTCATCTGGAGCTCATACATGGCTCTCAAGATGTGCAGTGGGGCATTGAGAGCATCATGTGTAATCTAAGAGCAAGACAAATATCAGAGCTAATTATTCCTCTACATACTAATTTCTACATTCTAGTACTGTGAATTATCCACCCCCTTTTACTTCTCCAATTCAGCTGGTGAGGAGCAATTACAACACTCAACCAATCTGATGATTCAAGATCTTGTTCTTCTCAAGATATGAGAAGAACAGAAGGAGGTGAAAAAGGCCCACATCTAACAGAGGATGAGTGTCTGAACCGTAACCTGGAAACAGATCTTTGTCTCTTCATCCAGTCCTTCCAGTGGATCCAGTCTGTTTGGATCAGCATCATCAGCGCAGCAGCTGGAGTGATCAGAGTCATGCTCTTTCTCTCTCTCCTTCTCTCCATCGGTCTCGGTGTCTCCGTCCTCTGCCATGGAGTGGATCTCTCGCTTGGAGGAATAAAGCATGATGGAGAGGATCTCTAGGTCTCGCAAAAGCCACATCTTGCTGAAGCCTGTGCCCTTGCTGCACTTACGGACCAGGAGCTGCATCAGGCCGGAGCCTTGGATGGCCTCCTGGGCTTGATCCACACCGTGCTTCTGCAACAAAGGAAAACATGACCACTCAAGACTTGTTGTGTATTTATATAATGACCCCAAAATGTATTTGGAAACTAAAGTTTATATAATGTGTACACACAAAGTTTAGGCGTCAGATGAATACCTTCAGAGTGTTATAGAGTCCTTTAAGAGCGAGAGAGAGCACCCAGGTGGCCTCCACAGCATCTTGGGCGCTGCTCTCCACCTCGACCTGCAGCAGGTGACTCACAATAGAGGTGAAGTTCTTCAGGTAGCAGCTCAGGTGGGCGGAGGTCAGGGACACAGCCTGTCCCTCATGAGACTCCACATCATTCCTACTGCTGCTGCTCTCATGGGCCTGGACTAACTGGTAGTCTTTCACTGAGAGGAAATACAGTAGACACAGAAAGTCGCATTAATGCCATTTTTTACCATTACTTGTTTTGAGTGACCATGGGTGTTTCTGAAATGTCCTCTACGCAGCCATTAACTGAGGTTAAGAAGTCCTAGTTGAATGTTTATTGAACATCCTGTCTACTAAGATGTCTTCATCGACTTCAATTCTGAAGTTACAATTCTGCTACGCACAACATACTTTCAGTGGTTGAAATTTGAAAGCCAGTTCAATCACAAAAACACTTGTTGTTTTTCAGCATATGCTTGTTTTACAATAGAAAAATACACATTGCAGTCATCAAATATTTGCTGTTATATTTAAAGCCTTAGGCTGCGTTTACACTTGACATTAACATGCAACCTGTATCCGGATTTTGTCCACATACACATTGAAAAGAGAAGTGTAAGCGTGCTTCTGATCGGAATGTTATCGGAGGACGCATTGTGATTGGATCTCAGTGTAATGTAAAAGCAATCCAGCCATCGTGTCTGCATTCACAGGTGGACGTCGTATAAATCCCCGCCCAGTCTCCCTACGTGGCTGTCAGAAAATAATGTCCAGACGCAGTTTAGACAAATTAAACTTATTTAAACCTTACAATAAATGTCAATATTTAAAACAGTTTATTTAGACTCACATGATACTGTGTCTGTCATTTTTCATTTTAATTGTGCAACATTATCTGAACAAGGCGATCGCCTGTACAATCACAGCTGTGATCAGTCATGAGATCTTAATGAAGAGCGTGCGCTGCTTAGCCAGAGGAATAAACTTTTTATTTTTTAATGTTTTAAATGTTTAATGTTTTTATTGTTTCAGCATGTTTATTAATCTCCCATATAGTCATTGCACGCTATATACGGTAACCTTAAACCCCCGATGATCGATGATGTGACAGTTTAACATGATCAACCCAGTTATTTTTTTATGATCAACTCTGGAAGTATTCCTTCATTCAAAAAACTTAATTTGATCTAAGACTGGAGATTGCACAGGAAAGTAAAGTGAGTGAGTGAAAGCAATTGGGACATTGATTAATTTGTATCATCTTTACTCTTATTTTGGTGTTGTGCTACAGACCTAATTTAAATATTATGCAAAAACAGAAATCCGGTTATCCAGATACAGAGGCAACTTAATATGAACAAATGTAAACACACCGTGTCCTGATTGGCTAATGATCCGATCTGCTTGATTGGATCATGGTGATCGCATGTAAATGCCAAGTGTAAACACAGCCTTAGAAGCCAGTAAGTTTACTTAAGAGGTAACTTCATACAAAAACAGTCTGTTAAACAAGGGAGTAAAGCAGACACACCCTTTGTAAATGAAGGTGGGTTTGAATATCATTGGCAGTCATGTGATTTTAGACCGTGCTGAAAGACTCGTGCAGCTCTGGTATTTTTACAGCTGAGAAAATTTGAGAGATGAGTGTGATAAGTGTGAAGAACCCATTGACAGCTCTACGCGCACCTGTTCTCCTCTTGCGAGTCTTGACGTCCACCACAGCAGCTCTGTTCTTCTCAGTGAAGTGTTTGAGCAGAATCATGCTGTGCTGTTCGTTGGCATTATCGATGAACACAGCCTGAGTCCCCATGCACAGAACCTAATATCAAGAGACACATTAATTATGAGCAGGTTTTTCAAAATGTTTGCATCTTCAAATAAGTGTGATTGTAACAGCACATTGTTATATAATTCTACATTTAACTTAATACAGGGCTACATTAAGTGTGTTAGCGTGCACGTGTGGCATGTTCGTTCATACCTCAGGGAATCCCACGAGCACCAGCAAAGTGAAGAGGTTGGTTCTCTTAAGTTGCTGTGGTAACTGCTGGATGCAGTGATCAGTGAAAGCTGCCACAACAGCACACCACTGTGAAGAAACATTCAGGTTCCGCAAGATGTCCGCCACTGAACATGCCCAATCCAGACCGATACGACTGTTGGACACAGACATGTGAAAAGTGTTATATAAAACATCATTTTGTTAAGAATTCAATTAAAAATATATCAAATACAATAACGGTCCAACAAAGCTAAAGTAAAAATAAAAATAAAAATAAATACTAATTCAGCAAAATGTTTCATTGTCTCTTTTAAACAGTAACATAAAAAAAAAAAAAAAACTTTTTTTTAGAAAGGAGGTCTCTTATGTTCACCAAAGCTGCATTTATTTGATCAAAAATAAAGGAAAAACAAATGGACAGTTTTGTATTTATCATTATTTTAAAATGGCACGGCAAAGCTGGATTTTCAGCATCATTACTACAGTCTTCAGAGTCACATGATCCTTCAGAAATCAAGCAGATTTTCATGCTGATTTACTGCTCCAGAAACATTTCTTAGTACTACCAAAATTGAAAACCGTTGTGCTGCATAATATTTTTGTGGAAAACATGATGCAATGTTTTAGGATTCTTTGACAAACAGAAAGTTCAAAAACTAAATTTATTTGAAATAGAAAACTTTTGTTAATGTCTGGTCAATTTAATACAATAAAGTATAAAATAAATATATTTTACTGACCCCAAACTGACACTGTACATCTAAATTATTATTTAAAGGGATAGTTCACTTTGAAATTAAATTTTGGTATGTTTTAGCTTACCTCAAGGGCATCCAAGATGTAGGTGTCTTTTTTCCGCAGTAGTTTCAATTTTTATATTTTTAGGTCAAACCGTTCTTGTCTGACAGTCATATCATGCAGGTGCGCAGACTGGTGCATAGATGTATACACTAGATGTCGCCTTGGCTACGGCAGTTCATTGGAACGAATGTCTTTAATGCAAAATCTAGTGTATATACATCTATGCACCAGTCTGCGTACACGTCACACAGAAGGAAGCGCCCGCGCCCTCAGATCACTTGGACTTGGCTGTGTATAAGAGGTAAAAACGATAAAAATACCATTCGTTTTCTCACACAAACCGCTCGTTTCGTGTCTTAGGCCATCAATGTGTACTTACGATGGGGAATTGTTTAATTTGGACGATGGGGAATTGTTTTAATTTGGACTCTGTGTATGCTCTTTGAAACAGTGACCGTAGACCTGCATGATATGACTGTCAGACAAGAACGGTTTGACCTAAAAATATCAAAATTTAAACTACTGCGGAAAAAAAGACACCTACATCTTGGATGCCCTTAAGGTAAGCTAAAACATACCAAAATTTAATTTCAAAGTGAACTATCCCTTTAAGTGGCTTTGCAATGGAAGCATTGTTTATAACATACAATGTAAGTATCATAAATACATTAATATGGTGCTAAATGCATTTTATTATAGGTCAAAATGCACATAGCACAATATTTATACAATATTTAACAGTAAAATATGTTCAGCTGAGCTCTGTCTCCCTACTCAGGTTGAAGACCTCTAATACACATCATATTCAGCCATATGTTACATATTACATCACACTACCTGTCCAGACACACTGCTCCCAGACTGAAGAGCAGTTGAGTGGTCTTCCAACCAGGAACATTAAGTGCTGCTCCATCTCCGAGGGTAAGGAGCTCAAATTTCTCTGTCAGTGCCTCTGACACAGCTGCATCAGCCTCAGCAGGAGCAATCCTTAACAGAAGCTGTCCCAGAAGACCTAGTGTCAGGTGGTATGTTTCATTGAGACAGCCGGCATTCGAGATGACCACTCTGAACAGCAGTGGCAGGATGGGACTCAAGCTGGACAAAGATACTGGGCTGCCCTATAGAGGATTACATTTGTATATTAGCATATTTTGTAGAATAGAAATGTGAAAAACAAAAGATGCATTTAAAATGGTTTCAAATCAAACATTTTCCAAAGTAATCTCTGCCAACAAAACAAAAGCCAGCAATTACAAATTAAACTGGAATCTTTGTTGTTACCGGTTTGGTTGCAGGCAACATGGCTGCCAACAATCCTAGAATTCTCTCTCTGGAGCATTCAGCAAACACGTGTTCCTGTAGCGGCCCCCGGGCTGTCTTTTCCTCCTGGTCTTTATATGCGTCCACATTTTCTGAGGTAGGAGATGTGATAGTATCTCCACTTGACTCTGAGACACACACAAAAATTATATACACTAAATTAGCTACCTATAATGCTGTCACAACATCTTTACTCTAGTAGTTTTGTCCCCATTTACACCTTTTATGTTCTGCTGTCTTTGATTGAATCCCACAAGACATTCAAATGCAACAAATTTACACCAAAAGCAGAAATCAAACTTTGACTAAATAAAGATATTATACTGTAGACTAGAGCTCTTGATTATTGAAGAGTACTCGAGGAAAACGAAACCCCCACAGGCTCACCTCTGACTCCAGGGGACAGTGTGTCCTCACTGGACACAGAGGGTGTCTGACTTGCACTGGACGAGTCTGACGTATCTTCAGAGACCAGCTTCCTCCTCCTCGCATCAACTTCAGCATTAGGCTCCTGCTTTTGGGGTTTCTTGACAAGAGGGAAAAAACCAATATCATGAGGACAGATTGTACTTTTTTTTAAGTTAAAGAGGATTGATTTTTTTTTGTCACAGATAATGTAGTATATGTGCAGTGACTGACTCTGTCTCCAGGTAGCAAAGGGGAGCAGATAGCTGTAGTGCTGCTAGGCAGTGAGGAGGTGTCTGTGCTGCTGATGTCCTGAGAGGAGCCAGCCGTGGCAGGACACAGTTCACTCTCTGTGGCCGATTCATTCGAAGAAAGCAGGGACAGCAGGGCAGAGGCTCGTAAACCTACAGGAGACAACAGCAACTCTAACTATACATACAAACCCCTTTAGACTTCCATTTCTAGTTAACACACATAATATAATTCCTAACAGATCATGAACATTCAAATATACCGATTACCTTTCCCAGTCTGTCCCTTCAGCAGGCACTCGTTGATGATGTCAGAGCAGTGGGTCTGCAGAGCGCTGGCATAACCGAGGGTGACATCATCCAGAGGCTCTCCGTCCTGCGCTCTCTCGCTGACCAGCTCAGAGGTGAACAGGGCGAGGGTGGCAAAAAGAAGCCAGGAGTAGTTATGTATGTAGGGCTGGATGAGTCTGTGGCGGTCACTGATGCGGATGGTGACCATAGGGTACACTGTGATACGGTGGGTGGGCAGATGGCTGGAGAGAGGGGAAAATGTATAAGTTTGTATACAGTGTGAGTGTGTGTGTATATATTATATTATACATGTTTATTTTAAAAAAGTTTTTGGGAATGGTTTATACTTTAATTACCATTGTTTAGTTGCGGTCTCAGACTGTAAACAGCCCATACATGCTAGTGGTTGTCTTCACGATTGTGTGGCATGTGTATTTAAGGGTGTGCGATATTGAAAAAATCTTGATATTTTCTGGGATTTTAGAAACGATAATGATAATTAAACTATATTTTGCTGAGTGTGACAGCGTGTTATTGTGCTGGTACTTTTGCAGGTTGAAGACTCCCATGGACATCTGACTCCTAAAGTGTTATTTACTTTAATTAAACTTATTTACCAATAAGTTTAAATTGATTTTTTACCATTTTTTGTCTTTATAAGTGCATTTTTTTTCTTACCTAATTAAATGCAGTAATATCATCACTCCTGAAAAATCCTCTCCCCCCTCTCCCTCTCATTTGATATTACTGCGCCGAGTCGAAGTGCTCCCAGGTGCTATTCCGCAATACATTATAGTTATCCATTTTACCCGCATAGAAAAGCACCACGTTTTATTTTGTGTCACCATACTTGGTCGTATAACTACTCGTGTAACTGTATTTAAAAAGGGAAAACATGGAGGTGTTTGGTCGCTTCTAACTTCATCTCTGTTTGGTCCCTAATGAATGAACTGGGCTAAGTGCTATCAAAGTGTCGCCGCACGCCAGAGCGATTGACTGCACGCACTGAGACGAGAGAGGTATGCATCAACTCGTCTTAGTTAAGGGAATAACATAGTTTAATATGAAAAAACGGTGGAGTATCCCTTTAAAAGGCTACATCACGCAGTGTATGCGCGGACTCTCTAGGATTGTTTTTGCAAAGTAAGGGACATATTTGATAATGTCAGATCCCACATTGTTAAAACAGATGATATTGCACACCCCTGCGTGTATTACCTGTCTGGGTATTTTTTGGCATTATAACAGCCAAAGCAAAGATCAAAGTCCTCACAGACATTACAGTTAATCCTGCTGCCCACAATAAGGCCCTGGCAGTGGTCACAGGCATACTCCATGTTGACCATCTCATGGTCATCCTCATGACCTTCTGGTTTAGCACCACCTGAACAAGAAGAGCAGAACTGTTCAACACACGTACTCCAGAGAAATGTGCTGCTGCTGCTGCAATAGACTCATTGCATAGTGTCTAACTTTATGTCATTGTAATAAATAAGTGGAAATAATGCTTCATGACAATGTTGCTTTCCCTTCATTATAGTGTAAGTGACTCACTGAGGAAGCAGGTCTTGCAGAGGTCCATGTCTGTGCACTGGAGGCACCGGTAGCGATGCCACGGTGCGATCCGCTCGCAGCCGTCACACGAAATCTCCACATTTAGCAGGTCGCAGTAGCGTGCAATGAACATGTGCATCTGCAAAGGTCACAGGTCAGTGAATGAGCACCAAAAATATACAATATGTGTATTGGGTAGGTTGCTTATGGAAGTGTTTGCAGGAATACATTCAATAAAGATGACAAGCATGATTAATAATGCAATACCTCCACCCAAAAGTTACTTTTTGTGTTAATTTAGCTGCGTTATTTAATTGTCTCCATTATTATAATTTTTTTTAATTAATGTGAACTTTGATGGTCTTTTGTGATTACAGTTTTACTGCACAGGAAAACATGTCTTTGATGTGATATCTGTACCTTTCTCTTGTCCTCCACTGAGGCCTGGCTGATCTTGTCAAACCATTTCTCAAACATGCCGTCCAAACACTCATCCATCCATTCACAGTTCCTCTCGTAGTCAGCGATCTCATCCTCCTCCGTCCACTGACTACACCACAATGTCACAAAGGACAGATGAGAAGCCAAATAAAACATTTGATACATTTTAAACATAGTTTGTGAGATTACGCCCTATTAACAGTTTCAATAATGCAAAACGACTAACAACAACAAAGCTCACGAAAGTACTAAAGACATGTTCAAGAACTACACGTTAGAAGTCAACAGATAATTGATTTGGACGTCTGTCTGCTCATTTTAACCCTCCTTTTATATGGAAGTCTTTTAACAATTGAAATCCCCGTGGCTGCGGTCATTCGTCATAAATTTAATAGGAAAAGATCTTTCCTTCAATTCTATTGGGACATTGTCAAAGTCATCATGAGCATCATAAATGAATATGGTTATAACAATACATCATTTTAATAGCGCACATGCTTCATGTGTCTTTTTTAATAAAAAATTAATAATAAGTTTACTCTAGATCAGTGGTTCTCAACCAAGGGGCCACAGGATGACTTCAAATGATTACTGGTAAATTATATTTAAAAAACAAACCTAATTTAAACACTAAAAACCCAAATAGATCAAGATGTTTTTATTTAATACACTGAATCAGAATATTCTGGAATCACAAAAAAGGTTGAATTCAAGTCAAAAAGGCTGAGAACGACTGCTCTAGATCTGTCCTAAGCCAGCTCATACCTGATGGCAATGTCATGAACACTGATGTTTTCCTGTGACATGGTGAGAAGAAGATCAGGCAGTTTGATGTCCTGAAACAGCGATAAATCTTCGGCCTCCCAGCTCATATCCAGCAAATGCAACAGACATGTCTGCACACATGATAGGGCAGGCAGCAGGACCCTGAGGACATAAAGACGACATAACGGGCATAAAACATAGAAAGGACATAAAAAAAGAATATGTTGAATATAAGGACTACAGCAGTTGTCCCAATTTATCAAGCATGTATTTGTAGTCCTAATGTGGCAACTTTATTATTAGCAACTTCTAAAGAAAAGGGTTTCAAAATTCATGTTCAGTGTATGACTATGTAATTTAAATTGTAGAACAAATGTTTAAAAACAGTAATTCTGGACGAGCACGCACGGAGCAGTTGGCAGCCATTCATATTGAGTATCGAACCAGCAACCTTCGGGTTACCAGTCTGCTCCCAATATTTTAACTATGACTTAATTATAAACTAATACTTTGTTAATGGTTTGTAATTTAAATTGTAGAACAAATGTTTAAAAACAGGGGAGAGAGAACCCACTTTTCGTTCAGTGCGTTGAAGCCCTGAACGGCCGCTACTAGCATGAGAACCAGCTGATGATGCGAATGCCTGACCAGCTCCCTCATCTCCTGCCCGCTGCCCGCCAACTGAGAAAAGTAACTGAGAAAGAAAGATGGAGTTAAAATAATGATTAGGATAGTACTATAAAATATTATTAGTACCATAAGAAATGACAGCCCATTTTTTTGGATTACATACTTGGTGAAATCTTTCTGACAGGCCAAGAGTTCCTGGAGAAACAAAATACAGGGTGCCTGGAAGAGGTGTGGTTTCCCCAGGGTGAGTATACACTTCTGCACGAGCTCCAGCACCTCACACACACTCAGAGCCTGTGCTTTCTTCAGAGCCAGAGTTTGAAGAACGCTGGACACACAGACACACACACACCTTTCATTACTACTGATCATGTCACCAAATCTGGAAATAAACAAAGTTTTAGGATTTTGACCAGAGGTTTGGGCTCAGTGAGACTATAAAGAAATAAAGCAGCACACTGCCTCCCACATTGATAACAAGAAATCTTTCTTAAGTAGCAAATCAACATATTGGAATAATTCTGAAGGATCATGTGACTGACGACTGGATTAATGATGCTGAAAATTCAGCTTTGTCGAATTGCCGTTATCACAGGAATAAATTACATTATAAAATATATTAAAATAGAAAACAAATAAATGCAGCCTTGAAAACCTTACAATTAGATATACCCAATTTGTAACACTTTATAACAAGTATACAGTAATAAAGTCCGTTGCAAATTATTCGTTTATAGTTAATTTATCGTTATATTATATATATACAAAGTAGGGACTATAATATCTTGTAGTCCCTACTTTGTTAATATATTAATAGGCTATATACAAATAGTGAGTTCTTCATTTATAGTCACTGTAATAAACACAATTATTATTGTTTAATTAGCCCATAGGTAAAGAGTTAGATAACTTTTTTTATGCTTTGTTAACAACTTATTAATAGTAAATAGCTGTCACTTGAGATTAGGTCACATAAAATGGGAAATTTCATAAAGTGCTTTAAACCAACCTTTATTAAACATTAATTGGATTAGTATTAAGTGTTAAATACATTTTTTTTTCCGTTTTCTGTTCACACACACACGCAAGTGGGCAGCCAGTCTGCTTCCAATATTTTTACTATGACTTAATTATAAACTAATACTTTGTTAATGGATTGTAAGTACTTTATTACTGTATATATTTATTAAAAAGTGTTAGCAACATTTGAAAATTAAATTTTAATTACATTAAAAAATGCACAGCGAAAAGAAGCATTTCTGTGTTCTCAGATCTACAGTAAACGCTACCATAATTCAACCGATTTTGACGCATAGATAACGGTTCAAATATACATGATATTTCAGCAACTAATAGCTGTAATTTCAGTAAAACTTAAACAAGTTATAAGGACTACTAGTAAGATCGTTAACACTGTCACTTTTGGAGCCCCGGTCACTGTTCAGTTTTACTGAGTGGAAAAAAGCCAACAGGACATTCAGCACAGTATCTACTTTTGTGTAATAGTGTGTCAGATAATCATACAGGTTAGCACGGCGTGTGTGAGTTTATGCATCAAAATCTATGATGAAATCTTATCAAAATAATGGCATCATACTTCTAGCTATTCACATCACGAGGTGAAAATTCTCAGTTCATACCTGCTCTCATTAATGACCATGTCCTTCAAAAAGCTGAGGATGTGTTTGAGGATCGGGAAGCGCTCTTTGACAGGTGGTGCTGTGCGAGGCTCCTCCATAGATCGTAAGGACAGGAGCCTCAAGCGTCCCCGACTGAAAGGTGCTTTACGTGGGAAGACTAACGGGGACAGAGGCTCTCCTGTTTGAGACTGAAGACTTTCTGAGGAGCCCGTGGCACCCTGAGAACTGATGCTGCTGGAAAGACCAGCATCCACTGATGCAGAGAATGCCTGTTCCTGTGTCCGCTCACTCTGACCTGGCCCTGCTGCTTCTGCTCCCTCAGGGGTCTGGGATATGGAGGGACTTGGCTGGAAGTCTCCCTCTGTGGTCGAAATAGATCGGAGAAGAGGAGCAGCACAGGCGCCATCTTCAGGTCTGGAAGACTCTTGTTCCGGAGGTGCAGAGATTCCTCCGCTCGGGCTGAATTGAAAGAGGAACAAACTTCTACTGATGCAAATTTCAGCTGTTAAGAGAGTGAAAAAAGGGAGAGTGAGAATGCAGCCTCATTATTTAAAAAAATGTGTATCAATTTATAGCATCAATATTTACCAAGTGACTCCATCGTAACCTCCTTCTGACTTCGATCTTTTTCCTCTACTCCATTAATTTTCCCCATAAGGTAGCGTTGTTTCATCTCCAACTACCAAAACAGTTTAAATGAGAGAGTAAATAAAAATAAATATGGTATTTTAAAACCAATAATCATAGGTCATACTAACCATCCATGTTCTGATGCCATCTGCGAGAGTGTAAACCTGCATAATGTCTTCGCTGAGACCGCTCTGACCGTTTTTAGCAACTAATGCAGGGAAGATGAGAAAGGAAAGGAAATATGGTCAAAAAGGACATTTACATGTGTGACCACTGAATTGTCCGGTTCATACAAACATCTTACAGAAGCAGACTAAATACTGCCTGTCCCAGGGGGTCAAGGTTTTGATGAGTTAGCATTACCCTGATGAATGAAGACGTGGGTAAAATGTGAAAGTCTATACTTGTGTACACATCGACAAATCTGGGATTCAAAATCTAATTTAAACTAGGACAGTTTTAGGATTTTGAATTTTAAAATAAAGAAACATTAAGTAAAATTAATAAGAAATATTTAAGATTCAAGGTGCATGCAGTTCTGTTTATTAACCGCAAGAGCGGCAAAAGTTACGGACTTCAGCTTTAAATATAACAATGACATTTTAGGGAATTTAGAGGGGTGGTATAATGCCCTATTTTTTACAATATGTAAAATAAGTCTCTGTTGTCTCCAGAGTGTGTATGAGAAGTTTTAGCTCAAAATACCCCACAGATAATTTTTTACAGCATGTTAAAATTGTCCCCTTTTGAGGGTCAGTAAAAACGCGTCATTTAAAGCCTATTAAAAACTTGTGTGTTAATCTGGAATGGCCTATTCTGCAATGGGTATAAACAATCTGGTCCCATCATCAATTTGAGGATTAAATCATGGAGTTTGTTCATAGTACATAGATTCAACAGTTTCACCAAGTAATGATTTAGAAATGTTTCAAGAGTGTCAGCAACATTTCTTTGTAGAGTTTGCCCTCTTAAACCTGTTTAAAACTCTTAAAAATGTATTCGCTTACCAAAGCTCCTAAGACTGTGGTGAAGTGCTGGTGTGTGATACACCATGGCCGCCCAGGTGGCGTTCACCGCCTGGTCCACTTTTGAGCCCGCAGCAATCTCGTTCCTGAATGGCTGCTTCTTGCAGGTCATCAAAAGAGCCCTCATGAGCTCCGTCCTGCCATCAGAAGAATCCTGCAAAGGATCCCAGCGAGCAAACTCCTTCAGGAATTCCACCAATTCATCTCCACAAGGAGCTGACTCTTCCTGTCGAACAAAATTGCACAAGACGCACAAATGTAATTAGACTTTTTTCGGACTGAAACGCACACACAGTAATATTCCTAGAACCCTCACCTGGTCGGTGTCTGGGCTGGCCTGTGCTAACGTTTTTTCTCCGGGAAGCCCACTCAATCCTTGTCTGAACACAGGCTTCCATAGAGGACAGGACAGGACATGGTTCATCAAGCCTGCAGGTAACTCCTTCACACCACGGATTTCTTCAAGAGGGAGGTAGACATGACACAAAACCAACACCATAAGTCAGTGTGTTTTCACACTTCCTCAACTATATGCAATTTATATTGTGACAGTTTAAAAGGTTAGTTCACCCAAAAAGGAAACAATTGTCATCATTTACTCACCCTCATGATGTTCCAAACCTGTAAGACTTTCGCTCATTTTCAGAATACACAAATGAAGATATTTTTTTATGAAATCTGAGAGATTCCTGTCCCTCCATTGACAGTCTACGAAACTACCACTTTGATGCTTCAAAAAGTTCATAAAGAGATCAGAAAATAACAGACTAAACCGCTCAATTCATATGGATTAGTTTTACAAAGAGACTCGATCGCTTAAATGATGACCAGATTTAATTTAGGCATTTATTCACATATAAACAGAACACTGATCAGCGAACATTAACAAAAGCTCAACCGAACCTGCTTTGACACGCAAGAACAAACCTTATTGGTTCTCATTCTCGCACGTCAAGAGAACATGCTTGAGCTTCCCTTTACCATAAGTGATGTTTGAGTTGATGAATGTTTATATGTGAATAAAAACCTAAATTCAATCTGTTCATCGTATAAAGCGATCAAGTCTCTTTAAAACCGCTCAACTCATATGGATTATTTTTATAATCTTTTTACTTTTTGAAGCGTCAAAGTGGTAGTTGTGTAGACTGTCAATTGAGGGACAGAAATCTCTCAGATTTCACTAAAATATCTAATTTGTGATTCGAAGATGAACGAAAGTCTTACAGGTTTGGAACAACGTGAGGGTAAGTAATTAATTAAAGAATTTTCATTTTGGGGTAAACTATCCCTTTAAACATTTTAAACCTTTTTTGAATTAAAAGTAGATCCATTCACTAACTTTTAAAGTAAGGGCAGGTGTAGCCATTTGAAATTTAAATATGGCTTCCTGTGTCATTCACTTCCAGTTATTTTAGCTGTACAAAACAGTCTGTGATGCTCCTTTATATTGCAAACTGGCATTTGTTATAACCGTGTTGTATCGTATTTTATGACCAAACACACTGCTTTCTTGTTCAAATAGTTTTACCAGTTAATACACTTTGTTATACTTCTACCGGTAGTTATTTATCTATAGCAGCTAATGAACCGGAAGACTCGCACATTCACATTGCAAAATAAGGTGGATACATTTACAATAATTTTTATACAGCCTTCAATTTACAATGTATTATTTGAAGGAGAACACATTTAAGTGGAATAGAGTTTTTGTAATAAATACAGAGAATAAAATTTGCCAGTCGATTAATTGATTTTCAGCGTGTTCTCTCACCGTACGGTGATTTCAAAGCCATGGTGCGGGAAGCCAGACGTCCCATGAGCCTGGACACGAGGAGCTGCAGGTCTGAGGTCCAGGACACAGTGACGTCTGGCAGGCCGTACGCCGTCACTGTGAACTTGTAACCCCATTCGTTATTACTGCTGTCTGAATGGAACAGAAACTGCAGCTGGGGACCCGCTTTAAACGTCACTTTCTGAAGACAAAAAAAAAAAAGCCCATTATTTATTATACAAAAAAAAAATTATTCTCCAAGACACCAGACCAGACTAAAAAAAAAAAAAAAAATGGAATTACGTACAAGCACGAGGCAAAAGTAATTGCATTCATTTTTAACAGAATGACCACACATTATGGAAATTGTATTTGTATTTTTCCTTATTAAATGTTTTGAGGAACTAATTTTTCTTGCAAGATAATGTATTTTAGAATTATAATGGTTTGGATCCAATTTGTATATCGTTTAATTTTTATTTATTTTTTTATTTTTTATAATTATAATAATTTGGATTATGGATGTTTCATGTTTGCAAGTTAATTAATATTAGGCTTAACAAATATAAAAATGTTGTAATATCACACTGCCTGTTCATTTTGTTTTTTGGCTGCTGCCCATGATTGGGTTACCATTACACCATTACAACTCCTGCAAACATTCTCTGACTGTGAATGCAGCAGATTTTAAACACCGCTGTGAACACAGACTGAACGCGCTGAACACGCGTGCATGCAGATAAGTATCAAATTACATTCATAACCGGCCTTACAGTAAGTGTGTCCCCGGCTTTATGCAGTTATTAATGCAGTTATGAGAGAGAAAGAAGCATTCGCGTCAATATTATTATTTATTTATTTATTTATTCAATTCGTTTTAATTAATTCGTTCATTCTTTTTTTTTTTCTATTAGTGACAGACTAGCCTAATAAATGAAACACAACGCCCTTTTAACAAGTATAGGCCAATCAATAATTTTTTATTTGTTATATTATCTGCAGCAGGACTATCAATTTATTGAAATATTCTATTTAATTTTCTATTGATTATATATAGGACTATATAGGCTATATAGCCTACTTCATTTATTAAAATTAAACTGCATGTTTCCATTGATTGTGAAGTTAGACATTGAAAATCACAGATCAAGCGCATGGGGCTGCAGTTTTCTTGTTATGAATTGTATCCTATTTTCCGTTATTACAGTTGACTACGCGAAGTGATATGGAACTGTAATACGGTTAAGACCTGCCGGAACTACTTTAGCCGTGCGGTTCCCTGAATATAATTGCACACCTCAGAACGTTCGTCAACCAATCAGATTCAAGCATTCAACGGCCCTGTAGTATAAATATATATATATATATATATATATATATATATATATATATATATATATATGTGTTAATTTTGTATTTATATTTATATTTATATATATATATATATATATATATATATATATATATATAAATACACAATTAACACATTCAGTTGACAACCTTAGTTAAAACTGCTACAATAAAAGTTTTTGTACCTTTGGCCATTTCTCCGTTCCGACCTTCATATCATATCGCACTTTCCCTCCCCTAGCATCAGTGAATTCCAGATAGTCATACCTACAAAAAAAAACACCTCAATCAGTTTAAATATAAAGCATACTTAAGAGCCACAAGGGGTCTGTAACAGGAAAATGAGTGTTTGATTCCCGTTATCACCAGAAGGTAGCAGTTGAGTTGTAGCATAAGCCTTTCACACCTTTTCTCTGTTTCACAGCGTTCATCAAACTCCACCTCGAAGGATGTGGCACCAGGACAGACAAAGATGGTGGTCTCATGCCTGCTGTTCTCATAGTTATGAGGCGACTCCATTTGCCACGTCCTTAAAACAACAGGCTGCTGTGTCTGTTGACAGCCCTCCATATCTACCTACAAACACAAGAGCATAAAGAAAACATCTGATAAACATTCTTATTAATTATCATTCATGGTTTTTAAATGGCAAGTGAAAACAGTGAAATACTCAGTTATTTTAATTCAATTTATTAGTCTTTTAATCCAATTTATTTCTTTAAGACACACAGTGAACTGACCTTAGAGAAGATGTCCTCTGTGTCACTAGACAGCTTCTTGAGCATGTCTGCCAGAGGGTAGAATCTTTTGAGCAGCACACAGTGAGGAATATTCAAAGCGCACAGCTCCAGCAGGAAGATGGTCTACAACAGGACACAGTACACACTTTATATGTACACGCTGAAGCATAATATATACATATATACAGAAACATAAATAACTGAATAAATAATGAAATAAAGATATATAATAGTGGTGTGCTACCAGCTGTCTTGCTGCCATGGCAAGGATAGATCCACTGAGTTTCTCCATGATGTCAGCTCCAGAGAAACGCTTAATAAGAGGACTCAGTATGTCTTTGGTACCTGACAGGAACTGTTCCACATCTAAGAAAAACAACATAGATGTATTCACACTGTGACAGACAACTGCAAATAAATCACAGCCGTTCAAAAGTCTGTAAGATTTTTATTTAAGAAAAAAGGCTGCATTTATTTGATCAAAAATACAGTAAAAAAAAAAGTAATATTGTGGTTGTGAAATATTACACTATAAAAATAACTGTTTTATATTTTCATATATTTTAAGATGTCATTTATTCCTGCGATGGCAAAGCTGAAATGATCAGGCATTATGCCAGCCTTCAGTGTCACATGATCCTTCAGAAATCATTCTAACAATGATTTCTCATTATCAACAATGCACTGCTCAATATTTTTGTGGAAATTGTAATCATTTTTTCAGAATTGTTTGATGAATAGAAAGTAAAAAAAAGAAGAAAAATTTATAAAATGTATTTAATAAGACATTATACATGTCTTTAATGTCTCTTTGGATGAATTGAAGGTGTCCTTACTGAATAAAATCTTACTGACCCCAAATTTTTGAACAGTAGTGCATGTCATGTTCACTATTTGCTCTGAAGTACACCGCGCTATTTGACAGTCAAAAAATTGCTGAAATTAAAGTTTAGTTACTAAACGAAATAGTGCAGTTACTGAAATTTTACACAAACATTTGCCGTTTTACACATCTCGCATATCTGAAGACAAATAAAAACACATGAAACTGGACAACACAACCATCTACATAGGGAGTAAATCACTCGCATATGCAAACAAATTTAAAATTTAGCCAATGGCTAGTAAATTTGTACGATTACAGTCGCCACAGAGGCAAAAAATAAGTTTAGCGCAGATATGATTTCATTGCCTGATGAGCTTTATGCATCGTCGCTTGGCTGAGACTTACTGCAAAAAAAAAAAACACTCGATCTTAACTGAATAACTTTTGTAACTTGAATAAGGATTCATCTATATTTTCTTTATACAGGGAAGAATATGCAGTGTTATGTTGTATATTTGTGCTATTGCTTGTTGTTTGATTATTTGTTCTTATTTTATTACAGACAGTAATAGTGTTTGAAATGTATATTTGTGTCTAATTTTTTTCAATGGCATTGTTCTTGCATTCCATGTAAAAAGTCTAGTGAAAATTACTAGCAAATGGCGACTTAAGCTTCAGTTTCCGTATAGGGTTGACTACATCATTATAGAGATTGAAAAACTCTTTGGAGTACAGTGGGATCAAAAGTGATCTCTGAAAATCTAAGAATAAAAATCTAAAAATTCAAAACTAAATTTCAAGATTTTGGCTCTTTGAAATGCTCTCATGATCGAACTCTTCAATTCAACTTTTCAATTGTTTTGCTGACAATACAATGTGTAATGAAAAAGGCATTCAAATATAAAAATGTTAGTACAATAGAAGCATTTCCACCAGTGGTCTCAGACTTCTGGAACCCACTGTATTTTGAAGGGCTCTTGACAAGCAGACTGCAAAACCAAGAAAATCACACTAACATTTAAGCAGAATTTCCCTGGCCAGATCAGCAGAGGTGGCCGTTCCTCCTTTAAGTTGCAGGAAACACCAGGACAGCAGGCTTCCCTGTAGAGCCCAGAACAGAGACAGCAGGACCCTCCAAATGGACCCTCCTCTGGAGTCCAACATCAACACCTCACACTGAAAAAAAGAGAGGGACATTCTTACATGGATAAACATCACATTACTCTTTACAAAGCTACTAGACAATAGCCTGGTTGACACCAGACCCTTCTCAGTTGTAACAGAGTGGGTCTGGGGAAGGTTCAGTCACAGCCCATTTCCAAAGGGGCGTCACCAACTGACGTCACTCAAATGCCTTTGGGCGCAATTGGATAGACCTAAAACCAATCAGAGCGATTGTCATCGTGCAAAGCCCGCCTCAACGTTTGTTATTGGTGCCTCGATTTGGAAAAATTGGAAATGGGCTTGAATGGGCTCTTGGCCAGACGGACTTGCAGAGCAAATCTCAAATTTTCCTTAAGTTCATCAGGGTTTTCCCAGGCTAACTAGACAAGGGAGCTGTAATGCAATGCATTACAATACGAGGTGTCAGCTAACAGAAGTTAATGCCCAATGTACACATCTATTTGCAGGAGATTGTATGTGAGCAGGGGTGAATAGATGAGGTTGGCAGCTGTCAACATGCCTCTCTAGTGGCCACAATGAGCAGCGTGTCCATGACGGTCAGGATAGGCGAGATGTCAAAGTCAGACGGGGCTCCTTTAGGGGGCAGCATAAGGAGACCTTTCGGGTCATGATCACTGCGAACAGAAATGAGTGAGAGACAATGTGTGAGCAGGAAATTAAGTTATACAGTTTACAGGACAAGACAGCACAGGACGGGACTGGGAGTACAAGTTTTTAGGGAGGTGTTTCATACCTGAAATAACTGCAGAGAGACTCGAATGTCAGTTTTACAGACTCCGGTTGATTTTCCTCAGTTATGTTTTGCTGAGAAAAGCAGCAAACAAACAAAAAAACGTGTCCATATAAAAAGCAATTCAGTAACAATATTCAGCCAAGACAAGTACAGTCTTAAGCAGTCTTACCATCAAGAGGAAGAGTTTGTCCCTCCGGCTTGGTTTGTCAGGGTAGAAGATGGCGGCTCCATTGAGAATGGCTTTCACAGCTTCTTTCCTCAGAGCTTTATCCACTGCAGTCTCTCCTTCAGGGCCATCCACCACTGCATAGCGCAAAAACTATGGGTTACTCTCTTAACCGCCAATCAAAACACAATGGCATCACTACATGGCTTTTAAGCGAATGTTTTAAAGACGTAACTCTTTAGTTTTCAGCTATCAATTTTAACTGATATTTTTTGGATAGTTGATACTATACTACCGTTCAAAAGTAGTGTTAGTATGTTTTCTTTTTTCTATTAATACTTTTATTCGGCAAGGATGCATTAATTTGATTAAAAGTGACAGTAAAAACTTTTATAAAGTTACAGAAGATTTCAATTATTTCAAATAAATGCTGTTCTTTCAATCTTTCTATTCATCAAAGAATCTTGAAAAGAATGATCATGATTTCCACAAAAATAGTATGCCGTTTCAACATTGATAATAACAGGAAATGTTTCTTGAGCCATTAAGTCATACAGAGCAGTATGTGAGTCTCACCTTGACACAAGTGACTATAGAGCTCTCCGACAGCTTCTGCAGGGTCCACATCTGCGCTGGCTGAGGGGGATGCTGATGCTGATGCTGATGCTGTGACGTCTGTTGGCTGGGAGTCTGTCAGGCTGGGCAGCATTGGGAAGCAGTTTTGGAGCAGCTGAAGCAGGAGAACTCGTGTCTTTACAGCCTCTTCTCCCTCACTGAGTGTACAGACACACACACAACAGAGAAACACATTAACACAGACAAAAACCATGCACATTCCTTTTAGTCCTCATTAGTTAATTATAGTCCTAAAAAATATAAAGCACTACAGCTGTTTTCAACATTGAGGATAAGAAATGTTTCTTGAGCACCAAATCAACATAAGAATGATTTCTCAAGGATAATGTGACACTGAAGACTAGAGTATTAATGCTGAAAATGTATCTATGCCATCACAGGAATAAATTACATTTAATATTTTACAATAGTCAAGGCCACACTACTCTCAATTCAATGCCTTGTGGCTAGTCTGTATTTTGCCTTCATTAGTTCATTTTAAAATATCCTTTAAATGGACCAATTTCTAAAATATACTGCATACATTTTTTATTTAAAATAATTTTACATGAAGTAGAGTATGTCACACCAAAGAATACTGTTGAAATGTCATGTCAAGTGGACTTCAGACAGAGAATTCTAAACATCTGTAGAAAGTCACATGAGCCGCGTTTCCACCACAGGAACTTTTCCCAGGAACTAGGAACTTTGGGGTGGTACTTGGTGTGTATTGACCGCAGGAACCAGGGTCTAAATTAAGTTCCGGGTAAAAATTCAGGGAAAGTCCCTGCTGGCGAGGTAGTACTTTTTCAAAGTTCAGGAACTTTCAGGGGTGGGACTTGGGCGCTGAACGTGCTGATTGGTTGAGTTCTCACAGCATTTTATTTCAACCACCATTTTTAAAAGTCTGTTGCGCTGCATGCAGTAAGAGTTGTTTGCTATTCGAATCAACAATGGAGTTTAAAAAATACAACAGATGGATCGACGACGAAGTTCAGCCTTTATTAAGCTTAAATTCAGAGGATGAAATCCAGCGGGAACTGGAAAGTAGCGCGCCACCCTATGTCACCAAACTAATTTGCCTAATCTACACGGTACTTTAGACCGCGATGGAAACGCAGACAGCAACAGGTCTGGGGGGGAAAAAAAGTTCCTGGGACAAATTGTTCCGGATAATTTCAGTGGAAACACGGCTATGATCAATGTCACAAATGTACTTTTTCTGATCAGTGGCCTAAAAATAGTGCACCATTTTTTTATGTCATAATGCAAAATCCCATTTATAAATCATTTAAAATAAAATGCATGCACAAAAATATACACAAACATTCATATTACAGCTTTACTCACATGGATCTGAGTTTGCGGTAAAAGTTCCAGAACAACAGCAGGTTGAGGTCACTAAAGTCCAGCAGAGACTTCTGCTTGGACAGAGACACATCCTGTAACATAGGCTCAGGGTTTATACAGCTCTCTTTAAAGATTTATGCACAAAAAAATGCATTATGAATTTCAGTTGTGAGTTGTGTTTAAATAAATCAGGTCAAAGTCATGGTGAGAGCCCTTGCAAGAGGACATTTGGTGGGTGTACCATATCTCTGGTGAGCTGCTGAATGAAATAAAGGGTTTTCTTCATGAGAGTGAGACCCGTAACCAGGCCTGAGACGCTCCCCTCGGCCTGAGCACTCAGATCCTCCACATCCTCCATCCGCTCAGAGTCTGGACACAAATAACCACTGAAACTCATCTGCTGAACCCCCAACCGGTCTGCTGTGTCTTGCCTAGCACACAGGAACTTCACCATCAGAAACTACATGCAGAGACAGAGAAAGTTTAGGTTAATCAAGTGTGTGTTGTCTTATGCATATAAATTCAGATTTTTGAGTTTCCATATTCAATAGAAACCACTCAAAGATGTTTTGAATTGAAGTTAAGATCAAATCATTTGTGACAATGACATTCAGAACATCATTTTGACTCGTCCTTCAATTCTTACAGTAAATATATACTTCCAAACGAAATAAAACAGACAAACACTGCAGAGAATGAAAAAAGTAGTGAAAAAGAAATCGTAGACGTGAATGAAAAGTCTGCATTTCTAAACGCATGTTATTGATCTTGTTGTGAATGATTCACCCATGAATGTTTCAAAAAAATGTTGACCTCATCATTTTTAATCAATATGTCATAATTCGCATAATTTACCTTCCCGTAAAATAACAGACTTCTCTCTCGTGACGTATGCCAGACGCCAATCTTTAGACTGCTTAAACCTCTTACAATCGACAGCTATCTTACATTAAGATTAGTTGATTTCAAAGCCTCTAATGTTGTCCAAGTCATTCATTCTAAGATGGGAGTACCTCTGTAGGTGGATGAAAGGCCAATGTTTTGGACATACAAAAATTCCTGCAAGTTTAGTTTGCTTTCCACATTTGTGTCACTTGTATTTATAGTATCTTAGCACTTTTGGTGTGAAAGCTACTGGGTTACTTTGCCAAGACAGCAAAGTTAAAAGACTGTTTTTAACAGTATTTTATTGTTTACAGTCCATTTTAAGGGTTTTATCATAACTTTGATTTTTGCTTTAAAAAAATAAAAAAAATAACTGAAAGTTGCAATAAAGAAAATGATCAAACTGCGGTAACCATTTCCATGTATTTGTTAAAAATAAGTAAAAGAAAGACACAGACAGACAGACAGACAGACAGACAGACAGACAGACAGACAGACAGACAGACAGACAGACAGACAGACAGACAGAAAGAAAGAAAGAAAGAAAGAAAGAAAGAAAGAAAGAAAGAAAGAAAGAAAGAAAGACAGGCAGCAAGTCCATACTTTTGACACTCTACATTGTTGCAGCTTGATCTCCACGTCGTTCCAGTCCTCCTCCACCTCAAACCAGCCAATGGGCTCCTCCTCACTGGTTTCTGGTATCCTTGTGCTGAAGTGTATGTGTTTGTGTGCGAATGTGATACATGTGACAGTGAGTGTGTGTGTGTGTGGGGGGGGGGGGGATGGGGCAGATAACATTGAGAGGTCAATTGACTGACAAAAACATTCTCA
This sequence comes from Phoxinus phoxinus, assembly GCF_949152265.1. NCBI lineage: Eukaryota > Metazoa > Chordata > Actinopteri > Cypriniformes > Leuciscidae > Phoxinus > Phoxinus phoxinus. The sequence continues at coordinate 18,793,453 of NC_136878.1, read as the reverse complement.
CTAAATTTACAGCCATCTTGGCCATGTGCACACATGCAAAGACCAAAATACACTCAAATGCACTGGGCAAGACAACAACACATTCTCTCACACACTCCTAAACAAGCACCATTTAAAGTTCACGTTATAAGCATTTGCTGTCTCTTATGAGCAACAATGTTATGCAAATTAGCTCCATAAACATTTTTTTATCGACATCTAAGCACATGTTACAGACTAAGAATATGACATACCTGTCTTGGACAAATTCTTTATAGTCTTTGTAGTCCCAGCTATCATACTTTTTGAATCTTTTGAAATGTTTATCAGCATCAAATGGCTCGCTGTCATTGTAGGCAAACAACAAGCCACATTTAGCACCAATGGCTCCTTTACGCACCTGAGGTGGAAGAACACAGCAGTGCTTTAAAATAGGATGAGCAGATCAAATCAGTCTGAGTTTCCAACTGAACAACCATACAAGCAGAACATATTGTAATTTCAAGTTTATGTAGTATAAAACACAAAAGTTCAAGTGTGTACTGAAGCTTCACTCACTTTTATCTTGATCTGTGTGACCTGGAAGCAGCTCTGGTTTTCAGTGGACAGAATCACACTTGCTTTCCTCTTTCCATTCTCAGTCAGAAAACCTGCAGTTTCAAATCAAACATCTACATTAAAGTCTCAACTTTTACTTTGCTTCTGAGCAAAACAGATGATGTGAATAAAACAGAGCAGCTCAAATCATATTCATTTTCTCCACAGAGAAAGTTTAGTAGCAACGTTTGCTTTTTAAGTTTCAAAAGACGTCCCTATCCATTCCAGTACTCTGGTGATTTATCTGTGAAATACTTCACCACACCCTCCCTACACATATGTTTAAATCAGGAACATTTGGAATGTTATGTACCATCTCCAGAGTTTGGCTCCGTCAGCATGTTTTCGGGGCCAGACTTCTCCTCTTTACTCTTCACATCACATGCCTGCAGATGGAGCTGGAGGGGTTTACCTACACACACACACACACATACAGGTTTACATGTATTAATTTACAACGCTGTGTCTTTCAACGGTGAAAGTGGAATTTTGTGCAGTTATGACTAATCTCTTCTCATCAATATTGGAAAGTTATAATACAGCTTTGTGGAGCTGCAAGTGAAATGTTTGCAAAGCAATTTGGAACTAAAGTAAAAAAAAGTCAAACAAACAAAATAAATGTATTTCCTCTACATCAGAGGTTTTCAACCTGGGTTGAAAGGGGCTTCTAGGGGGTCCATGGGAAATTTAAATGGAAAAAAATATTTTAGAAAATGTGTTTTAGCAATAATGACCGAGGCTTGACCAGCACTGAAAATCAGTTTTAAAAAAACTGTTTTTATTACCTGAAAGAAATCTGAAATAAAATAAAATATAAATATTAGTTGAAAAAAGTAGTTTATAAATATTAGATACAAATTAGAAGTGTGGTGGAATGGCACCTGAAATATAATACGTTTAAGTTGAAATACTAAAATGACTAAAACGGTAATTAAAATAAAAGCTAAATAGAAAAACAAAACGCAATTTTAAAAAATGCCAAAAGCACATAACAATATTACTCAAACTTAAAAATGTAAATGTAAAGTAAACATATAAAATAAAAGCTATAAAATAAATACCATAATAGTATATACATGATACTAAACTAACCCTGAAAAAAATAAGTCTTCTTCTCTCCTGTCTTGCAGTGCACATTCATAAATAGTTATGGGGATCATTATATGTAGAAGTTCATTTGATCAAAGTATTAAAAGTCCTTTGTCTATGGAACTAATGTCCATTACCGTTGCGGTAGAGAAGTCTTAACCGGACCGACGCCATAGAGGCCAGCAGTGAGGAAGCTCTGTATTCTGAGTCCAGATGCTCACAGATGCCAGACAGAGAGATGAGGACTTTAGCCACGCTGCCTCGAGCCAGAGCGAACGATAACAGAGTCAGCTCAGCCTCAGGAGACACACAGCAGCTAGAGAGAGAGGAGGGAAAGCACTTCTGATAAGCTTTCTCAGCAGAGAATGGCAGTGTCAAATTACATTCAGATGAAACGGCTGTAATTATTCACTGAGAGAAGAGAGTTTCCCATTATTATCAGGCTGATTCGTATTGTATAAAAAACGTTTTGCATTGTTTTGACCTCTTAATAATACATTTAAACGTGCTGAGTTGAGTTTGTACAGCTTGATTCTTACTCTGCTATGCGCAGTAAAAAGCTGTCCACCTCTTCCAGAATGTTCGCAGAGAAGAATTTGGGGAACTCCGTTGAAGACGGTGTTAAGGAAAGGGGTGGCATGTGCTGTAAGGCTTTCCTGGAGAACAAAAAGTGTAAAAAAACACAGTGAAATGAATTGTTCTGAACAAATGATGGGATTTATCAGAACAAAACAATACTAACATTCAATATACAAAAATAATTGTATGTTTTTGAAAGAAGTCTCTTACCAAGGCTGCATTTATTTAATCAATTAAAAAACATCAAGAAACAAGTCTTATTAATATCAATGTTTATGATGTTATAAAATGGTTGTGCTTCTTAATATTTTCACAGATACCATGATATATTTTTAAAGATTCTTTGATGAATCTTTTTTTTTTTTTTTTTTTATAACAGCATTTTATTTGAAATAGACTTTTTTTTGCAACATTATAAATCCAATCTAGGACACTATGGCCTGGTTTCACAGACTGGGTTTAGATGAAGCCAGGATTAGGGCTTAGTTCAATTAGGACATTTAAGTAGCTTTTATAAACATGCCTTAGAAAAAAAACATTACTGGTCATCTTGAGACAAAACGGTGGCACTGACATACAGTGCAATTTGTTTTCAGTTTGAACAGCGCAAACAAGCATTTTAGTCTAGGCTAAATCCTTGTCTATGAAACCAGGGTATGTAAATCAAAAGCTGGATTTGTAGTGCTATCATTTACGAGCTTTCGTGAGAAGCAAAATTCAATAGTAATTTTTCTTGACTCACTGTGTGCTCTGTAGGACTGTCTGCGCAAGCACAGGGTTGGTTTCCATGGAAGCGGTGACCAGAGACGTGAGGAGAGACAGATACCATATAGCAGAGGCGTCAGATACTGAAACCTCTTTGGTCTTGGTGATCTGGTAGCCCATTGTCTTCAGACCGTGAATACGCGTGTCACAGCCATCGCTAAGGCAGCGTTTAATGTTAATCTGAATATCTGAGAGACAAAATGAAGATCTGTGTGAGTTTGCAAAGGCTTTCTGACTTGAGTCAGAAGAATTTGAGTTGTATATACTTGAAATACACACAAATACAGCCACTATTTACATTCCACTCATAGTATGCAAATTCAAAATACATATACACTAGTGTGCAAAAGGTTGGGTTCAGTAAGATTGTTTTGCAAGAAATTAATACTTTTATTCCATTAAATGCATTAAATTGATCAAAAGTGACATTTATAATGTTACAAAAGCTTTATATTTCAAATAAATGTTGTTCTTTTGAACTTTCTATTCATCAAAGAATCCTAAAATACTGTTTCTACAAAGATCATCAAAGTTCTCAACATTGATAACAATAAGAAATGTTTCTTGATTTCACCAAATCAGCATATCAGAATGATTTCTGAAGGATCATGTGACACCGAAGACCAGAGTAAATTGTAATACTATTTCACAATATTATTATTATTTTTTTTTTTATCAAATGAATGCGGCCTTGGTGAGCATAAGAGACTTCTTTCAAAAAACCCAAACATTTGAACAGTAGTGTCCCACAGTAAACTTCAAACAAAACACTGTGCTATTCAAGCGTGTACTCACAAGGATGGCTGATGTTGGCATTTTCTAGCAGTGGTACATATCCCGTGATGTTACTGGGGATCCTCACATCTCTGATCTCCTGCATGGAACGCCGGCTTTTCCCTACAGCTACAGACACAAGCTGTGGCATGTAGCTGTGGTCATTAGACGCAACCGCAATAGCCAACCGTCTCAAAACTATGTCTGGCTTCATTTTTAACCTGTGAAAGATGAGTCAGAGGAAGTGGTCATATTTAACTAACGTAGATATTTAGCAAAGATAACAGAATTATCTTTGAATGTGACATGATGATCAGCTATATTTGAACTGCATGTAAATGCACCAATGAAATAAGCAGCTTGCCTTATCCAGTGTGAGCGAGCGCTGCCGTCCGACTGCCAGAAAGACACTGTCTCACCGTTGGTCAGCTTGTTGATATCTGCACTGTTGGACGAGGCCTCGATGAAGCTGTAGCACTGGGTGACCACTTTGACCTTATCCATATCTGGGTCGTGATTGAGCTCCGCTCTGTACTGGATGTCTAGATCTGAAAGGAGATTCGTCAGAATATGAAGATGAGGGCCAAAGGAGGAGATGGAAGAAAATGTTCTCATATTTTATCCACAGTAAATTTCACCACTAGAAGCGCAAAATGAAAATGGTTAAATTCATGTTGTTTTCAACAGAATGCAGCAGTAATGAGTCCTAAAACCTGCAAATGAGTTAGCATTGTGGTTTCATTTTCAAGTCAATGGGTTTTTGGTTAAATGACTGAAATAAGGACTGTGGTTAACACATACAGTATTTACATGTTTTATTCTCCAACATAAAATCAGTAATACCCGAGTTGTGATTTTTTGACAAGAATTGATAAGTAGCTAAATGGGACTACAGAGGTTGTCAGGGATATTAAAGGTAAAGTATGTAAGATTATTTTTGTGACAATACATTCTCTCAATCCAGTTTATTGTTCATTGATTACTATTAGTATGCCATTCATGGGTTTATCTCCCCCAAAAGTGTAAACATTGAGAGTGATCCGCTCAGATCTGTCAATCTCTTTCGAGCTCAACCAATAGAAACTACATACTTCATCTTTAAACATCACATGATCGAACAGAAAATCTCATCTACTGACTAGCTCATTTCTACAGCCTTGTTGTTTATACTCGTGTTCTTGCAAACTGTTATAACTTTCCAACTAGCACATTTTAAATAATTATTTAAATTTAAAGAGTTGTCAGAAGCTTAGTGGTGGTGATGTTGAAGTCATAGTAGTTTGTTATTATACGTTCTGGTGAACCTATTTAGGCTTTAAAATTTATAAATGTTGTGTTCACTCTAGGGATGTCAATTTACACAAATTCCCATGATCGATCGTTGTTTAAATTAACAATCAATTAATCGTTAGCCTTAATACTGCAATATGAGTCTACTGCAGTGGCATATAGCCAACCGCATGACAGGCTCTGTAAATCCTGCTCAAAACGCCATGTTCCTCGCCAAATGAATGAGAAGGGTTTTGGTCTAAATTAAGGGCTAGCAGGATAGTAAAATGAGTCAATGTGATTGATAATTTAATTCGATAATTTAATTAATTGATAATTTGATTTAATAATCAAATATAACTACTAATAAAACGTGTCACCAACACGTGAGCGAATTGCCTTGCTTAATCGACGATCGATAAGTTTTAGTCGATTAATCGTTAGCATCCCTAGTTCACTCATTTGTGAAGATTATCTTGATGAACAAAACGTGCAAGATTATTAAACTTTTGTTGGTCACAGAGCTTATTTTCTGCAATAATCCACAAACCAATGGAAATTCCTATTGGCTTTTTGTCGAGGACCAGGAAGATGCTAATTTCTGGGTTGGCCCACACACCCACACACCCACACCCACACACAAATTGTTATTATGAGCCCACTCCCCATTTGCCATTCACCTTTCTCCTTCTGCAGCAGGTATTCCAGGAAGTCTTGCAGTACAGATGACCTCATGGTGCAGATGCTGTTGTAGCCTTCCAGCACAGGGAATGGGATGGCACTGCTGGGGATGCGATTCCGGTGCAAAAATTTCAGAATTTTGGAGGCATGCGCTTTGAGGCGGTCCTTGGACTTGGAGAAGATATCCACAAATCCTGAATAAGCATGAAGGGTAAAAGAGGAAGGAACACATCTGGATCAAACACTGACAGTCATTTGCATAATCACCCAGAATGGTCAACTATGGACATCTGTGCTCCTGTCACCATTGCATTCAAATAAATATGCCTGCTTCCACACCTGGTGTCAAAGAGCACGCCTGAAGTTGCCTGATCACATGACTGAGTTCTCCCTTAAGATTGGCTCCATTGGAGTTCTTCAGTGCCATGAGCATGTTCTCCACATCAATAATCCCGTCACCCTCAGCATCAAACTGACCAAAGGCCTAAAGCGCACAAAAGGAAGAGGTGATTTTTCTGTCTGTACATTCTATTACACAAATATCAGGACACAAAGGAGAAGTCAAACAAAAAAAGTGTCATGCTGCTGCTGGTCTCTCTAGCTCTCTCAAACCAGCTGTCTATTTCACCTACATAAACACACTCGAGCCAGCATGCGAATCATTTGTAAAGCAAATGAGAGTCATGGTTAAATCAGGAGAGGCACAAAAAGTACCATAGTTCAACCATGTTATGGATATGTCTTAGAATACCATGTAAATACCATAGTACATGAATAAAATAATCATTCAGAACCAAGGTACATATAAAAGTACCACACTGTGTAAACAATGTATAAACACTAGCCATCAGTATAGCCTAACCAACAATGTTGTGAGCCAATCCCAGAGGAATAACACATTTATTCAATATCATATGCTCCGGATAGGCTTTAAATTTAATCAGGGTTGCCTTTGGGGACATTTTCGCAGGCCCTGTGATTATGACACCCACTAGTCCACTACTAGCCTACTCCATAAACAAGACTTCCATGGTTTAGCCTATGTGTGGGACATATTGTATACATGTGTCCGTGTGTTTGTAAAAATATATATTTTACTTATACAAATTGGCAGCCAATAGTCAGATGTCAAATGTAGAAATACGTTTTAAAAGTTAGATTTGAGAAATTTCATATATATTTATTCCCAAGAAAGTACAGTACAGAAAGACCTGGCACTAGATGGGTCTGACTCCTCGGCGGTCAATATGAATTGGCCAATCTAATCAAAACCTGTAGCTGCCAATCAAAAAAAGACGAAGTACATCTAACAATGACAGTCCTATAATACCTTAAAATGTCGTTTAGATTTGAAGTAAACTAGGTGGAGACAGCCAATAAACAGCCTTTATCAAACGTGTGATCCAAAGATAGAGATTACACAATATAACCACTCGCAGATTAGTTGAGCTGTGGGGCCAATTACACAACTTTGAGTTGTTAGTCACAGTGAAACATTACTTCTATACATATTAACGTTACGCATTTAGTTAACCGGGGCTAAGGCGCTTTTGTGAACTGTCTACGAAGTCTATAAACAACATCCTTCTTGGGTTTTGAGCCTTCGATCTTTCAGTGACCAGAATTGAATCCACTAGACACAATGCTCGTCTGAGTGGCATGTCTCCTCACCTCCTCGCACTCCTCTCTGGTGGCGTCTCTGGTCTCCAGCATCTCGCAGAACTGCTCCAGGGTCACGGACTCCTCTCCGCGGCTCAGACGCTCCTCCAGCCAGCGCACCAGAGCGCTCTCGTTGCGAGCCAGCACCGACTCCGAAATGGCGACCCATGAGTCGCTCATCCGGGCCGCTGCCTCTCGCAGCTTCACCTGTTCCAGTAGCGCTTCAGGGGTGGGAAGTCCGTAGATTGGTGCCGGAGGGTTCGCCGCACTTCTTACGCTTTTCCCCTGGCTGGAGCCTGTCGCCGCCGCTGCTGCTGCTCCTCCTCCACCATTACCACCACCACCACTACCATCGTTGCCGGCCCTGGTGCCTGTGGCCGCAGAGGCCGGGCTGCCCTCGGCGAACACGGGACTCTCCGTTTCTACGTCCTCCTCATCGCCGCTCCCCGCGCCACAGCCGCTCTCCGCGTTCCCCATGCTGTTCTTCTGCGGCGTCGGGCTCTCTTCCGATCGCCTTCAGCCCAGGATTCAAGCTTAGTTTTAGTGTCAGGCTTGTGCTTTTCCAGTCAGTGCGTTCCTCCGCTGTCACTACCGCATTGACGGGCTCCGCCAGCTGACGTCATGTTTGTCAGCAAAAAACTTTGGTCCCTTCCGTGAGCTCAGCGACGCCCGCTGCGTTGGAAACACGCCCCCTAGTGTATCACCGCCAGTATTTGATCTATTTCATTTTTTAATGTTGGGCAGAAAATAAGTGCAATATTAAGCCAAACAACTGTGCTCATTTTCGAAGCTGTTTAATTACATTTGTTGGCTATCTGGAAAGGTCATTCTTTATTTAAAAAATGGAAACCAATTTAAAGGAATATGTTTAACAAAGGAACATTTGATACCTGTGAATTTTGTGGACTGGAAAAATAAACTATTTAGTATTTGTTTTATAATTGTAATTACTCAATATATTATTTTAGAAAGGATTTAGAATAGATTTCGATTACTATTAGATGTGTTTTTTGTTTTTTTTATGCCTCTTTGCGAACCTTTTTTTTATTTGCGAACCTTTTCTTAATAACTTTATATAGCCTGCCCTACAGAAACAAAAGTTTGGAAACATTAATTTTTTTTATGTTTTTGAAATAAGTCTCACCCATTGTATTTATTTACTGTATTTATTTAACCTAATCATAAATACAATTATTAGTAATATTGTGAAATATTATTTACATTTAGAATAATTGTTTTCTTTTTTAATATATTTTAAAATGTAATTTATTCCTGTGATGATAATGCTGTTACAATGATACCATTCAAACATTTGTGGTAAGAGAGAGAGAGAGAGAGAGAGAGAGAGAGAGAGAGAGAGAGAGAGAGAGAGAGAGAGAGAGAGAGAGAGAGAGAGAGATTGATCATGCATTAAGTTGATCAAAAGTGACAGACAAAAATATATATTTAATATTAATTAAAAGAAATAATTAATCAATTAATTAAATTAATTTGATAAATGCAAATAAATGCTGTTAATTTAACTTTTTTTATTCATCAAAGAATCCTAAAAAAATGTGCACCATTTCTACAAAAATGTTAAGCCGCACAACGGTTTTCAACATTGATAATAATAATAAATGTTTCCTGAGCACCAAATCAGCATATTAGAATGATTTCTGAAGGATCATTTGACACTGAAGACTGAGTAATGATGCTGAAAATTCAGCTTTGACATCACAGGAATAAATTACATTTTAAAATATATTAAAATAGAAAACAGTTTTTTAAATGTAGGCTATTTATTATTAATAAATATTACTGTTTTACCGTATTTTTATTTATTTATTAAATAAATGCAGCCTTTGGTGAGCACAAGAGACTTCAAAAACAAACTTTTGACAGGTTGTATGGAAACCTTGTGGAAACCTTTAAAACATGTAATCACTGGAATCTATATATTACTTTTCTGGCAAATGTTGTTAATAATCAGAGGTGGACAAAGTACACAACTTGCTTACTTGAGTGAAAGTAGATACTGGTCAAATATTACTCTGTTACAAGTCAAAGTTGTAAAGACCGATTTTTACTTAAGTAAAAGTACAGAAGTAGGGGAGCCTGCTTTTGAATGCAGTAAGTGAATCCTTTCGTGCGGTAGGCCTACTTTTTTTGACTGACAAGTTGTATTTATTGTTTCATGTGCCATTGTAAACATAATACGGCAGGTGTATTAGTACTGTAACACACCCTTAAGTGTGCAATATCAGAGTATCAGAGTCGGGGCGGTTGAAACAGCGCCTCCTGCCAGTTAAACCTCATGGGAAAACTGCTGTTAAAGCTACACTGTGTAGGAATTTCTCCTATCTAGCGGTGAAATTGTATGTGACTACCAACTGAATATTACTTTTAGCCCCTCCCATTCCGAGGGCTTTTTAACTCCTATGGTGGCCGTATTATTTAAAATCTGCCGGCAGTCGCGAGTAATCTCCCCCTCGCATTCGTCACGGTGCCACTGAGTGTAAAAACGCGAAAGGCGAAGCTTGAATTTCCAGGTATGTCCCTCTTTGGCTAATGTATTTTCAAGATGGAGGCGCAACATGGCTGCCGCCATTCGAGCAGCTCACCCGTATGTATTAAATGGCAGATTCTACGCTTCACTCTTAGAAGAAAAGGTTCTATAGGCGCTTCGTATTTGGAACCCCTAAAAGGTTCTATACAGAACCCAAGATAGGGTTCTTTCTTGTCATTATAGAACCTTTTTAGCATAAAAGGTTCTTTGGAGTTGAGTAAAGAACCCTATGGTTCTATATAGAACCCCAATGAACCCTTTTTTTCTAAGAACCTTTTAGGGGTTCCAAATACGAAGCACCTATAGAACCTTTTAAGGTTCTATATAGAACCTTTTCTTCTAAGAGTGTTATAAGAGAATAATTGATTAGTTGGTGGTAGAAGTAATTATACATTAATGAGCACATCTCATTTTGAAAGAACAAAGTGGTTTTTGCTATAAGAATCAACTTAAAAAATTACACAGTGTAGCTTTAAGGCTATTCAACTAGTAAACATTCAATATGACTCAAGGAAGAAATGTAAGCAAATGAATTGTTAACGGATTTGTTTGTCTTCGTCAAAATAGCCTACACATTAATGTTTATTGGGCGATAGAACAAAAATGGTTAAAATCAACCTTTAAATTAAAATAAATTACAAAATATGTGTGTAACAATATGTACTTAGGCTACTTGTACATAAAAACAAGCATTAGATGAATAGTTGTCGTTTAAACTATTATATTTCATCCGTCCCACCCCTGTGTTGCAACCATCCCACTCAGGCGGGACGTTCAAAGTCAATTTTTACTTAAATAATTCTATATTTGTACCGAATAACACATGATACTAAGAACGCATATGTGAATTGTTGATGTGTGCAAACACACACACCACACACACACACACACACACACACACACACACACACACACACACACACACACACACACACACACACACACACACACACACACACACACACACACTCACACACACACACACACACACACAATCTATAACCTTATCTTAGAAAATTACGTTAATCTCAAAAGTGTGTCAACTGTCTCGGCTCTCCCCTACTTGTTTTTAAAAGTTCTTAAGTATCAAAAGTAAAAAGTAAATGCCAATGCAATGTTTTATTATTGTTGCATTGTTGCATATGTAATACTTACAGTGCCTTATGTCTCTGAATCTATGCCTGCCTACCTCAGATCAATATCAAATGTATTTCTAGAACACATTCAGTATTGTGATTGAATGTGAGATTGAATAATATGGAAGTAAAATAATGACAAATGTTTTTGAAATAAAAAAGCCTGTTGAATTGCACTACTTGAAAAAAATATGCATTGCATTAACCATGCTTGCATTTTAATGCATTGTATTTTTAGGCCTCGCATTTTTATGGGCTGAAATTCAACATGGTTGTATATTTAAGCTGTGAATATTACAATTCAAAACATTTCAAACACATTTTCATTCATAAAAATTCAATAATCCATTTTCACCTTTCATATTTCCCTTCCAAAATATTCAAACTGTTAAAAAATACAACCTATAATATTCAACGGGCAATTTTCGGTCCACTTTATTTCGCTTTACAAATTCGCTTCCACAAATTCAGTGGTTCAAATTCGACAGTAAATTCAACAGTGACCTCCAGGAACTGCAGGAAAAGCAGTAGATTACCGAGCATAATCTCCATCTGCTGTTAATCAACCTCACCAGCAGGGAGTGCAAGCGCGTGTTGTTGACGAAGACCAGAGCAACAGTTAGAGCAAGCCATTCATTAATTCATTCATAAAACTGATTTATAGAAATGTAAGTGTATTTGTGATTATTATGAGGGCTGTTTTCATGTTTAATTCAGTGTCTTCACGGTCCCTGTGTAGTCTACATGCATCTTTCTCTACGTGAACAAGATTACAATGTTATTCCCCGATGCTGATGTACAGAACAAATGTTACATTTGAGGTAGACATATATTTCTCTTGGTTGTTTTGCCTTAACTTTATATCGCGACGATGTGCTGCAGTACTGGGGTTTCCCTCAATAATTCAGGATTGCTGGACATATAAAACGCTTAACGTATCCTAATGGACTATTGATATAGTGATATAAAAGACCAAACTCACACTTTATTGAGAAGGCTGTACTATATGGCTACAGGCAAGCAGACTCAGAATATGAACTTAACACGCAAAGTTTCACGCGTTTCCCGGTCATAATGGTTATAAAGTTGGCATCTATGGTTGGCATGACATTCGCACATTTAGGGGCCGTCTCTAAAGTTACATACGACATTGGTATACACGTTTCTAACTTCAATAGCATTGGAAGAGAATGACTTGCAGTCATAAAAACAACTGTAAGTGTTCATGTAGGTGTCAGGCATGATGCACACCTTTTACATTTTTTATATTTATTCATATAAATAGAAGTTTGCTATTGAAGTTAGAAACGTGTATACCAATGTCGTATGTAACTTTAGAGACGGTCCCTAAATGTGCGAATGTCCAACGTCAAGCCAACTTTATAGCCATTGGCCAGTAAGTTATGTAACTGGGAAACGCTTAGCGTGAAACTTGCTTGCGCGTTAAGTTCATATTCTGAGTCCATCTGCTTGCCTGTAGCCATATAGTACAGCCTTGTCAATAAGGTGCGAGTTTGGTCTTTTGTATCACTGTATTAGTCCATTAGTATACGTTAAGCGTTTCATATGTCCAGCAATCCTGAATTATTGAGGGAAACCTCAGTACTGCAGCACATCGTCGCGATATAAAGTTAAGGCAAAACAACCAAGAGAAATATATGTCTACCTCAAATGTAACATTTGTTCTGTACATCAGCATCGGGGGAATAACATTGTAATCTTGTTCACAGTAGAGAAAGATGTAGGCTACACAGGGACCGTAAAGACACTGAATTAAACATGAAAACAGCCCTCATAATAATCACAAATACACTTACATTTCTAAAAATCAGTTTTATGAATTAATGAATGGCTTGCTCTAACTGTTGCTCTGGTCTTCGTCAACAACACGCGCTTGCACCCCCTGCTGGTGAGGTTGATTAACAGCAGATGGAGATTATGCTCGGTAATCTACTGCTTTTCCTGCAGTTCCTGGAGGTCACTGTTGAATTTACTGTCGAATTTGAACCACTGAATTTGTGGAAGCGAATTTGTAAAGCGAAATAAAGTGGACCGAAAATTGCCCGTTGAATATTATAGGTTGTATTTTTTAACAGTTTGAATATTTTGGAAGGGAAATATGAAAGGTGAAAATGGATTATTGAATTTTTATGAATGAAAATGTGTTTGAAATGTTTTGAATTGTAATATTCACAGCGTAAATATACAACCATGTTGAATTTCAGCCCATAAAAATGCGAGGCCTAAAAATACAATGCATTAAAATGCAAGCATGGTTAATGCAATGCATATTTTTTTCAAGTAGTGCAATTCAACAGGCTTTTTTATTTCAAAAACATTTGTCATTATTTTACTTCCATAGAATAAGTGCACTCAACAACGTTGACAACGTTTTGGCTTTTAGTGGGCCTATGAATAATGAATATGTTAGCCTTACTGTTATCTATAAGCTTGTGTGCTCAAAAAAAAGACAAAATTCACATTTAGAAGACCAAACCCAACTTTGAAAATAAAAATCAGTTTGAAGTCAGAATCCAAGCCAGATTGACATTAATCTCCAAAGTTGGACAGAAGTTGAATTGAGGTTGAAAATGAAAATCGGGTTGACGTCAGAAACCAGCATCAGTGAGGTTCTGACGTCAACCCAACTTTCATTTCCAACCAAAATCCAACGTTTGTCCGACGTTGGATGTTGACGTTAATCCGACTTTCATTTCCAAAATCATGCAACCAAAATCATCCCCTGACTGACGTTACTATTTTCTTCTCAAGGACCTTGACAGAATTGTAGCGGAGTAAAAAGTATGATATTTGTCTTTCAAATGTAGTGAAGTTAAAGTAAAATATATATTCAAGTAAAGTACAGATAGCCTACTCAAAAAGTATACTTAAGTACAGTACTCAAGTAAATGTAGGCTACTTGAGTAATGTACATTTGTCAATGTTATGTTATGTAAAATCATAATAGTTATGTAAAAATAGTTATTTTAAAATCACAGTTATGTAAAATCATAAAAGAATACCCAAATAGCCTATATAGATTTATAAGAGTAACCAAGCCGTACTTAGCAGTTTTTTAGAGACTCTTTCAATTTGAAAAGACACCAAGAGCAAAAATTCATATTTATTTGAATTCTATAGCCCTAGGCCAAATTTATTTTTAATGCAGTGAGTGTAGCCTACATTGTTTTAATTCACCCTGGCGTTTATTTCTCTCTTATCTTTCTTTTGGTTGCTGTCTATTGTTGATTAATGTGTTTGTTCACTGAATAAAAACACATAAGTTCTATATTTAAATATATATATATATATATAAAGATGTGCACAAATAGATGTGCGCATGCGCATTCCCACACCCGGAAACATGTTGACGTGATATTGTTGAATCGATGCGATACTCGGTACGGAATGCAATTGCTTCTTATTTTAAATACTGACTGTCTGACAGTTTGTCTGTATAAATTGTATGTACAATGCTGAAATATTTAGTAGCTCTTATTTCAATGGTCCTGGCCGTGTGGACGGTGCCCGAGTGGCTCACATTCCCGATCTATGGCAATGTTGTGAATGTACTAGAGTCGTGGCTGCTGCAGCAGGTCAGTGATGTGCCAGCATCTCCACCTGGACGCATGCTGACCGAAGATGAGCTGTCTTTATACAACGGAGGAGACAACAGTAAAGGATTGTACCTGGCGATCTTAGGACAGGTGTTTGACGTTAAAAAGGGGAGGAAACATTACGGCCCTGGTGGCGGTTACCATTTCTTTACGGGTTAGTTCACTATGCATTTTACAAGACAGATGTTTGAGTGATGCTAATTCTTGAGTAATTCTTTAAAATTGTGTTTTTGTGCAGGAAAAGACGCATCAAGGGCGTTTATTACAGGTGATTTCACAGAGTCTGGCTTGTCTAGCGATGTCTCGGATTTCTCGGACTCCCAGATTGTGGCTCTTTATGACTGGCTGTCATTTTATCAGAAGGACTACACTCCAGTAGGTTGGTACCACACGATGATGTCACTCATTTGCTATAATTCAAGCACAAATAAAGAACTCAGATCTCTTTCCCTGCCTGTATACGTTTTTGGAATAATTAATTCAATGCCACGAAAAAAAATAAAAAAATCTTTAAAACTTTAAAAAATAATTGCTACTCTATAAACTGGAAAAATAGTCTGGAATGGTGTATATTTCATAGTGTTTTATAATTATTTTTACTATTCCATGCTAAATGTTACATTGATAAACATATTTTAAAAAAACATACATTTTATTTTTAAGAAATATTTTGATATTTGAATTTAAAGAACTGATAATTCAATTTCTTGTAAGACTTCTATGGTGTAATACTTGTAAGATCTTAGATACTTTGATATAATGCCCTCAACATTCATTTCTTAAGTTGTTGCAAAAATACACACACAAAACAATAATTCACCCACAAATGAAAATTGTCATGAGGTATGACAGATTTTAGGGTGAACAGTCCCTTTAAGGTCTCTGTCTGTATGACCCCTGTGCTGCAGGTAAACTGATAGGCCGATTCTACACAGAAACCGGGCAGCCCACTGACGCTTTGCTACGCATTGAGGCTTTCCTGTCAGAGGGGTTGAAGAAAAAGGCCCAGGCTCAGAGTGAGATGCAGCTGTACCCAGCCTGTAATTCGGAGTGGAGCGAAGCCAGCGGGGGACGGGTATGGTGCTCTACAATGAGGTAATACTTTGATTGTTTTTAAAATCTCAGACATCATTCGATACATTTACTGGAAAAATATAACACAAGTTTTACTCTGTAGCGGTGGCATTCACAGAGACTGGGTTGGAGTACCCAGAATGCTTTTCTCCCCTGGGTCTGGTCATTCCCGATGTGTGTGTATCCAACCGTCCGATCCGGTTCACTCAGAGAACCGAAACCTCAGAGAGTACAAGGACTGTCCTCCTCAAGCTGAATCCTGCCAAATCACTAAAGACTGAGCTACAAGTCCTCACCACACTACGTGTCAGTGAATTTGGTTTGCAAGGACTGTCGAGATTTTCATTTATTTTCCTTAATGTTTTTATGATTGGTTTATTATAGCAGGCACATACCAAAAGACCAATGCTGCTAGTTGTTTCCAATTATATTGTTTTTCTGATTTAGTTTTTACTTCTAATTATTTTGCAACTTGTGACCGAGTATATTATTTATGCCATAGAAACAAGACAGTTAAATAAAAGACAATTTTATAGATTTGTTTTTTCAATGGTCCTTTATGTAAAGTTGTCCTCCCTTTCTTGAAAAGGATACTAGAGGCGGCGACAGGCTAAATATCTGAGCATACAGATACCATACAATATGCAGAAAAGATTAAACAGAGGCCAATTGTAGGTTTGTCACATAGACAAAAAAAGCACAACCTGCATTAAGTACAAAACAGTTGTAGTGGTCAAAAATATTATACATTTATCTGTACAGTTTAACAATACCAATAACAGACTGTGGACTTGGCCCTTTCCCTGCCCTCCCCCCACAAACAAACCAATCTCCTTTGAAATGTGATCAGAAATGTAAAAAACAAAAACTTTGATAAAGTGCACCTGTTAAGCATGGACATGAAAATGCATTTAAAATATGAGAGGAAACATAATGTGACGCATTACGCCACCAAGAAGACTTTTGAAAATGTTAACTGGAATGTATCATTTGGTGATCAGAAATGAATAGTGTAATTTATGATGTAATGATGACAATAATAACAGGCTACAAATGTCATGCATATGCATAGTAAGCATATCATAATTCTGCGCTTGTATTTCTGCACCTGTCTGACTTAATAGAATCACAAGCAACAGTTTGAATCCCACATCAAGAACACTTACACATCTGAAGTGCTTCTCAAATTTTAGTATGACGTTAACTCTAATGGATCAGTTAAAATAAAGTCCACTGAATATGCAGATTAATACATGATTGAGTGATCATTTTACTAATAACCCAGCAAGGTATATTTCTCCATCTCTCTCTTAGTGTTTTGATTTGAACTCCAGAGAAATGTCCTTGCCTGTATCTCTCCGGAGGTTAAAATGTGTTCAAAACCTAAATCTAACACCTCAAAGACCCTGCACAGTATGATTAAGGCTTCACACTACTTACCTTTTATAGATCCTTTCATAGCAAGCAACATTCAATACCAAACAAACTTCCTTGAAATATTGATCGACCAATCTGTAGAAAGTCAATTCGACTGCTGACAGCATGATTGCATGTGGGAATCATACTAGTCTTGTCATTCTAATGGGAAATTAAGCAATATTTAAATCATAATTGCCCATGTAGCACATTAGCCCTGTATAAAACCCCTATGGTTCTTTTTCTTTTAATTTTTTGTAGTAAATGATACTTGCCCTTCTCAATCACACTTGGTTTTTGTCGAAAGCTGAACTCGGAACTACATTTACATCTGCATTCCACTTGTTTTAATATTTTGGTTCTAAAAAGAACTGCTAGAACAAACACATTGTTATGGTTGTATTTTTTCCTTTGACAAGAATGGAATGGTTTTGTTCAAGGGCTCTTCTTCTCAATGTGTCTTACTCCATTTCTCCATCCTTTTAGAGCTAGGCACAGCCTGTGGGTTCATACTCCGCTCGGCTGGTGCCAGTCCTTCAAGTACCTCTAGTGTGTTAGGAGGACACGCCGCCCAATGTCAGCACATCAAAGCAGATGTCGCATACACGCACAGGTTTGTTCAGGTCAAATTTGATGATGGGGATCTCTTTTATAGAGCACTTATGGCAGAGCAGACGCCCACAATGGCGGCTATGAGAGAAAGAAAAGACAATAAAGAATGGGTTGTTAGGACAAGGGAAGATGACAAAACATCATAAACAGAGGGAAGAGTTATGGTTTGAAAAGAAAATGAAAGGAGGAAACAAGGTCTTTATTCTTTATAAAGGCAGACAGATTAAACTCAGTTAGTTGGCTACATACCAGTGATGTTTCCTGGTGGTGACTCCAAATTTGGTTATACATTCATAGCAGTTTGATCCATCACACCACGGGGGCTCTTTGGAAAGCATGTCTTTTCAAAACATGATACAAAAGACTAGTTAGGTATAACTACTACAAGAATTGTAAATGTCGTAGAAACACTAAACCTGTATCTTTTACCTAGCAGACGGAATAGAAGCTGCTTAGTGGCAACTTGATAGTTGAAGATGTTGATGCTCTGGTTGTTAGTGACGCCGAGTCGAGCTCCAGCCCTCACGATGGCACGACACAGGTTAGCGTTTCCTTTCATATAGGCCAACAGAAGCACTGAAAGGAGAAAAACCAACAATCATTGATCCAGTGTTTGTTTCTGACAAGAAAAATGGCATTATTTTTATTATTATCCATTTAAAAATGCACATTCTCAAACCGCTTGTGCTTCACCAACCTGTGTTCCCCTCATTGTCAGGTTTATCTAGGGGATACTCAGGCATGCATTCTAAAAACAGCTCAAAGATGGCTGCCGCGTTCTCCTTCCCATACTGGCCGAGGACATGCATGGGAGATTGACCTCTAGACAAATGAAAATAAGGCAAAAAAGTTAGTGAATGTCCATGAATAATGCACAATTTATTTGAATTTTTTTGTGGTAAATAATAACTAATATATTACATATAGAGTTTAAAGGTGAAGTATGTAGTTTCTGCTACACTAGTGAAATTACAACTATTCAATTTTGCAAACACACCTTTCGTGCATCACACCTCCCCAACTCAAACATCACAATCACAGCTCTTACGGTGCTTGTGAAGACATGTCTCAACAGGTAAAAGTAAGCTACTTACAATAAAAGGTCCAATATATTAGGAATACTTTAGATGTGTAGCTATCGCTGTGTCATGAGTAAGCAATTGAATAGTCTCGCTAAACCCATCCAACGTATCTGAACTGCGCGCATTTCTTGATATGATGCACCACAGCTGTTTGAGGCTCTCTAATTGGGACACAAAGTAAACGATTTAAACTGGAACAAGTGTTTGTCTTTCTGGAATGAACTGCATTTCATATAGCGCTTTCACAGACCCAATGGCCACCAAAGCGCTTTACATATTGCCTCACATTCTCCCATTCACTCACTCATTCATACACCGACGGCGGTGTCAGCCATGCAAGGCGCGGTCTTGCTCATGGACACCTCGACACTTGGTCAGGTGGAACCGGGGATTGAACCACCAACCTTCTGGTTTGTAGACAACCTACATGGGCCACTGAGCCACTTTCGATTTTAGCACAATGCCCTGTTCGCTTTGACATGTTCATGACCTGTTCTATCTTTGAAGGTCTAAATGCAATTTGGCTTCTGTAACCAAAGCTGAATGTCTTTTCCTAAGTGTCAGCCAGGGTCCCACATCGGCTAAACACCCTCTAACTCAGCCTGCTACAGTAGCCATGCCCTAAACTCACACTATTGGATGAGCTGGAAAGTAATTGACAGATCTGAGCGGATCACTCTCAATGTTTAGATGGTGCCTGGGAGGCTCAATGTTTACACTTTTGGGGGAGATAAACCCATGAATGGCATACTAATAGTAGTCAATGAACAATAAACGGGGTTAAGATAATGCATTTTAACAAAAAAATCGTACATACTTAACCTTTAAGTGTGGAGTAATATATTTTAAGTCAAACCTGAGATTATAGGCCTCAGCATCTACGTTGGACTCAGTGAGTAGCGCACGCACATTATTCAGACGCCCCTGCATCACAGCCAGATGAAGTGCTAGTAGAAGGACATATAAAGAAATGAGTGAAATGTAATTGAGTCATTCAAGAATATTTAATTAAATAAGCACAATGGTCTACCATTGTTTCCATTCTCATCTACGGCAGCAAAGTCAACGCCATTCTCGATCAAAACAGAGCAGATTGTGGAAAGGTCCTGTTGTGCAGCGAGATGCAGCGCTGTCTGACGATGCTTGGTCAGCTCGTTTACTTTTGCACCAGCCAGCAGCTACAGTCCACACATCCATCAGAGAAAACAAACATATACGTTTCAGTGTTTGAATTGAAAATAAAAAATAAAATAAAAATTCCTCCATCGCTTTTATTCTCTTTGCTTTACCAGATTTCGGACAATGATCTCGGATCCTGCCTGCACGGCCAGGTGTAGAGGAGACAGTTTGGCACTGTCCTGCACTCTGGAGTTGACATTGGCCTGTACGCTAATGAGAAAGAGCACACTCTCTATGTCCGAGTTCTGCACAGCAACATGCAGGAAGTTACGACCTTTGTTGTCCACCTAGACAGAGAGAGAACATTTATAATATTCAGTGGCTTGTGACGTCACATATTATCAAAACAATGTTGAGTCATTTCTTGGACAAATCGGAATTTGTCCTCTGCATTTAACCCATCCAAGTTAGTGCACACACATTATAAGCAGTGAGTAATGAACACAAACACACTGAAAGCAGTGGACACATACAGCCAGAGCAGTGGGCAGCCATTCACTGCGGTGCCCGGGGAGCGATTGGGGGTTAGGTTCGTTGCTCAAGGGCACTTTAGTTGTGGGTTATTGAGGGTGGAAGAGAGTGATGTTCATTCACTCCCCCATCTACATTTTCCTGCCAGTATTGAGAATCCAACCCGCAATCGGGTTACAAGTCTGACTCTATAAACATTAGCCCACGACTACCCATATATATGTGGATATAATCATGCCCACACACCTGTTCGGCAGCACCAGGCTCTCTCTTGAGGATGGCTTCGGCAGCCTTGTTGTTCTTATGTGTCATGGCACAGGCAAATGGCGTCATGCCTTGTCTGTCTCGAATATTCAATCGGATTTCAGGGTGGGAGATGAGCAGCTGGATGATGATGCTTTGCTGGTTGCTGATGGCGACGTGGATCGGAGCACGGCCTTCTGAATCCTGCATGCAGAGAAATGGGTATTGCAGTTCTCAGGGCATTTGAAAACAGTGAGTATATGGAACATATCTGCATAAAGCCTGTCATCTAAAGAAAAAGAGAGGAACTAGGGTGAATGCATGCATCTGCAGTATATCCGTATCAACCTGTGCGTTCACATTGGCTCCAAACTCCAAAAGGCACTGCGCCACCTCCTCCAGCCCCCAGGACGAAGCCAAATGCAGTGGGCACTGACCATCCCTCGCCTCCTCATCTCCCTCACCGTTAGGACCAGGCCTCCTCGAGCTGTTCACATCACAGCCACTGAAAACAAATGTTGAGATCATTTATGATAGGGGAAATAAAACTTCTACAGCCACTTTTTGCATAACGCAAATAATTTTATTAGATTTTTTTAAACAATTGAGGATTCTATTTTTTATACAAGCTTTTAAAACCTTGTATAAAATGTCTTAATTATAGCCTGAATAGAGTGCTGCAGTGATGACGTATTTTTGTAGGACAACCTGAAAGTTAGCATCACCCTGGTTCCTTTGACAAATGCAGTGAGATTTTTCCATTGGCTTTTGGCTCATTGTAAAAAAGTGAGCTTGTGACTAACAAAAGTTTATGATTATTACACGTTTTGTTCATTAGGATAATCTTTGGAAATGACCAACTTTTGTGAATATGTCTTGAACTTATGTTAACCAAAGAATCTTATTTAAGTGTCAAAATGCCAACTAGTTTCTGGGTTTTAGCCTGCACAAATATGTCATCCCTGCAGCACTCTATAGGAATGAAGCACCTTTTTAGTTGGTGTTTTTTATTGAAAATATAAATTTGATGAATTGTCATACAAACTCTTAAAAACACGAATTCTGAAGCAAGAGAAAACAAGGAGAGGTGTACAAACCTGCGTACAAGGAAGCAAGCAGTGACCTCGTTGTTCTCATCGATGGCTCTGTGTAGAAGATTTTGCTGACAGCCTCCAGGCCCTGAACTCCAACAAGTTGCATCACACCCGTGCCTGACCTAATCCAAAAGATACATAACTGACAAATCAAATAAACTCATCATAAACAAGCATTATTTAAAAATATGACAAAACAAGCTTTAAGGTAGTTAAGAAAACGAATGCTATAAAAATAAAAATGCAGTTCTCACCAATGTGGACGCAATGTCCTCCAAACCATTTTCCAAAGCCAGCCAGAGTGGAGGATCACCCTTCTCATTCACCACTGACATGTCAGCTCCTCTTGTGCAGATGGCGTCCACTACTAAAGGGAGCTGGTTACTGATTGCCAACTGCAAAGCCGTTTGCCCCTCCTGGGTCCTAAAGTCAAGTCAAGTCACCTTCATTATACATACAGATTGTTTCAAAACAGTTTCACAGCGATAACAGGAAAATTATTCAATGATGCAAACAGTTCATTTCGGCTGTACTGCAGCTCTAAAAGAAAATGGTGTCATTGTTCAGCTGAAGTCAGTTCAGTGTTGATTCAATTTAGTTGTAAAGATTATTAAATTATTTAAGCATTTCTGCAGAAAAACAGTGGTTTCGTTATCCAGCTCAGTTCAGTTCTCATCCAATAGTGTCAGTGCAGTCAAATCAATAATATTGTTGAATATTAGTATATAATATAAAGTATGATTTGTAGTATTAGGATTTGTTTTCATGATCGAATTATCAGCTATTATATGCATCAACTCATTCAGCAATAACTATTTTTATTGCTGAATGACAGAGGGAATGGGATTGATACACACCGCAGCCAAAACTCGAACCTTCATTGCCCACATGAACTCCACAGCTAAACATGTCTAAAGGGATGTCTGCTAGTGCTAACCAATGTTTTTATAGCAGTTCTAGTACCTGACGTTGATGTCGGCCTGGTGCTCTAGCAGGAAGAGGGCACTCTTGCTGTCCTGTCTCTTTATAGCCATGTGCAGTAGCGTCTGTCCATCAGACATGGTGTCATTAATGGCTGCTCCAGAACCAAGCAGCTGTGCGGCAATATTGTGCATACCTAGCAATGTAAATAAGAAACATTAAATGATCTGCATGTGCAGTGAACTCACTGAAGGAGATTTTAGCAGAACCCACCTGTCCAGAGTGCAAGACCCAGAACGGTCTGATCCATGGAGTCTTTCAAACTGAAGTCAGGGATGATCTGCAGGTTGTTGGTGGCATGTAGTGCATTGGCTATGGATCAAAAATAAAGTTATGAATGACAAGAGATGGCACAGCTGCACAAATCACTACTCAAATCAATCATCCTCCCTCATCCCTCACCTTTCTGCTCTAGTATGACAGACACCACATCTGGGTGGTTGTGAACGATGGCCAGGTGGAGCGGGCTCTGGAGGAAGACTCCTTGGCTCTTCTCGACTCCGTCAGGCAGGGCGCTGTCAGTCTGCAGGTTAGGATTCGCCCCCTGCTGGAGCAACTCCACCGTCAGCCCTGCCAGGCCACAGCGGCACGCCGTATGGAGGGGGGTCTCAGCCTACAAATGAAAATGTGATCATAAGAAATCACAAGGGAAAAAAGGAATATAAAAAAAATTCAAATAATAACTTTCATTTACGACAATCCACCTCTTTACTACTACTCCTGTTTTATAATAATTGCTAGTTAATAAATTGATATACAAGTTATCATTCAAAATGTTTAAGTCTTAAACTCAGCAAGGTTGCATTCAAAAATACAGTAAAAACAGTCATATTTTGAAATATTCTTCATTTTCATGCTTTCTATTTTGATACATATCAAAATATCATTTATTCTCTGATGGTAAAGCTGAATTTTTAGTACGCCAGTCTTCAGTGTCACACGATCCTTCAGAAATCATTCTAACATGCTGTTTCAGTTCTCAAAAAACACTTAATATTATCAGCATTGAGAACAGTTGTGCTGCTTAATATCTTTGTGGAAAGTGTGATGCATATTTTTTCAGGATCATAGCAGAATTTCCATACTTTAATTTTTTTTTCTATTTAGTAGTTTTGATGACTACACTATTATTCTAAATTGTGTAAAAGGAATATGCATGATAAAACATTTGACTGGCAGAGTATTTCTAATAAAAGCTGACACACACACACACCCATTTGTTGGTGTGGTTGACTTTAGCTCCATGTGTGGCCAGGAAGATAGCGGCTGCTTCACTTCCTGTGATAGCGGCTCTCTGCATGAGGCAGTTACCTGAGGAGGAGATGTCGTGATTAGCAGGTATAAAATGGGTAATGACTAAAGGGACACATAAACATTTTATAAAGTGCAAGACGTTTGATACCATTGGAGTCTGGTGCATCAGGATTGCTCCCTCTTTGTATAAGCCTTGCTGCGAAGCTGTTCTCGTCAAATGAGGTTCCGTTCACAACAGGAGCTTCATCCTCAAAAGGGTTCACGGAGGGGTCAGAGGACACAGTGATGTACTGCAGGGCCAGCCACAGTGCAGTGCTACCTTCGTGATCTTTCAACTCCAGGTCCAATCTAAGCAGGAAGGGGAGGGATTGCATTGTTACAAAAAGAAAACAAGAAAGGGACAATATTACACCAAGGTACCGAGGTAACTATCTCCATGTTCAGAACACTAGCTTACTGAACAGTATACAATGTATACTTTTTTTATCAGAACACATGAAAAAACAGTGATTAAGGCAGTCCAAGTCAAGATTACAAATCACAGGTGAAGTAATGCATCATGGGATACACTATCCCACATTAGACTCTTGCATTTGTACATTTTTGAATACATGTTTAAATGTGACCTCGAACTCTCCCTCCATCTGGCTTTAAAATGAATCGCGAGGATTCACCACCCTGGGTCACATGACCATAAACGATCAAATTTCGTATTTAAAGTGACCATTGTATGTACCCCTAGCTAACAGACGTGGAGAGGCCCTTTGTGAGGGGAT
This sequence comes from Phoxinus phoxinus, assembly GCF_949152265.1. NCBI lineage: Eukaryota > Metazoa > Chordata > Actinopteri > Cypriniformes > Leuciscidae > Phoxinus > Phoxinus phoxinus. The sequence continues at coordinate 18,768,578 of NC_136878.1, read as the reverse complement.
TCAACTATTCACTTTTGTTTGGAATGGCACTACAAATGGCATCCTCTCCCCAAAGTTCCCTTCAGGGGCACAAAAACGCAGTTTTTCGAATTCGCCCAGATAAAGCCTGTTTAAGCTTACTGTTTGCATTGTAGAAGCTGGTTAAAGACGGCTTCATTTCCCGACACCACAGCCTCATGTAATGGCGTCCTAAGAATTAGAAAAATAAAACCAGGTCATGAATACAATGAATAAGCTTTACTCCCAAAAAAACAGTATTGCAGATAAAATAATCCCAAAACTCATTATTGCAGAAGAAACCCTTGATGTTTTGTTACCCACCGTCCTTTGCTGTTTTGCATGTTTGGGTTGGCACCAGCTTTGAGCAGAGCCTCAGCAATGTGGGCCATGCCAGCCATAACTTCACCACTGTGTTTCCTAGGGCTGAAAGAACAGACAAGGTGCAGAGGCGTCTCAACTGCACCCACTGTGGCAGCATTCACCTGCGCAGAGTGACGGATCAAAAAAGTGGAAGCAAATTCATCTCCTAAAGAGAGAGAGAGAGAGAGAGAGATACAGGACGGGGACAGTATTTAGACCACACACACACAAAAAAAAAAACATCTCAAAAGATTTACGACAGATCTCCAAACCTTCAGCCTTTTGTGAGCTAACCGACTTTATGCCAACTTCAAATTCATCATAAAATAAAATTCCCTCTGCCCAAATACAAGCATTGCTCACCTCTCTGGATGGCCTTGTGTAGAAGACTCCAGCCGCTCTGGTCCACCATGTCAACATCTGCTTTGTTGTTGACCAGTGTGGTGGCGATGCTCTCCAGCTTCTTGGACAGAGCCAGATCCAGCGCCAAATCTCCATTACTGTCCAGTTCGTTCAGCTTTCCTGGTAACTTGGGAATGAAATGAAAATAAACAAGCTTATCAATAGAGGATTAAACATTTATCAGTGGCTAAAAATGTGCTAAAAATCAGGGGTAACAATGATTGTGTTGAAACTATTTAAATGATTGTGTTGAAACTATTTAAATAATAAATAGATACATTTTGCATGAGAGTCATTAAAAATATAACAAGTAATATTTATATTTTTGAAAGGCAGTTGTTTATTTTTATACTAGAAATATTTGAGTATGTTGGGTCACTACTAGTTGTCCAATGTAAAACCTAAAGCAAAACATTAACCATAGAAAAACATCACTTGATATTGATTTCACTACATATAGGACCTTGCACTTTTTATATCACGATATACAAAGCAAGAACTCTTCTTTGATTCAATGCTGGCTCTTTACCTGGGCGTCCATCTCTATTAGATAAAGGAAGACAACATCTTCTCGTTCTACTTTAATTGCTTTGTGAAGGGGGTACTCGGTCTTGGATTTGATCATTTTATAGAGCAGCTGAGCATCCATGGAACTGAAGTCCTCTTTCCGTAGATCATCCTGTTTGAGAGGGTAGAGAAAGTAAATATTAATCCTACCTTCTGCGTGAATAAATGTTCTCTCAATGATTTTCTCCTTTAAAACAGCAGGTGACAACATGTAATAATTATGCAAATCTCCCACTGGTCTTTTTGAAGGTCTTGCTCAAGGTCTGCTGAGCTGATATTGATGTGTTTAGTTCACTCAGCAGAGAGCACGTCTGTAAACCCACCACAATGTTTCCTTTACATCCGATCTTAGACATAGCCTTGAAAATCATCACTACTTGTGGGGGTTTACAAGGAGCTATAAAGAAGACCCCAAACATCGAGGAGGACAAGATCATGCTGCTTTTAAACAGAGCATTCAATGGAGGAAGGCTCTTTCACAGTGAAACTCTAATCTATTTATTAATCAATATTTATTGATGATAAAATGATGCCAAGAATGTATATTTCTGGCAAACAAAATAAAGGGTCCAGGTGCATCTATAGAACAAATTCCCCATCTTTCAAGGATAAGAACGATGGCTCTGTTCTTCTGACTCACCCAGTGACTGGCAATGATCTCTCCACAATAGTTCATCAATGTTGTGGCGTCCAGCTCTTCGGCTGTCTGGTAGAACCTGATACAGTTCCTCACGTTCACTGATGACATCACTCCTTTCTCACATCTGCATTTGAAAAACAAGATCTACGTTTAGATCTCGCTTTGTATTCTTTTACATAACATTTCAGTTTTGAAACTCACAAACTGATTTTAATTGCAATATTATTCATGTTATGCAAGCCCTGTTATACAAAGTAATATGTGACAAATGTCAGACATATTTTCTGTTCTGCAGACCCAGTGCTCAAAAATAAAAGCTGGTCATTAGCATAAACGCACCAAACATATAGGCTGTTTGCTTGCCATTAAGCAGCTGCTTTTATCCAAAGCATACTTATTGACAGGAGAGGACTCAAGGGCACAGTGGTGATGGGGAAATCACTGCAACTCTTCAGTTTAACTAGAAGCCTCTTACAAGCAAATGCCAGGTAAAAGAGCACATGCTCTCAGGGAAATGTCTATTTAATTTGACGAACATGACCAGAGTGACTAAAATTATGGCGTGATGCATATGCTGTATTAATCATCAAGTGTAGCATTCATCACCAAAATAATTCATGCTTCACATCAATCCATGCTGAGGGGTGATTTTTTTTTTTTTTTACTTGTAGGTGATAATCTTTACATATTGAGTGACCGATAAGAGCAGTTACATGGTGTTTTTGTTGGTGAAAAACACTGAGATGTAAAGCTGCAACATGAGTCATAAATCTATCCAGTGAATTATTATTCTAAGGGACCTTTCCCACCTTTCACGCAGAAGATTGAGCTGGAAGCGGTTGGCTAACTTCATCAGGTCGATGAGGAAGCCGTCGTCCCCACTCAACTCCAGATCATCCGTGTACGCCCAGCGCAGCATTGCCATAGCAACCTCTGGTTTGGCATCTAGGAAGTCACATGGGGATGTACAGGAAAGAATCCAACAAGTTCAGTTTTGAGGGATTACTGCTGCATACTGCATTAGAACAATAAGGGGAAAAAACAGCGAAATAATCTAGACATCCTACATTTCTAGTGCAGGTTGTAGGAAACAGAGAAGCCATTGTTACCTGAGAGGTCCAGTTCTGTAGTGGTGGCCATGTTGGCTGAATTCCAGACTTCACTCCGAGCAGCCAGCACGAATTTATGAGCACTGAGCCTCTGATCTCCAATCTTCACCTTCAGATCACTAGGAGAAAAAAAGATGGAGGTGGTCATACTGATTTTACACTGCATCTCAGTGAAATATGCAGTAATCAGCTACCATATCATTTGACGCATTAGACCTAATGTATTATGCATTGGTCTCAGTGAGGTCAGATCTGAGACAACAGTCCAGGCTCAAATCTCAGACAGGTCATTCTGTAACCTCATAAATGGTACACTAAAAAGAAATACAACTGTAATAGAACTTCCTAACTTTATAGACCCAGCAGACATATTAAAAACCTTTCAGCCAGCTTTTATACACAGAGAAGCAAAATGAAACTGTAAATCATAACTTTTATAATTTGGTGGAAGCAGAAATTTAACAGGCCACAAACAAGCTTACATCCTGTTTTTCAATTACAATGTGCATCTTATAAAACTGTCAATTGAATTTTGACTATTTTCATGACAATTAAGAGCATTTAAATGCTGGTTTCATTCTCAATACCGCAACACAACAAAAAATACAATAAATATATTTTATAATATGCAAAAAATTACTGATATATAATATTTAATTTTTTTATTATATGTGTGTGTATGTAGCTTGAGCCTTGCTGGTAAAAAACTAAACTTTATCACAATAAATGCAGTAAAATTTATTTCCACAAACATATATATATATATATATATATATATTAGGGGTGGGGGAAAAAATCGATTCTTAGATGCATCGCGATGCGGACGTGGACGATTCTGAATCGATTCACAAATGCCAAAAATCGCATTTTTTTTTTTTTTTTTTTGAAAATCAATAATAACGGAATATTGACGGAACGCAAAAGACGGAACTCTGAAGCGTGGAAACAATATTGTCAAAGCTTCCACCCGGCTCGGAAAGGGCAAACCACATTACACAATCAATCGCAACTTTTATTGCCAAGGATTTGCATCCAGTCGTTGAGAGCCAGGGCTTTCGCGCTATGTTGCACACTTTGGAGCCGAGATACAACGTCCCATCTCGGAGATATTTTACAGACACAGCGATCCCCACACTCTACAACAAGACCAAAACTGAAGTCATGGAATCACTGAAGAAAGCGGGTAGGATAGCTGTAACATGTGATGCGTGGACATCCGTATTTTATGTTAATAGAGATTCAGAATATGTTGAAGTTTGTTATAATTTGTTATTGTTGTGATTTTTACTGTAGTGAATTTACTGTTGTGAAATGGAAAATCAATAATCGCTAATCGAGAATCGTTAATAATCGAAAATCGACTGTAATCGAATCGGGACTTCAATAATCGTAATCGAATCGAATCGGGAAATCAGACAGATTAACCACCCCTAATATATATATATATATATATGCAAAACATCCTACTTTTGCTTATTTCTTTCACTTCTGGGGTTAAATATGACCTGAAAATGTCTTGGTTACCATTCACCCAACATCTCACCAAACAGTATGTGAGCATTCATGTCCAGTTCTCACCTGTACTGCTCTTGCTGAAAGAGGTCAGCCACGATGGCCAGCAGGCGGCTGATGAAGGAGTCACTGGCCTGGGACACAGAGCCGGGGAGAGAGGCCTGGGCAGCCAACACAGAGCACCGCCTGTCCGTCTCCACCAACTTCTGCTGCATCTTCACATACTCCTGCCTCAGCAGAGCAAGGTGCTTCTGCAATTTCTGCACCTCCTCTGCAGGCATGACAGAAACGATGAAGAGAGAGGAGTAGTGGAAGAAAAGGAATGAGCACATGGAGAACAAGGAGAAAATAAGGGTAAACAAATGAGAATAAACCATCAAATGTGATGGGTAAAGCAAAAGGGGAAGTGGAAATGCCATGTAGACGAGAGAAAGAGGGACAAAATACAGATTTCACATGAAAACTGCTGACATAGACTTCCTGAGCATGGGAGGAGAAGTGGACCTACGATATGTGAGCAAAACTGCCTTTACATGTTACAAGAAGTAAAAACTTTTAACATGGTCCAATTCATGATAACCACAAACGCAAAAGTTAATATACAACCTTGATCAGTCTCACTCTCATTCCACTCAAACCCCAAAATAACTACTTTAAACTCGCCATCTTTAATGTGGTAATTGCCTTGGATCTGTGACTAGAGGATTTCACAGGATTTAACCTACATTCCAATACAGCCTCTTCCTTCCTCTTTCCTTGAATGTATTCCTGTTCATCTCTCCAGAATGCTGAGGCTACACTTTGCCTTTGCTCCACATAAGCTCAGGTGCTGAGAGAGCTGGTCTAGTAATGTCTTATCATTTGACATCTAGGAAAATCTTTTAATTCTGCATAATATTTTTTTATTTTAAACCCCAGCAAGCTAGCCAGCGCCTTGTATAAGTATAACATGCCAAAGCTGTACATTTTCTGAAAAGAAAAGTCTACCCACCCTAGTCATTACACCATTACACACCATTAAACCTCTGTGTGTGTTTGTGTGTGTGTGTGTGTGTGGTAAGCAAAGGATTAGAATGTTTTCAGTTTAATATGTGAGCCATTTGTCTTCAGCCTAGATTCAAGAATCCAGTATGCTGAGCAATCAACAACTCAGAGATGTCCAAATAGGTCCCATAAAGTATTTAAAAAGCTCACCAGCCAATCAGATGACAGGAAACCTTGTGAAGCAATAATCTGTTTGCATCACCAACAAGCATTAACATGAATTATAACAGCTCATGAATTACTCAATGAACTCAGATGAAGAATAAATCATTTTAAAGAAATTGTGCAATTCATATACAATAAATTGTTCTAGTTTGCTAATTCGGAAATGGGTACAGAAAATTAGGTACAAAAGGTAAGGTACAAAATATTACAAAGATAAGTAACCATGGCTTGAACCAATATGCTCGTCACTAAGTTAACGTAACGTACATGGTTGTGTTGATAGTACAATAAAACTTCGCTAGCCTGTTATTATTAAGTAAAACAAAATGACAGAAAGACAGCTAAAGTGCTCTTAAGCAGTTTGAAGGCAATTCCACTTAAATTGATTATGATTTTACAACATGTTGAGGGATGATAAAGAAGGGAGATGTCACACATCAGCTGATAAAAGTAACGGTTAACGCCTGCTGCAACGTCACTAAATTCAATCGTGATATGAAAATTATTTATAAAAATCAACAAAGCAGAGCTATAAAATTATTTTCTACTGTTATTATATATAAATGTCGAGTTACATTAATTTTTATTACATATCCCTTGCTGTTAAATAGAGCAATGTATTGACAGATAATCAATTTACAAAGCCAGATAAATTACTCATTCAGGGTGATGACAAAAGACTGAGACAAGACTAAAAAGGCTATATACTGATTAAAATTACTTGGGAAAACAAGCGCAAAATGAGAATATAGGACGAAAATGTCTCTAAAATCAACCATTTACCTTTCAAAAGTATAACAGTGTTGTATGATATGCGCTAACGTTAAATGCAGCTGAATATCTAATATGAAAAAGGAATCATTGGATATCGCTTTACATGAGAGCTCAAATCACCCGGCGAATTATTACTACCACCGCCCAGCCCACCACCTGACTTGTAACCAGCTAGGCTGGACAAAAATCTATGCAATAAAGTGGTTCGTTTCAGCGTTATGCAATATTTATCACCAAATGGCTGTGGTGATAACACTTAAATGCAGTATTAGGCCTGTCCGTCGTGTAAAGAAATAGAAGCTGTAGGTGTTAAACAGAAAGGGCGTGAAAAATAAGAAAGAAACCATCCTCATACCTTCTGCCATGTTGGATCCGTGGCTCGTCGCCTAATATCGCGAGAGAGCGCGGGAGGAAGGATTTGATTTGGGAGGAGCGTGATGCAAGCAAAGATACATTACGTTTGTAAAGTGCAGATTTGAAGGGGGAAAAAAGTGCATGTCTTTGTGGCAAGGAAAACAACTGTTACACGGGGTCTTTATTATTCAGTCTTATTTCAGTTTAATTCTGACCATCAGCCTGTGTGTAACTGTTGCAGATATATTAGGGATAAGGAATTATATTTAGATAAATGTCCTCTTTGGCACATTCCCAAACCCTTTCTAAAAATAGGGTCTAGTTTGTTGAATAATAGTCTCAGTAGACCTACAGGGCACCTGCACCATTAAGCATGTTAAACTGTTGCACATCCAAATGCACATTTTGTTACAATTCAATTGTCCTTATGATGGCTGATCAATATTTCCAATTGTCCTCCTAAGCAGTGTTGTTATTGTTAGCCAACACAACTATTCAAACTTGTTTTCAGTAATTGAAATTAAGTGAACTGAAATCAAATTAATATAGATGAAAGGCTTAAAAGAAAATTACAAATATTCCCTTAGCAACTAATTGAAATAAAATTATTTTAGCTTAAAAAATAAAATTAAAGCTACATAGAAATATAACAAAATTAACAACAAAGCATGTGAAACTACTTAAACTAAAATAAATATGAAAAATAAAACAACTTTAAATTATAAATACTATAATAGTATATAAATACTGAAATCACACTGGCCCAAATGTGTTTTTAAAACTACAGAGCGGTGGACACACTTTTTACCCAGTAGTTTATATAAGACTGCCATGTTCTGAGAAGAATATTTTAATAAAAAGCAAATACATTTGTAGTTATGCTGGTATTGATGAATGGATGAGTGTCCTATCACATCCAGATTTGTGGCAACACTTTGAACTGAACACAGACAGCACACAAGTATTGGAAAAAATTATATTTTAGAAGAACTCACTAGAGGTGACAATTTTCATAACATGAAAAATATACATCGGTATTTTGTCTTTGTACATTAGGCAAAAGAATTGCAGTAGTCTGTCAGAGCCAGAATAAAATTAACCAGAGAATTAAAGATTGTGGGAGAGAGGATGGGATACAGGCATGCACACACGCACACACCTCTGCATAACACTTAATGCTCACTCACCCTTAAACACATACACCTCATCTGAAATCCCAGAAACTGTTAGCAAGAAATCTACATTTAAAGCATGGCTAAGAAACCTATCAAAGAAACCACACAAAAGAGATGTCAAGCGCACACACACACACACACACACCTGCTCTGATACAAGGGAGAATCTTTACTAGAAATCTTATATGAATATCCAATTGTAGGATGTCCTCGCAAAGTGGGCAACGCAGTTATTGCTACACCAAATAATTCAGAATGCTGGTACAAAGGTTATGAAAAAAAAAAAAAAAACACATTCACACAAACTTGAGAGGATGTTAAGCAGTTCTTAAACACGTTCCTCCCTTTAGCTCCCGTTTGATGCAGGGCATGTAACAAGCCAAGCGATTTAAATTGGAGGCACTTTTGAAAACAAAAGAGAACTTAAAACATGCAGAAAAAAAAAAAAAAAAATCACATATGATGGGTTTCCTTGCCATTGCCTTCTCGCCTCAAACGGACAAAACAAGAGAAAAGATGAGAACCTGACACTCAGAATGCAGTCATCCTTTCAGCCAAAATAAGAGCACCCCCCCCAACCCAACCCTTTTAAAAACCAAATCATAGAAATACCTTCATGACCCCTAATTAATAAGAAAATGACGTGCTTTACAGCTATTTTTACCTGAAGTGTCCCGAGTGAGAAAGCCATCCAACATGACGAGCATGCTTTGAGTTCTAATTATAGCTTACCCCTTCCTTCCCCACCCTAAAACTGGATTGAGTTTGAGTGACTTGTTCAAACCGACAGGCGGGTACGTGAGGCCGCTTGCACCTGTATCAGATCTGATGCACACTAAGAGATGTGAGGCAGCAGGAGGTGGAGGGTAGGAGATGAACTATACTCTTCAAGAACTGTACATGATGTCACACTCTAACTACAGAATTGCTATTTTATTTGGTACTAAGTCCTGCTGGATGGATAGGAACAAGTTATTATATATTATCCGGTTTTTATGTCTGTGCTATGTACACGTCTTTACAATCTCTTCCTGAAAAGTTGTATCAGTTCGTAGACTTGGAGAAAAAAAAAAGAAGGAAAAAAGCATAATTGTTTGTAAGTTTTTTTTTTCTCTTTTTTGTTGGCACTTGCTTGGCGTGTTCTGTCAGCATCTGTGATGTTCTATTGCAGCCTATTAATGCCAGTCTGTTACTGCCAACATTCAATGAAAACCAGTCCAGCAATAGGGTGGTAGAGTGCAAGAAAACAGTGCCATGTTGTTTCTCAACTGGAGACCTGTGAAAGACACCGACAGAGATATTAGATTAGATATTTCAACAAATGTTAGACTAATAGACCTTTAGACATCTCAAGCCTTCAACAGTTCATTTTGTCAGTGACATACATCAGCAATATAAATCTTTTGAAACTTAACTTGCTTTAAACATACACTACCGTTCAAAAGTTTGGGGTCAGCACAATTTTTTTTATTGTATTCAGTAAGGATGCTAGCCTGGGGAAACCCAGACCACTTCCGGCAAATTTAGATTTGCTCTGCAAGTGGGTCTGGCAAAGAGCCCATTAAAACCCATTTCCAATCCGTCAAAATCGTGGCACCAATCAGAAACGTTGGGGCGGGCTTTACACGATGACGACAGAGCAGCGACGGTGACGCAGATTTTGTACATTACAGAGATGGATGTCGCCGTGGAACATCACTCGTTGTAGCAGCTATCGCGTCTGTTTCAAGCGATTTAAAATTGTCATTTACAAAAACGGCAAAAGTCGTCAGAAGCCATTGCTACATCTTCCTGAAAAACACAAACAGAGAATTGCTGAGAGTCTCAGATGTTTCTCCGTCACTCTGATTGGTTTTAGATCTATCCAATTGCGCCCAGAGCCATTTGAGCGACGTCCGTTGGTGACGCCCCTGTGGAAATGAATTGTCTATGGAGCTTAGCCAGACCCTAACTCTGTTACAACTGAGAGTGGTCTGGGTTTTCCCAGGCTATAAGGATGCATTATTTTGATAAAAAGTGACAGCATATCATTATTAATATTACAACAATTTATTGAGCACCAAATCAGCATATTAGAATGATTTCTGAAGGATCATGTGACACTGAAGACTGGAGTAATGTGTGAACGAGGTGGAAACAGTACAACCAACTGAAATGCTCTGGACTAAAGGGTCTATGAGTTACCTACGAGAGGACAAAAGAGCCACTGTTACCTAATAATCTTTAGCATCGAACCTCTATTTTTAAACAAGCCTTGTGAACCTGTTCTAACAGGTTAGCCCACAACATTACTATGACAGAACTCTTCTCAGACTGACAAAAGCCCTAGTCAGAGGGGATTAGTTCTGTACGGGATAGTGAGGCTACATGAGAGTTGTGATTTTTAACCCAGTACAAATCAGCAATGTCAGAAATGTTTTCCACAGGTAAAAACAGACCAGTGTAAATCAACATGCTAATAAAAAGTCACCTGAGAGATAGCTTTAAAACTTGCGATAACAATTCTCTGCATCACCTGGCTCTGTGCTTGTGAGTTTTCAATTATTGGTAGTCAGTCGGGGAATTGAAAAAAAAATAAAAATGGTCACAAGACATCAGCAGTAAAACAAGATGGTAAAAGTCCACTCGCTTACCCTGAAAATAGTGAAGCTACAAGCTGCTAGATGAATTTCACTCAAAGGCAGTCTCTTGGCTTTTTCTCACACAGCGGGCAACTTTTCTTTTGAATTCACCATGTCTGTCTTCTCTCCACTCTTTCTGAAATATTAAACATATTAATCCATAATACACATATAATTTAGCTAATTTATCACTGAAGTGAATAAAAAGTACAGCAGCATCACATTCAGCTAACATGCACACAGTGGAACACAAAGCATATATTATTTTTTAAATAATTATTGATCAGCTGCTGAGTACTGTAGTTTTAACAAGTTAGCATCAGACTTACTGCTGCATCAACATTGGCAGGGGAATCTCCATTGGGGTCAGCTAGCATAGAGATGACGCTAATCATAATGGTCTCTACGGTGTGGATGGGGAGCCAACGCTCTTCTGGTTTCTCGTAGCCGTATTTATCCTCCCCCGGTTCGTGCAATATCGAAATACAAACATCACCATTCTTGTCAACTGCAAACACAATACAGAAACAGGACATGAAATTGCATGCAAGTTATTACAGTCTTCCAGTTTGACATACATGAACCATTTTTTTCTGTTGCTACAACAATAATAGATAGATATGGTTGCTGAAAGAATTATTAAATCAACACAATAATAAACAAGTGGACGGGAATGTGAAGGTTTTTTCCATAATTTTCCCCTCATTCAAATATTACACAGAAGAATATAACTTTAAAAAAATTATTTAAAATCATGTACATTCACACGAAAAACCTCCTGTCATATCAATAGATTTGATCAAAGTGATTTATTTTATATAGAGGTCTACTAATGGAAGCAGACAAGTTTAGATAAGAAGACCAGCCAAAAACACACACAATGGTAGGCAAGCCCCATTACATTTAGCCAGTGAAATAAAATATTTACATTCTGAATAAACAACAAAAAGCACTTGCATGAGGCTGAATTCACAACACTAGGTGTCAGTGTAAGTGCAATATAGCTTTTATATCAGCTATTCATGGGTTGAGCTTGACCTAGTCCAGCTCCACCTCTGTGGATATAATGGATGGAGGGATAGAGTTATGGGTAGGGTTAGGGTGTGGTTGAACCTTCACCCATTACACCCAAATTACAACCAGAGAGGAGGAGCTGAACCTCACACTCCACCCATGGCTCTGAAGTGAGAAGACTCTCCATCAGCCGATGGCAACCTGAATAAGGGATGTTTACATTCTGTGGAAATCTGCAAACCTACAAATCTCACAAAAATGTTTGTCAGTTTTCTCAAAAATGTGAAAGACCCAGTGTGGTGAACCCACACTTACCATTTGGATGCCATATTTCTGTTATGAACTTCATTTTAGGAGGCCTGAGAGGATAGTCTTTGGGAAATGTAAGATGGGCTTTAAAGACGCCACCCTCACTGTAAACAGAAAAAAAACATAACAGGCTTAGTGTTATTCAGCAACAATATTGTGGTGGTAAATTCTTTGCAATGTATTAAATATTCTGCAACTGCTTAAACTGAGCCAGTTAAGACCCCCTATGGCACCGCTAAAATGTGCGTGTATACATATTCATCTTCATTAAGAACAACCACAACCAGGCTGTCATTTGCCATGGGGCAATCCATATTAAAATCATAGTTTACACAACATTTTTAATTCTGTCATAATTTACTCACCCTCATTCCTATATGACTTTCATTTTCATTTTCAAATTTTGAATAACTGTACTGCTCATTCTTTGTTAATGATGACAGTTTAAATGTTTGGTTGCACTAATCCTTTAACTGATGACATCATTTAAATTTGTAAATAAAAATGTCACATGGTATTTCATAAGACAACAAAAAGACTTACTAGAGTGTATCAGGAGGACCGATTATTAGCACTTCCCATCTGTAGAGGTCATTATCATCTATCAAACCAGCTGAGAAACCTTCCACAGGATTTTTATTTAGTTCTGTCAGGAAGAGAGAACATGAAAATACTGATGAGCTATTTTAGATAAAAGAAGAAAAAGTAAATGTGCCATTTCAGGCCACTAGTTGCATTTGTGCTTACACATGGGGGTTAATACTTGGACCTACACAGTAACAACAACACCAAAAACTGTTTTCACATCTGGGGAAATTTTAAGACAAGAAATTAGCAATTTGCCTGTTTGTTATCAGTTCAACTGACTGTTGGTGCCTGTGGTCTCAGACGCTCTGTCTGAAATTCTGTGTTCTTATAATAGAGAGCAAAACAAAATCACTGTAGGTTTGGGGATGACCGCCTTGTTGGCAAAAACAAGTTGACAGTAGGGTAATCCAGTCACGGATATGTCATTTTTATGAGGGCATTAAGATCTCACAAGTGCCACCTTTTCCTGGCCTGTATCTTTTAAGTCCAGCATAAATGGATGTTGTGAGGCTTTTGTTCCCACAGAGGGTCACTGAGTTTAGAACGAGGCTGGTGAGTTCACCAAGCTGGTCCTGCTGAAAGGAGACAACCAAAACAGCCCCGATCCCCTGAATTAGTCAATCAGCCGCAGGGCCACCGCAGAACCTGACGCCATGACAGACCCGGGGTGCCACTCACCCTGTCAACCCTTGGAAAGAAATAGGCGAGTTGCCTCTATGAGTGTGTAAGATGAGTAATTTTGGGGGGATGGGGTTGCTTGAGCTGTCTATGCAGCAAAGAGACAGCTGTCATGAATTAGATCTAAAAATTTTAACATGATCTGAAATGTTCATGTTTAAACTGAGAACTCATGTAATCTGCTTAGCTTGACCCTTTTACAAATAATTCACTTCACTGGCTGCACTGCGCAAATGGGGCCCAGTGGATAAATCCTCCTCTGGGTTGAGCTCAGTAAAGCTGACACTCACGGATCATGTTGCTCAGTGTGTTTATTGACCAAAGAACAGGAGAAACAAACTAGTAACGACTCTAGTAACAGCTAAATTTGTATATAACCAAACAATAAAACAAAGCACGTTGTGTGTTGATCACGTATGTAAATCTAGTATGAAGAGTACAGTTGGACTGGACTGTACTGAGTCTGACTGTACTGTAGTTCTCTCTGTACCAGTGAGCTGGTGTTCAAACAGCAACCATCAATTTGTTAGCTTAGCTGTTAGCCTGCTAGAAAAACAAAGGGATTTGATCGCCCCGCTGCGGGGACATGGTACACAATGTACGGCTTATAAATCTCACCTTTGCGCCTTGTGATAACAATACTGGTTTGACGGATCAAGATAAGATGGTGAACGGAAAGGGGACCAATGACAGAGTTTCCTTGAGACTATAACCGACGGCTGGTGCTCCTATGTAAACTGCGTCTGGAGTCCGGACACAGATGTCAAAACACGGACTGGCCGACTGCGAGCGGCCCCGCCGGAGTGATTACAGACAAAACTGTCTGACATACATCTACACAAGCAAACTAAATAAAACCAAACGAATGCACTCGTATTACTACTTTAAGTAATTCTTAACGGCTCTTGGATGAATATTCCATCATAAGTCGAACCAAAACAGCATTTAAAAATAACAAAAGACGGCGGAGATAGCCTTTAGCCGGCTACTTTAGCTGCTAACTCGCTAACGAATGCTTTACAATAAATACAGCGCTCGTTAGCAGCTAAACTAGCGGCTAACGGCTAACACGTCCGTCTTGACTGCATTGACAGGCTAAATGTTCACCGGTTTGTTAGCCTGGCTTTGCCAACAGCCTTGAAAAATTACCTGCTAGCTGTCTCCTGAGTAACAGTGCTGACTGGGGCTCCGTCATGTTTTTATAAGTTATATTCTAAGTCGACAGTCGTTCACCTCGTTAAGGAGAAAATATGTTTGAATTTGCTTGCACGTCTTTCCGTCTCTTCTCTAGTCCGTTTTGCTCAACATTCTGATCCGGTGTGCGCATGCGCTCTGCTCTCTATGAGGCCGCGAGGAGAGAAGGATTCGCGCATGCCCCAGCATACACTAACAAACAGTGATGGCTTTGAGTGCAAGTTTGTATGTTAGCTCCGATGATGCTGTTTGTGTGAGTCTATTGAAAAGTTTTTCAAGTCCAGAATTCGCGTAGAAGACGATACAATTTTTTTTAGACATGTACATTTTAATTATGTTGTTAGTGAGTCTATTGAAACCGTGATTCCAGTCCAAAATTCACGCTGATGAAGATGATAAAATAATAACTAGACATGTATATTTTTTTCAAGAAAATGTGAGTGGTGCTTGCCGTGGCAAAACTCGGCACTTTTATGTGATGCAAGATAACACGATAAGCACCACTAAATAACGGCATAGCCTGTATTTATAAATGTTTCGTTGTTTCCTTTTAATGCTCTACTTAGTTTATGTTTAAAGATTAATTAGGCAGTGTTTTCTTAGTTTTTGGATGCCAGAGTTTAGGTGAAAAGTTTTTTATTTTATGGACAGTAGTGCCATTCAACCACTGGGCGACAGTAAAGAGGTATACAAAATTGCAGTTAATCTATTGCATTTATTGATCGGCATATCATTTAATATATCCGGATAAATGGAAGAAGATGGATAATTAAATTTAGAATTTAACGAAACCCATCCTGCTTTTTATAATGGTAACCCATGTTATTATAATGCATACCACATACTTCCTATAGGTCACTCTACTGTACACATGTAGGCCTACATGTGATGATGTGGTCTTACAGAAAACGTGGGTATATCATGCTACATAATCTGGTACAACAAGGTATATACAGAGGCTTTGTATTTTGGAGAAGTTATAGGCAGCTGATTTCACAAGAACAAAAAATTTGTGCATCATCGGATTCACAATTCTGTTTCACAATTCTGCTTTGAAGAAACCTCTTGGGGGGAAAAGATGAGTTTATGGCCCACTATAACTGAATAGAGACTCTCACTGACAAGCTATCACCAGTAAACATGATTAATGATCTATCCATGCAACAGTATGAAATGTTAACTGTATAAAAACAAGGGTCATGAACTTCACTCAGTTGAGTAGACAATACAAGATGAGCTTTCCGTAGGCTATAAAGAATTCCCATGGTGTTTATTTTCTGGCAGCTCTTTCATCAGACCTTTGTCCTGGTATTCAGACTTCAGAGCAAGAGCATTAATGTGAAACATAATGCCAAAAGCTTTGCAGATCTGGCTAACTGATCAGTGTAAAGCAGAAAGCATGAAGGGAGCATGAAGATGAAAATCTACTGGTTTGTGGTCTATATTGCAACACAAGGAGGAACTGTTCTGCTGCCTGTGACCTGAAAAAAAGGGGGTAGGGCTTGATTCTAACTTGATAACCCTGTAGTGTGCTGTGTATGCAGAGGAATGCCTTTCTGTTTCTACAAGTGTCATCTCAATGAACACAGCGAACAACGAAAGAGAAAATAAAATAAAAGGCCAGCAAAAAGAGATGGATTAGAGCAGCACTGGACATTGGAGCACATCGACTGAAGTGTAAGTATGATTGAATTAGCAAGTTGCTTAAATTGTTGAAATTGTGAAAGTAAAATGATCTTCTCATGAAATGTCCAATATACATTTTATGACCAAATGAATTATTCAAATTAAAAATTGTGAAAACTGAAATTTAGCATAGCCTCAATGTCTAAAAGACTGGTTGTAGGCTGAACAATCATATGGCATTGTCCTGTGGTGGTCATACACAGCTAATCATCACGACAGTGGCATTGAGTCCTGACCTGAACTGAGCTATTGATACCTTTTTGGAAGTATCATCTGTTCAGACTATCACTAAAAGGGAAGTTTAATCTGATAAATCTTCCTTCAAGCACAATGAAACATATATTACTACGTAAAAAGATAATATTGGCCATATATTATTATTAGAAGAAGATGGCCTTCCTGTGGCAAATGTGAACTGCTGCATCTAAAATAACATCAGCTTGTGGGTTGAGTTGGTGACAAGACAGCTTGCCGGGTGCAACTAAGATCACAACCAACTTTGAGATAACAAGTTCCGGTCTATTCCATTCTCACAAAATGTTGGTCTGTACATACAGAAAAACAATTAAGATTAATTGTAAAAGTATTATTATTGAAAGGACTAATTTGTTTGTGAGATGAATGAAATGACAAGTAGGTAATTCTACTATATCTACAAAAATTGTGGCAGCCCTTTTAACACTGATGCTTTTTATGGTTGGTTTAAGAGTTCCTGGCCCATTTATTATCTAAGTCCTGCTTAAAATGATGTCACTGTGCTTATTTGTCATTAGCAAGTTCTGACCACACAATGGCCACAATAGGTAGCGACACTGTTTTCACAAATGAATATAAATAGCATCATTGGTCGTAAACATCCTCCAGACACTTGATTCATGCAAAGCCTTTGACATTTTTATTAGCTTTTTTTCACAAAATACAAGTTAAGTTTTCCTAATCCAGCAAAACTAAACCAAATTATTTGATAAAACACTGTTGGGTGTTTATTTCCATATGAGGCATTTGTCTCCAGCCTTGTTCATTAATTGCGACTACATGCCTTTTCTTGCTGCCATGGTTACTTCAATCTTAAAGCATTGTCCAGTGTCCTGGAATCACATGGAAGCCATGTGAGTTTTATGCCACAGTTCACAAACCATTCATCAGTATAAGAGGGCTTGAAAATCACAATGTTTTGGCACTTTTACCATCAGTGTAGTGCTTAAAAGTCATTTTTCTTCTTACAGAGGCAAAAAAGTATTTCGGTAACGATAGAGTCAGAGAGCACTATGGCCTCCAACCAACACAGACCAAAACCCCGCTTGAGCCTCCGCTCAAACACGACTGTACCCTATGGCTCCATGAGCTCTGAGCAACCAGAAAGTGAAGCACCCTCCGTTCAAATAACCCCCATTTCCCAGAGACGCTCCTACATCGCAGTGGCAGTGCTCTGCTACATCAATCTCCTCAACTATATGGACCGTTATACTATAGCAGGTGAGCACCAAAGCCATAGCAAGTGTGATGGTTTACAGAATGTCACTAGAAATAGCAACAGATGTTGTTCTGATTCTGTTCCAGGTGTGCTGATTAGCATCCAGAAATACTTCAAAATCTCTGACAGCACATCAGGTCTCCTACAGACAGGTATCAGTTTGAATTTGTAGCACATTGCACTGACAAAACAGTAAGAAGGAAGACAACATTGCAGAACTTGATTTTACAAGAGTATGATCTTGTTTGAGATGAACAAATAGGTGTTTTACTGTCATTTTGTAAGTTCGTAAAAAGCCTGGCATTAAGCAAGACACAAGTAGATATGTTAACATTTGTATTGGAGTTTGCATTGCTTGAAAGCAGCAATAAGTCTAAATGATCTAATCTGACGCTGATCTGGTTTGCAGTTTCATGCTTACTCAATCTCCTTCTGCTCTAATCTCCAAACTGTTAGTTAGTTGATTATTCTGCGTACTGACATTCTTTAAAATAATACACAATTTGTTTCATGGTTTTGCATAATGTAATTATGACATCATGATACACAGCATCATGTTTTGTTGTAGCCTTGACAAAGTTGAAAATTGACAAACTGAAATGACATGTAGCTAAAAAATATCCAGTGGAATTTATTTTTTTAATTATGTATTTATTTGAAAGAAATTAATACTTCTATTCAGCAAGAATACATTCAATTAATCATAAATGAAAGTAAAGACATTTATTATGTAAAAAAAAAAAATCTGTTTCAAATAAATGCTGTTCTTTTGAACTCTATTCATCAAAGAATCCTGAAAAAAGTATAACGGTTTCTAAAAAAAAATGTAGGCAGCAACTGTGCTGTGATTCATGTGAATGTGAAAGCAACACTTGCCTTGTCCAAATACCCACACTACCCACTTGAGAGCGCGTGCACACAACAGGAAGTAAGTGCACAAGACTGTACCATGTCTTAAAAATGCCAAAGTGCAGTGCACTTAATGCACACAAAACCCACACTATCTCGAATACCGCTTCAGTGTGGTATTCAAGGCTAAGCATATCCCATCATGCATTATGTTCGGGAACTCATGTCCCCCGAAATCATGTATCATGCAACCATCACTGTAATTTAAATTAATTAGATTCATTGGTTCCAGATTCCATTTAGTAAAAACATGTTATTGGTGCAAAGATGAGTATAGTATGTCTAGGCCAATTTTGTACAAATTTTGCAACTGTTTTTATCACTTAATTAGAAGCACCACAATTTAAAATTTGTGTCTTCTGTCAGTTTCATTGCGACTACTGAACAGACATGTAGAAGTTTATTTTAAAACGCAAAGTATTGAATATATAATAAATAAAAGCACTTGCATGAGTGTCCCATTCAGTAATCAAAAGTTTTACAGACACACGCTGTCTCTACGCCTACTTGCTGCGTTCCACTCCACTTTTAGACACGCACTCGCAAACTTCCCTAAGCACTTCCCCTCGAGGGAATCCTCGCCACCATTTTGTGCCACTTTGTGAAGTGAAGTGACGAGTGAAGTTTACATGGACAGCCCCTCGTCCACTCTATTTTTACAGAGGGGGCGAGTCTACTTCATATCATGCAGCTCCATATACCACAATGCAATGTGATTGTGACGTCACTGTATATAGCGTTTAATTTACCACCACCACAAACAACTCTATGATATATGAATTATTATTTTTTACATTTAAAACAACCCAAACACACAAATATACATATACTGTAGAATGCTGCATTAAACAAATTTGTAAGGGGGATAAAAGGAAAGAATATATCAACTCCATAAGGGATTCAAATGATCAAGGGCTTAGGACGTCCCAATTCAGCACATTGCAAGGGTTCCGCCAGTAGTAGACACTCGTGCAACGAAAGCAATGACGGCTACATCAGAGTGAACAAGACTGAGGGAAGTTAGCGAGGGAAGGGGTTATAAAAAAGCAAACTGGAACGCAGCCCTGAATACTTGGGCCAAATAGAGGAAATACGTCATGCAAGTAAACAAGTGGTAAAGTGCAAAGACCGCAAGTTTAGGTATTTGGACAAAGCAACTGAAAGTAAAGAAAACGCCTAGTTCTGTTCCTCTTTGTCTGTGCGACCTAGTGTCCTAGGCCTTGTCCAAGTCAAGTCAAGTCAAGTCATCTTCATTTATATAGTGCTTTTAACAATGTAGATTGTTTCAAAGCAGCTTTACAGTGATAAACGTATAATCTAAGGTAACAGATTGTTTTGGCTTTATAGCGGTTCTTGAATAAAGATATTTTCCAGCTAAAGTTAGTTTTGATTGATTCACTTCTGTCGAAGTGATCATTTGTTATTAAATTTGGGGCCGCTAAGACGACATCGTTTTTCTCTAAACAGAATTTAAACGTGAACCTGTGATAAACGCTGATGGCGCTCACGTGCGCATCAAGAATTAATTCTATAGTTATATGCGTTTGAATATATATATATGCGCAGGTTTGTAATTCCCTGCAAACCATGCCTAAACAAACTACTTGTCTTAAATTTTTATACAGAATTTTATTCTATCACTTTGGGGTAGGTACGCAAGCCGAATTTCCCCACAGCGCTTTATCTGTAGAGTGGTAAAGGGATCCTCCATAGGGAGAGGCTAGTTGGCACTTCAGCACTGCGTTGACATCGGGTCCTGGCGCTGGTCCTTCATCAGATCTGTATACGGCCTGGATCCGTCAGGCTGCGGGAAAACCTCGGGATAAACAAAGACCCTAAAATTTGCGTAGATGCCATTCTTCTTATGATGTAACGAGTACATCAGGATTTAAGGGAAGTGTTCCCAGTTCCGGCTGACCTAATCTATGCAGGCTAACATTGAGTTACAGAAGTCTATAATGTATGATGTGAATGCTAGGTCAAAGTGATGTGTCTTTAATCTAGCTTTGAACTGACAGAGTGTGTCTGCTTCCACGACAATGGTAGAAAGACTGTTCCAAAGTTTTGGTGCTAATTAGGAAAAGGATCTACCGCCAGCAGTCGATTTTGATATTCTAGGTATTATTAACTGGCCGGAATTTTGAGATTGCAATAGACGTGAAGGACTATTATGCACTAAGAGCTCGCTCAAGTACTGCGGAGCTAAACCATTTAGTGCTTTGTAAGTAATCAGCAATATTTTAAAATGTATACGATGTTTAATAGGTAGCCAATGCAGTGTTGACAGAACGGGGCTAATATGGTCATACTTCCTGGTTCTGGTAAGAACTCGAGGTGCTTCGTTTTGAACTAGCTGTAGTTTGTTTATTAAGCGTGCAGGGCAACCACCTAGTAGAGCACTACAATAATCTGACCTTGAGGTCATGAACGCATTAACTAATTGTTCCCCATTTGTCAATGAGAGCATATGGCGTAATTTAGATATATTTTTAAGATGGAAAAATGCGGTTTTACAGATACTAGACGTGACTTTCAAATGAAAGATTGGTATCAAAGAGCACACTCAGGTTCCTAACCGACGAAAAAGACTTTACAGAGCATCCATCAAGTGTTAGACAGTATTCTAGGTTGTTATGTGTGGAAGTTTTTTGTCCAATAATTAGAATCTCTGTTTTTTCAGAAATAGGAAATTACTAGTCATCCAATTTTATTTATATCAGCTATGCATTCCGTTAATTTTGTGAATTGAAGGTTTCGTTAGGTTTTGAAGAAATATACAGCTGAGTATCATCGGCATAACAGTGAAAGCTAATTCCATGTTTCCTAATGATATCTTCTAATGGTAGCATGTACAGAGTGAACAGCAGCGGTCCTAGTACTGAGCCTTGTGGTACACCATACTGAACTTGTGATCGATAAGACATCTCGTAATTTACTGCTACAAACTGATAACGGTCAGATAAGTATGATTTAAACATGCTAGTGCAATTCTATATAAAAGGATGTTGTGGTCAATGGTGTCAAATGCAGCACTAAGATCAAATAAGATAATTTTGTCCCTGATATTATCGATCTTATAAGTGAAGTTCATAAAGTCATTATTGCTGTGTTGCTTGGAAACTTCTGGGCTTGAAGCTTTCATTTTCGTTAGTTTAGCCACTGTTTCAAATAAATACCTAGGATTATGTTTATTTTCTTCTAATAGGGTTGAAAAATAAGCAGATCTAGCAGCTTTTAAAGCCTTTCTGTAAGCAATCGAGCACTCTTTCCATGAAATACGAAATACAGGCGCTCTGGCTCCTGGCAAACATGTGACTATGGTGGGTGGTGTCTCTATTTTCACGTTCCTTGTAATATAATCTGCAATAACTAGCACATTCAACAGGATTCTTTATTCTTTATTATTAGTCCACACTAATAATACGCATATTTTTCACTCCTTTTTGGCTTTCCGTCCACACTGACATGGGAAAATGTCTCAGGTTATGACTGTAACCCTGGTTCCGAGCGCAGATGCTTTCGTCTTGGTGTGCGCAGAGATTTCACATGGACAGGCACTTGTTACTATGGCGTCGTGGGTATAGTGTTCCCACAGCGTCTCGACGCAGCTCGAGTTTCCTTGAAAGGGAACATCTCAGGTTACGACTGCAACCCTGGTTCCCTGAAGAGGGAACGAGACGCTGCGTCGAGACACTGTGAGAACGCCCCTGCATGATTGCGTCGTGAAGCACATGTATAATCAGTCCAATGGAGAGACGAGACGTCATAGGCGGGTGAAGTCATCGACCAGGAAACTATAAAGCACACCTGAAAACAGACCGCGCTAGCTTCTGATAGGCAGAAGCAAGTCGATCACAGGCATACAAGGAGTATGGCAGGGCGACGCAGCATCTCGTTCCCTCTTCAGGGTACCAGGGTTAAAGTCGTAACCTGAGATGTTCCCTTTCAAAGGAACTTGAGCTGCGTCGAGACGCTATAGTACATCTATAGACGCTATAGTAACAAGTGCCTGTCCGTGTGAAATCTATGTGCACACCAAGACTGAAGCACCTGTGCCCCTGGAGTGGAGCCAAGGTCAAGATCAAAAACCTCACTAATGTGTGCGGTGAGGCAACATCCTACATCACAAACATATTGGAGGGAAACTCCTGACAATAATGTTTTAGAAGCAGCCATACTCCTAGTATCTTGGTCTGACGCCTCACAGTGCCACGAAGGAAACGTTACTAGAGGGTGGCTCCCCAAGGATACACCACTTAAAGGGACATGTTAAGCAGCTAAGGCCGCCCGCCGCCATGTGCACCTTTAGTGTGGAGGGGGATAGACCTGTGGAGAAACGCCACTGCAGGAACTCCAGCACTGCAACCACAGGGCAGATAACTGGGTCCAGCTCGGTGCCCTGAAGCGGCGAACCTGCGCATATTATACATTGTATTATAGTACATTGCATATTATACATTATACGTTGCCTCGGCAAACGTGAGATGAGCCACTAGATTATTACTGTAGATATGCAGACCCATAATATACGCGCTGCCTCGGCAAGCGTGTGATCTGAGCCACTAGATTCTTATTGCAAACCCGAAATCTACGCGCTGCCTCGGCAAACGCGAGATCCGAGCCACTAGACTCTTATGCAGCCCCGTAATCTACGTGCTGCCTCGGCAAACGCGAGATCCGAGCCAAATAATCTTTATTGACTTTCTCCCCTTGAGAAGAAAGCCAACAGGAGCAGAGCTAAAACTCTCGATAGTGCATATGTTACACGTCGGGATTTATGAAGGAACACTGTCAGCCCCCTTTTACTAGAGCTGACCGTGCATGCTCCACTCCCAAACAAAAAACACATGAATCGCGTGTGTCCCCACTCGAAGTGAAGCGAGGGCCGGGACGAACACACGATCCAAAGCTGTTTGCTCGCCATACTCCTGTCTAAATATATAATTTATGCTTGTGGACAAACAACAATAAATACACAGAGACAGATTCACACTGATTAAAATGATCCTGTCAGAAGAATTGCACAATAACTTTATTACTTATTTTTCCGTCTGTATCATCTCAGTGAGCTTTGTGAGGTTTTACGCATGCGCAGTAAGGTGAATTTAGCTTTTTCAGGCTTTTTCCATAAGTTTCTCATCCACACTGAAACATCTGAAAACGCTAGTGTGAACGGAAAGCAATTTTAAACGAAATTTAAAACATTTTTAAGCTGTTTTCAAATGTGTCCGGAATAATGTAGACGTAGCCCTAGTGTGTGCCAGTTTGTTCCCTTGACTAATTATCCCCTTCACCTGTTGTCCAGTTAATTAACTCATTAGTTCCTCTGTGAATTGAAGTCCTGCCTTATTTCGCTTCTTTGTTCCGCATCACCTAAGTTACTTGGTTGTCAAATCAGTTTTCTGAGTGTTCCTGTGGATTTTTGAATGAAAGACTATTGTATTATACTCATGCGTCGTGCGCTTCCTTGTTACAGCCACACCGTGTTTTTTTTTTTTTTTTTTTTTTTGCGACCTTTATCTTCTCCCCCCTCCCTCCATCACCATGGTTCTTCCTGCTGTTCACATGTTATGCCTGGAGCAGAGGGCTAGATTTTTTTTGGAATTGGTGTGCCAGGTCCAGGGAGCGGCCCTCATGACAACTTTGCCACACTGGTGGAGTGGGTGCTAGGGAACAACTTTTCACCCCTCACCATCTGCGCTCCGGAGGACGACACCAGCCCCACTCGAGACCCAGAGCCCACTCAGCCTGCACCCTGCTGGCCAGGACGGATGCCTCTGCCCACCACAGGCACGGAGCCAGAGCCTGCCACGGACAACTAGCCAGACCAATATGAGCCATACCCCACCCCTAAGCCCTAGCCCTAGCCCTAGCCCAACGGACACGTCTTACCACTGTAACTATTATTTTCTGTTAGTGTCTGGTTTGGCTTAGTCTTTGTTTTTTATTTCTGTTCCTGTTTGTCTCTGTGACCTAGTTTCCTAGTGTGTGGCAGTTTGTTCCCTTAATTAATTATTCTGTTCACCTGTTCAGTTAATTAACTCATTAGTTCCTCTTTGTATTTAAGTCCTCTCTTCATTCAGTTCTTTGTTCTGTGTCATCTAAGTTATGTGGTTGTCAAATCTGTTTCCTGCATGTTCCTGTGGATTTTTGGATTAAAGACTATTTGTATTATTTTCTCCTGCGTCATACGCGTTACAGCCACAAAGTGACAGAACACTGAACCAAAAAAAGTAGGGGGGTTTTTGTGCTGCGTTTTTCTTTTTCTTTTTTTTTCGTCACCATGGACCTTTCTGCATCCTCCTTTCAAATAACCCCCATTTCCCAGAGACGCTCCTACATCGCAGTGGCAGTGCTCTGCTACATCAATCTCCTCAACTATATGGACCGTTATACTATAGCAGGTGAGCACACTATACCAAAATCCATAGCAAGTGTAATGGTTCACAGAATGTCACTAGAAATAGCAACAGATGTTGTTCTGATTCTGTTCCAGGTGTGCTGCTTAGCATCCAGAATTACTTCAAAATCTCTGACAGCACATCAGGTCTCCTACAGACAGGTATCAGTTTGAATTTGTAGCATATTGCACTGACAAAACAGTAAGAAGGAAGACAACATTGCAGAACTTGATTTTACAAGAGTACATCCTTGTTGGAGATGAACTAATAGGTCTTTTACTGTCATTTTGTAAGTTAGTAACAAGCCTGGTATTAAGTTAAACACAAGCAGATATGTTCAAATTTGTACATGTAAATGATGTAATTTGTCTTGGAGTTTGCATTGCTTGAAAGCAGCAATAAGTCTAAATGATCTAATCTGACGCTGATCTGGTTTGCGGTTTCATGCTTACTCAATCTCCTTCTGCTCTAATTTCCAAACTGTTAGTTAGTTGATTATTCTGCGTACTGACATTCTTTAAAATAATATTCTTTGTTTCATGGATTTGCATAATCCATGTGACACAATGTTACACAGCATCTTGTTTTATAGCTATTGTTGTAGCCTTGACAAAACTATGGGAAATTGTATTTAATTTATTTAAAACTCTTATTCAGGAAGAATGCATTAAATTGATCAGAAGTGTCAGTAATGACATTTATGAGATTTGTTTCAAATAAATGTGGTTCTTTTGAACTTTCTGTTCATCAAATAATCATGAGTAAGTATAAAAGTATCACTGTTTCCACAAAAATATTAGGCAGCAAAACTGTTTTTCAACATTGAAAATAATACAAAATGTTTCTTTGCTATCAGATAAATAAATTACATTTTAAAATGTATTCAAATTGAATCGGTTATTTTAAATTGTAATAATATTTCACAGTATTACTGTTGAGCTTGATGACCATGACCATAAAAGAAGTATTTAAAAAAAAAAAAAAAAAAAAAAAAAAAAAAATATATATATATATATATATATATATATAGATATATAGATATATATAATCCTTGTAATTGTTGTATTCTGTTATGTTCTGTTTTGGCTTAGTTTATTTGTGTTTTAGTTATGTTCCTGTTTATTTGTGTGAACTAGTTTTCCTAGTGTGTGCCAGTTTATCACCTTAATTAATTACTCCGTTCACCTGTTGTCCAATTGGTGCGGAAAGAGTTTTGGGCGGCTCTGGCAATAAGATCTCAGGGAGAGTCCTATCTTCCGGCAGGCTCTGGAGATTCGATCCACGACCACCAGGATACAGGTAAATGATTCAGAGGCAGTGATGAAATCCACTCCTACGTGTGACCAGGGTTCGTGAGGAATGGGCAGTAGTTGGAGCTTTCCTTCAGGAAGATGGTGTGGTAACTTGGAAATTGCGTGGTACAGCCTTGGACAAAGCGGTTGACTTCCTGAGACATGCCTGCCCAATAATAATGGCTGCAGATGACAGAGAGTGTTTGTTGATTGCCTGGAGGACCGGACCCCAGGTGGAGCATAAATCCATCCCTCAGGACATCCTGGCAGAGCAGGTTCAGTGCAGGTTTACTTTGGCGATCTGGTCGTCCAGGGGCCAATGAATGGGACTGACGATGGCGGCTGGAGGGAGTATTGGCTCTGGATTACTGTTGGGTTGATCAGGTGCATGAAAGGGTGTCCGCTTTCAAATTCTTTGTGCCAGGACAGTAGGTAACAGTAAACTGAAATCGGGTGAAGAATAACGCCCAACGGGCCTGGTGAGGGTTCAGACTTTTAGCTTCTCTGAGATATTCCAGATACTGGTGGTCTGTTATGACCTCAAAGGGATAGTTTCTATAATTCAAATCAAGTAAAATGATTGTTAGGCTGCATAAATTATGTCAGCCGGAACTGGTAACACTTACCATAACACCTGATGTACTCTTTCATAAGAAGAATGGCATCTACGCTAATATTAATCAGCCAGATCCGGACCGTATTAAGATCAGACGAAGGACCTGCACCTAAACACGACCACAACGCAGCCCTGAAGTGTCAGCAGATACTGAACTAGACTATCTCCTGCTAAGGCCTCATCGACACAACAATTTCTTTCCACAACAAAAGTTTTTTCCTGTGTACAGATGAAAACGTTATCCAAATGATTCCCGCGGAAACAACAAAAAATGCTGTATTGTGCATGCCAGACAAGGGATTGCCGATGTCACTTTAAAGAAAGAATACACGCCCACGTACATACGCATTCAAATGCGCCTGTCTATAGACTAAATACGCATGTGCATGTGCCACCATTTTCACAGATTCACATTTTTTTAAGGTTACACAAATATGAAAACGGTATAGTTTTCAAAAACTAGGACTTTGAAACCTGTTTCAAAGTTTGCGTTCTCATGCTACCAAAACGCTGTTGTCGTGTAAATGAATGGCCAAAACGCATTAAAAGTTTTCTGTTTTCAGTTGAAAAACGGTGTCGTGTAAGTGAACTAATTATTTTTACAACGGAAATTAATCGATTATAAACTTGCATAAGCTGGACAATGACTTTCTTCTAGAGCTGCTGTACATTCAAAACAAGCATTATTGCATTATTTTCAAATGTATGCTGCTTTGAAACAATCTGTACTGTAAAAAGCGCTATATAAATGAAGGTGACTTGATTAGTGAAAAGCATATTTTTCCTGCTTTTAGCCCCATTGTACCCTATTCTCCTGCGTCTTGTACTTTCTTGTTACAACCACACTGTGAAAATCCCAAACTTTCAATGGTATAGTGCATCTTTGCCATCAATCCTATGTTAACATATGTACAGTTTTTATCTTTAGCTTTATGTTGCTGGCGCCAGTTTTTGGTTACCTTGGAGATCGCTACGACAGGAAGCTTCTCATGATCGTTGGGTTGATTGTGTGGATTGTCACAACACTGGGCAGCTCTTTCGTCAAAGAAACGGTACTGTACAAAGTCTTTATGGGGAATTCCGGGGTTTCAGTGTAATCTTTGTGAAGTCTTACAACCCTAATAATGTGTAATTGTTTCATTTTGTACCTGTACTTTTGAACAATATCTTTATTTTACTATATTTAACAGTTAAAATGGAAGACACCAGAATTTTAAGTTACAGATCTGTCTTGATTCTCACCACAGCACTTCTGGATTCTGGTCCTGACGAGGGCCTTGGTTGGGACAGGAGAGGCCAGTTACTCCACCATAGCTCCTACTATCATTGGTGACTTGTTCACTGGCAACCAAAGAACTCTCATGATCTCCTTCTTCTATATCTTCATACCGGTCGGAAGGTGAAGGTCTTACTAAACTATATTTAAGAAAGATAAATGTACTCTGATCTGGAGAAGTTATATATAATCATATATATCACAATTTATTCAATCGTGTTGTTTTGGTCCTAAAATTTCATTGGCTGAGAGGCAGTCTAAAGTGCATATATACAGACTTTTAACCATTTATATGACCAGGGCTGTGTTTCCCAAAAGCATTGCAACTTCAAGCCTAAGTTGATCGTAGAGACCATTGATGGCAATGGTCCTATGATCAACTTAGGCTTAAGATGCAGTCCAGGTCAGAGCAAACTCTGCTCTTCAGTCGATTCTAAAGATGTCATTGGTCATGTAAATCACAGTGCTTTTTGCCTACTCAATGCTAAAACAATTACTAACCCCTAACCCTACCCTATATCCTAATAACACAATACAATGTTACCATGTTGACAAGACTTTTGTTGAATTTATTTACTCTTTCTGATGGAATGTGTTCTTTTAAATTTTCATTTAGTGGTCTAGGATATATAATGGGAGCAACTATAGCTAATGCAACAGGGGATTGGCGTTGGGCCCTGAGGGTAAGAGAAAATATATATTTTGTAAATATATATGGAGAGAGAAAATATTGCACAGAAGCTATGTTAACTCTACCGTGTTAGATTTAATAATCTGTTAATCTTGTTATCATGCAGTAAACTGAAATGTAGCCAGCTATAAAATAGGCTCTGCATTGCATTATATTTTAAGGGTCTAATTGGTTTTCTTTCCTTGGACTCCTATATTGCATATCTGATCTATATTCAAGCTAAAAAACGTGGAACAGTTTTAACCAGTTTTTATGCTCTGTTCTCAGTAAAACAGGGGTCTTAAAATACAAATTAAATGTATTAAACAACATTGCAATATTAAGTTAACTTAAACCAAAGTTGAAGATGTTTTGTTGTCTTTCCATCATTGAAATGTACATTTTTTTTTTTTAAGTTTATGTGCATCAGTAATGATTAGTTTAGTGGCTTTGCTATGCAAGCATACATTTGATAATATAATCAAGACAATTACCTTCCACATTTCTAAAAGAAAGTTGAGCATATATTTGAGTTTTTTTTCTGATATAGTTCAGTCCTGCTCTGGGAGGACTGGGTCTGCTGCTCCTCGTGTTTCTGATTCCCAATCCTCCTCGTGGAGCCTCGGACGCCCAGGGAGGAGCAACTTTGGAAAGTACCTCTTACAAGGAGGATGTCAAGTACCTCTTGAAGAAGTAAGTCACATTGTAAAGACCCACGTTACATTAAATGTTCATGTCATTCAAATCGGCATGTGCTCATAACAATCTTCAAAGCTTTTTTTTTTTTTTTTAAATGTATAAAAAAGAAAAAAGTATTTATAACTTTTTTTAATAAAAGGGGGGCGGAGGGGTGGGGGGCTTCAAATATTGTATTGGACAATGGAGGCCTTTCAGGTCAAAAAGGTTGAGAACCACTGCTCTAAGGGTTTTCACTTATTAAAGGTTGTTGCAAATATTACTTTTTTGTGTGTGTTTGGTTCTGTGCCCTTCTTCCAGTCGGAGTTTTGTCTGGTCTTCTCTTGGCGTGACTGCCATGGCTTTTGTCACAGGGGCTTTGGCCTTCTGGACCCCCAGCTTTCTGTCTCGTGCACAGGTTAAACTGGGACTCAGACTACCTTGCAATCAAGAGCCCTGTAACCCTTTAGACAGGTACAGCAAGTTTATTGATGCTTTTTGACTTGATATAATTGAACTGATCTTAAAGGAAAACAGTGAGGTTAGCAGTAGACTAAAAGTGAGATTAGCCAAAGATTGGTTAAACGGCAGAGACTTCCCCTGTGATAATGTTCATATCTGCGTGTTCCTTGCATAGATACCACATACTGTTTACTGCAGCTGTTTTTCCTCTTGCAATCCTGCCAATATATCTGATTAAGTATGTTTCTCAGCCATTTGTAGCTCCAAACTGAGTTGAGAGAGTATTTATCAGTTTGACTGGTCTGGTAGCTCCTATGAGGAATAAAACACAGAGAATGTTCTGAAACTGAGGCCAACATTTAATAATATTACACTGTTTCTGCCTTCTCTTGTGAAAGTTACATTTTTGGAGGAATCACTGTGGTGACAGGGGTTGTGGGAGTGTTTCTGGGCACCTACATATCAAAGAAGCTGAGAGACAGATTTCCGAATGCAGACCCTCTCATCTGTGCTTTTGGCATGCTCAGCTCCTCCCCCTGCTTTTTCATTGCCATCATCCTGGCAGGCACCAGCATCCCGGCCACTTACGTAAGCCAAGCTTAGCCACGTTTCTGCCTTTGGCTGGATTATTTTCTGTTATTCAGTATTTGTGTTAATATTTAAAGGAATAGTTCTCAAAGCTGTATGACTTTCTTTGTGTGTGTGTGTGTGTGCGTGCGTGCGGAAAACAACAGAATAACATTTAAAGGGTTAGTTCACCCAAAAATGAAAATAATGTCATTAATGACTCACCCTCATGTCGTTCCAAGCCCGTAAGACCTCCGTTCATCTTCGGAAAACAGTTTAACATATTTTAGATTTAGTCTGAGAGCTTTCTGTCCCTCCATTGAAAATGTATGAACGGTATACTGTCCATGTCCATAAAGGTAATAAAAACATCATCAAAGTAGTCCATGTGACATCAGTGGGTTAATTAGAAATTTTTGAAGCATCAAAAATAAATTTTTGTCCAAAAATAACAAAAACTACGACTTTATTCAGCATTGTATTCTCTTCCGGGTCTGTTGTCAATCTGCGTTCACGACTCCGCAGTGACACTGCTGACGTAAGACGCTGCTGACGTGTTATCTCGTCAGTGTAGTATTCGGGTTCAAATAAATATGGATGGGCAAAAAAATGCAAGTCTTCCTCTGTGTCGAAATCCTTAGACATGTTTGCGAAGATTGTTTTGTTTGCATCGTGCGTCTCCCTCAGACTGTAAACGAAGCTCGGGCTTTAATGACATTATTTTCATTTTTGGGTGAACTAACCCTTTAAAGATTGTTTAAACTGTTTTTATCCTTAAAATGTAAGTTGTATGGCCAGAAATAATCCTGGACCCCACTGACTTTGAATGTACATACAAAAAAATATATATTTTGTGTTCCACAGAAGAAAGTCATACAGGTTTGGAACAACATGTGGGTTAGGAAATGACAGAATTAAACTTTTTGGGTGAACTCTTTTATTTTCCAGTGTGTGATTATTTGATTAAATTGCTGACTCTTTTACATTTTAACTAACCTAAACTTAACTTGCTTAGGGATATAGATTGAGTACATAATGAAAAACAACACCGATTATTTGCTGTTATGGCACAGTTTCTTATGTTTGTGCCATTTTTACAGACATTCATTGCAATTGGAGAGTTGTTGTTGTCCCTCAACTGGGCTCTTCTGGCGGACATTCTGCTGGTGAGAGGTTTACACTTCTCAATACAACATGCAGAAGTGAAAAAAACTGTTTTAAATTAGCACAGGGTGACAAGCATGTGAAAACATGCTAAGTGATTCAATAAAGCTAATAGCATAAAAGTAAAATGTCATTATGCTTAAATTTAGAAACGTTGAGAACAGGGATGTATTGTATAATTATTGTTTCCAGTGTGTGTGATTAGATTAAATTGCTGAAAAATGTTGTGTGCAAAAGGCATCTTTTAATTTTATTCATATTATTTTTAGTATGTTGTCGTGCCTACTAGGAGAGCTACAGCTGAGGCCTTACAGATTATGGTCTGTCATCTTTTAGGAGATGCGGGAAGTCCATACCTTATTGGTGCGGTAAGCATATTTTAACCCACAATACTTTCACATTAAACAGCAGTAGGGTCAAAGGCTATGCTGTCACTATCCAGAAGTGCTATAGAACACATGGCACTACTGGACACAAAATTGCACCTTGTGAAACAGTAATTATTTTTGCCATAATTACAATGGCTTTTTTACAGTGTAGAAGTCATATCAAATAGATTAATCACGATTAACTGCATAGCATATACTGTGCTAATATGTACATATATATTATATATACAAAGTTTTATCTTAAATGCGATTAATCAATTTGACAGAACTATTTAAAAGACAAAATTACTGTGTTTTGTTCAGATCTCAGATGCTCTGAGGAAGTATAAGCCAGACTCTCCCACTCCCAGCTGGGAATTCTACAGACTGCAATATAGCTTTCTTCTGTGCCCCTTCATTGGGATCTTGGGAGGCCTGTTTTTCCTCACGACCTCTCTGTATATCAAAGAGGACAGGAAATCTGCAGAACTGCTCACTTCAGGTAATAACAGGCTTTTGTAATGCAGACTGTCCAAACTGTCTGTCTGTCTTAATGGTGCCTTCAGATAATGATTGTACGGTATGTTCTTGGACATGGTCAGCCAATTACATTTTTCAAAATTAATAATATAAAGTGTTTAATGAATATAAGACACATCCAGTAGTTGGCAGATAAACAAAACAACAACAGTAACAATTTTAAGTAAAAAAGGGATATTTAAAATCGCCAATTAAAATGACTGATTAATTGGAAACAAAAGCTGGTATGTCAAGCTATTAAATTATTATATATATATAAAAAGTTTATTTATATGTTAAAAATCAATTGTAATTTTAGTTCACAAGTTTGTTTATTCTAAACACACCTACTGGCCTCTGTTAGCTAACTCTTGGCACATATAATATCATTTCAGAGACAAAGTTTAAAAGATTACACTATGACCAAATCTGTGCTGAAACATGTGTTGGATTTTTACACAAGGCTCAAAGGCTTCTTCTTTTTTAAGTATCATGACAAACACAATGCTTCTTGAGAAGCAAATCAGCATATTAGAATGATTTCTAAAGGGTCATGTGACACTGAAGACTGGAGTAATGATGCTAAAAATTCAGCTTTTTCGTCACAGGAATAAATGACATTTTTAAATGGAAAATGGTTATTTTAATGTCTGATACTATTTCACAATATTACTGTTTTCACTATATTTTTGATCAAATAAATGCAGTCTTGGTGAGCATAAGAAACTTATTTCAAAAACATTTTAAAAATCTTAAGGACCCAAAACCTTTGAACAGTAGTGTATATAAAAGGTATATTATCAAACATTTGCATAATCTGAACTTTACTTAATTGTTTTATGGCACAGTTTATTTGTTTTAAGCTTACAAATCATTGTTCTGTTTATTTTCAGATTTTGAGTATTACCATGTATTCTCTTATATCTAAAGAGAGTAAAACTATTAGCAGTAAAAAGACGTAAGTGAGATTAACCAGAGATGTGTTAAAAATATTCATACCGGCACAATCCTTGTGTAGAACAGAAGATACTGTTTAGCAGTTCTTTCTATACTTGTCAATATTTCTGTTATACTGAGGGCCGAACTCTAATAATATCACAGTCCAATGCACCCGTTTCAAAATGTGAATGTCAAATTTTATGCAATCTTGAAGCTGGTTTTGGATGTTACTCCGTAGCGATACATAAATGCATATATTTGAATAATTCTCTTCCTTTCTGTCTTTTTCAATTCAGGACAGGCTCCTGCACCACCAGAAACATCCACAGAGTCACTGTGACCTTTTACACACCGACCAAGACCTTGGATGAGCTTTGCTACATCAAGCAGGCACTTGTAAATGAGACATGGACATATTTTAGAAACTTTTTAAATAACAATGAGCAGACGTTTTTAAAAACACTGTGACAAGTTTAAGTACAAGTTTACATCACCAAAACACTGGACTGGAATCTTACTGAGAAGAACAAACACAGGCTGTGTTGTGTTTTAAACATGTTTGAATTAGTCAGTACTCACACATACATATGTGAGTAACTTATTGTCTTGCTTACATATTTTTCACAAAGGAAAATTAATGTGCCTGCTATGATTTTTTTTTTGTCACCCATTTATGCTAAACAAAAAAAGTTTAGACAAAGCTCAGCATACCATGTACTTGTCATTGGAAGCTTTCGGCCTGCTTTCTTCTCTCAGCAGCTGTGTACTCCTAATGAGAGCCTCAGGGGAACAAGGGGAGAACATCCCCTCCTGGACTAAATCTTAAAGCTTGAAATACTGTATGTGCCAAATTAGTCCTGAGACTGGAACATTTTAGCAAAAATAATAGGCTATTTAAATGTCATTATTTTATTGTACTTTAAAACATGTTTTGTATTGTTTATTTTTTTATATTTCTTTTTGTACAAAAAAAAGAAGCTTTTAATTAAATGTAGCCTATATGCTTTTATTTTTATGTTCTGGCTGCAATTTAATTTCCATAAATTCTGTCATACCCTTAAGCAACAGTAGGTGGCAGAATATACTCATGTTTAAATCACCAGCGCTTGTTGACTGCAAAACATTCATGACCTGAACAGATGGAGTATTACTAAGCCAAACCATGAATCCTTTATTCAACCCTGTTATCAAGATGTAAGATATGTCAATAAAAACCCTGAATTGTTCGATTTAGCAACTTACACCCAATAAACATTAAGTAAACATCAGAATTTAAGAGCAATATAAAAGAAGGGGCTGCCAACTCGTTTTTTTTTTTTTTTGTAAAAAATAAATAAAATCTTGGGTGTAAATTTTAGGCTATTTATTTATTTTATTTACCCTGTTTACAAGGGTTGCACACAAAATGTCGTAGGTCACAGCTTGTTTTTTGTACTTACAATTAACTTGCACTGTGAACAATTTTATGATGAATAAGTTATGGCAACATATGTTGTTGTTACATTGCTTTAACTCCTCAAAATAAGTTATAGCCTACAAGATTCAACTCATTTTTTTTACAGTCGGTTTAATGCCATTTAAGTTGAAATGACTTATACATCCAAGTTGATTGTACTTAATTTGAGGCAGAAACTTCTTTTTACAGTGAGTTTACTATAATGAATTGGATTTCAATGGAAGTTCTTTATAGTGAGTTTACTATAATGAATTGGATTTCATTGGAAGTTCTTTACAGTGAGTTTACTATAATGAATTGGATTTCAATGGAAGTTGAATACCTCTGAGGTGGGGCAGGATAAAAAAAATCTAGTTTTTTAAAAGGACATTCAGCAATTTGATATGTTTAAAACTAGTTACATTACATGCTAGTTGAATGTAATGTTATAACAGTTTATCAAACATATCTAGATGTCATACCAAAAGAAAAAAAAAACATTATTTATGCCAAAAGCCACCAAAGTGCACCATGTGGCATTACTGTTGAACCTGCGGTAATTGCCTTGGTGGTCATGAGATAGCCTCATTAGGACATAAAGGTATAATTAGAAATCTATTCCAGTCATTAGCAAAGTCCTTTATTCTGTGTTAAGCATTTTCATGAGCTACCTGTACAAGGCTCATCATGTCACTTGATACAGTCAGGAATGTTCATTTATTGATTATTGCTCTGTTACTGAAAACCTTGTGCAGATGTGTAATAAGAAGCATCAAGTCTACATGAATCTCAGCACTTATGTCCCTTATGGGTTAGGGTTAGGAAACCAATAAGACCAATGTATGTCTCAGTGTGTGCATCTGTCTATTTGATGCCTGTAAGACACTGCCTATTTTGAAAAAGGGAGCTGTCAATCATCCAGCTAAACCAGTGTCATTCATAAACATCTCTTCTAATGGCATGTTGCACATGAATACACATGTAAACAAGCCCCCAACCTCTCCGACACAGAAACCAAAATATATATTTTTTAATAAGCACATACATAAACACCAGACCTCCAAAGATAAACTGACACTTGCTACAGTTATGCGGTCATTTTGTCATCACCTACACAAATAGACCTGCATATAGTCAAAGCTCACTCATAGGGTTTAAAATTAGTCGTGAGCTTAATAGATGTTAAGATTATGTAACATTGTTGTTTGACAGTATTGAATAGACAGATAATACTGTTTTCCATTTAGCCAGTAGTCCAGTACACACCCTTTCATATACTTTCCTCAAAACACTGAACTTAAACTCGGAGTGCTATTGACCGCAAAAGGTCAAGGTAATTCATTTAGAGCCATTGCCGCTCATTTGTTTGCCTTTGGCTAGAATCCATTTCCTTTACCCTGTTTTGTTCTTCTCATCCGCACTCTTGTTTTTCTGACCTTGTGTTTGGAATTTGTACGCCTTTCTAGTGACAATCTTCATTCTTCAGCTTCGGTGGATTAGGAGGTGCATAACCACACTGAGAAAACATGGCCACACATTCATAGACACAAGCGTACATGCATACCTGAAAAACATTCCATTCGGGGTAATACTTTGACCCGCAATCAGGACACAATAGGTATTGTGTGCCTCCCTTTATCTGAGCAGTTGTGTGTTTCCCCTGATCGCCTGCTGAACCTGGCAGGAAGCTGTCACAATGGCTAATAAATTTACAAGGCGATCAATGAGAAGCATTATGGTGAGCCAAAAGGAGCGAGAGAGAGAGAGAGAGAGAGAGAGAGAGAGAGAGAACCATAAATAAGAGGCACACAGTGTGAGCACACACAATACCCATGCACAAACTACCTTATAATTTCATAAACAAATTATTATTCATACAGAAAATTATTGTTGTGCTGATCTGGAACAATATGCAAGAACAAATCGCCTTACAGTAACTCTCTGGGTGAACAAGGGATATGCTATATTTCCCTTTGTAATTTGCTGTGCTGTTTATTAAAATGCCCTTAGCTTTGCATTTGCAATTATGATGATGCTATGGTCTTTATAACTCAAGTTCTGCTTTACAGTGCTGTAATTAGTGCTAAAATGCATGTTGCTGTGCTGCTCTAAGCTATGCATCTTCATGCTCAGTCATACCTCAGCATCAACAGTGATTTATTATAGTGAAGAATCGTTTAATCCTAAATAGTCCTCTCTCTCATTTGTAACACTGTAAAGTCAGAGTCCTACGAGTGAATTGGATGGTTCCCCTCTTTCTTATATGCAGTGCCGGAAAGTTTAATAGACCGATTCAACTCCCTGCACTGAAGGGCCTACGTTTTGTGTGATTGTGTGAGTGTGTGTATTTTTATACATAATTACAGTATATTATTTTAAAGTTCCTTCCCCAGAGGTCATATAGGCCTACCTATACTATTTGTCTCATACCAGCTACTATTCAGCCAGATGGCACAAGATGAAAGACTTCTTATCAGTGTCTCTCGTGTCAGGGAGGAAGAGTCACTCCCTGTCTTATCACCCTCGTCCGGAGGGGTCCATGACATCACTGAGGGCCCCTACACGCATTTGATTACTAATGTGTCTTCATAATACTGACTCATCACACTGTCCGTCAGTTCAGAGCACAGAGCATGAATGGAGTTATGCCAATGCCACTTTCACTATCTATTTGTATAACTTGTGTAAAGCCACACACATGCTGACACACAAGAAAAGTTTGTATTCCCCTAACACATGCAATATAAAAGGAGCATAAACTTGAGCGTCAACATGAAATGAAAAGTGACCCTATTTCTTTTTTGAAAACACATTCGACTCATTGGTGCTATGGTGCAAAAGAAAAAAAAAAGTCTCCTTTTAATGCTTTAAAGATAATATATGTGAATAATCCAGTCAGTGTAATAAATTCAGTGTTTTGTTGTGAGCAATTTTTTTACCTCTCCCCGCATGTTTGTGTTTCTCTTCTGCTACTCTAGGACCTGTTGTGAATGTGTTGATTGGATTGCTTACATTCTGCTAATGAACTGCAGATCACTAATACTCATGCCTGGTCTCAGATCAGCCCTCAGCACATGAATTCCTATTAACACTGCAATAAGGCAGCTTAGAAAACTGTTCTCAGCACAAAGAGTTGTTCTTGTTTACTTCACGGATTTGCTTTGACAAAATATGCAAAAGGAAATCGCAACTTTCCAACATTTTAGGGTAGCCTATACTGTTTAATTATGTTTTTCCTGAATAAATAGCTTGAAAGTAGATAAATAAATACAATAAAGATACAGTACTGTAGAAAAATGGGTTATAAAAATTATTGCACAATAATTATAGGCTACAATACTGTGTTGCACTGTGACATACTGTATGCAAGGAAGGAATATATCTTCATTTATTATGAAAAATAATTAATATGGATATCATTGAAAATAATGATAACCTAATGATAACGATAACTGGGCTATTCCTTAAAGAAACTCGTAAGGGTCATTTGTTCGAAGATTCATTCATTTTGATATCATTTTGTTTGCGAACTTGAATCCGAACTTCCCATTAGTGCATATTTTTTATATTGCATCACATTCAGTAGGCCTACAGACTGCGAATTCGCACCAACAACCAACATTTGATAAAAACATAAAAAAAATAGTTCAGCACCACCAAAAAGCAGTACAGGAAACACTGGGAAAAAACAATTGTTTACCTCCAAACCAGGACTCCGACTCTCTTAACATAAGCTGAGCCCCATCTTATACCGTACCGCACGAGGTGGCGCCTCCGATACACTTCAAGAGTTGCTAACAACTGCTTTGTGAGTGAGACAAATAAATGTAGCCTATATTTACGTTGTGTGAACATGACATCTTGTTGCTATTTTCTTTAAGCTGTCAGTATTCAGTTTTTCATATGCCAGTCTTCAACAAAATAAAAAAAGCTGAAAACCTTAAAGAATGAGACCAAAACTGAGGTCAGGCTCTTAATCACACAGTGTATCTGTGGTGTGTCTTCTCCCATGTATTTAGTATTCCTGCATGCAAGTCACATTTCTATTTTCTGTGTTTCTCTTCTCTTTCCCTCTGTTTCTGCCACCATCCAGAAAGCAAACACACAAACGCAGGAGGGTAATTACAAAGGACTCAGCGACTAAAAATATTGACCACAACTGCACTGCTAAGAGATGCATTGAGATCTGGTTACACTGGGCCCTCATTCCATAACTAACTGCAGGGCTCTAGTCTAGATGTTTGCTGAAGTGTCCACTACGTTTGCAGAAGTGTACAGAGGCTGAAAGTTTACTAAGAGTTGATAAGTCGCACTGGAATGTTTTTATGCTGAACTGACTCTGTTTCAATTTTTAAATCAGTATTTGCAGCCATTGTGACAGAGAGAATACATGCACTCACACACACTGCTAGCATGTGTGCATCTAGAAACTCCCTCTCCCAAACACACAAAACACTCCCTGAGCGCGCACACACTTTCATTATAGCCTTATCGATCATCCCCCCTCTTGTTCGTCCAAGGGATTATGACTTCAAATAGCTCCCCTTAGTGCCTCTATAGAGACCATGAAAACAAAAACTGCGAAAGGAAGATATGAGACAGAGAGGCATTATAAAGAAATGCTCTGTCAGTCTGTCTGTCTGTCTGTCTGTCTGTCTGTCTGTCTGTCTGTCTGTCTGTCTGTCTGTCTGTCTGTCTGTCTGTCTGTCTGTCTGTCAGTCGGTCGGTCCATCCGTCCATCGCTCCGTCCGTACATCCATCCATCCATTCATCCATCCATCCATCCATCCATCCATCCATCCATCCATCCATCCATCCATCCATCCATCCATCCATCCCATCTGTCCGTCCATCCATCCGTCCATCCATCCATCCATCCATCCATCCATCCATCCATCCATCCATCCATCCATCCACCCATCCATCCATCCATCCATCCATCCATCCATCCATCCATCCATCCATCCATCCATCCATCCCTCCATCCCGTCTGTCCGTCCGTCCATCCATCCATCCATCCATCCATCCATCCATCCATCCATCCATCCATCCATCCATCCATCCATCCATCCATCCATCCATCCATCCATCCATCAATCCATCCATCCATTCATCCCTCCATCCCGTCTGTCCGTCCGTCCATCCATCCATCCATTCATCCATCCATCCATCCATCCATCCATCCATCCATCCATCCATCCATCCATCCATCCATCCATCCATCCATCCATCCATCCATCCATCCATCAATCCATCCATCCATTCATCCCTCCATCCCGTCTGTCCGTCCGTCCATCCATCCATCCATCCATCCATCCATCCATCCATCCATCCATCCATCCATCCATCCATCCATCCATCCATCCATCCATCCATCCATCCATCCATCCATCCCGTCCGTCCGTCCGTCCGTCCGTCCGTCCGTCCGTCCGTCCGTCCGTCCGTCCGTCCCTCCATATCCATGATTGATTGCAATATGGAGGTAGACATCAGAATTCAGCTCAGTGACTGTGTGTGTGATTGTGGCAGACTCTGAGACTGGAGAGGGGTTAGAGGAGGACAGTCAAAGTGTCTCTGTCCACAAACGCAGGCTAAAGCAGTCTGGAAGCAATGTTGAACACATTACCATGACTGAGCAATCTCACTGCAATGAGACTCGTCTAGGATGGAGATGCTTAATACATTATTAAACTCACTGATAAAAGACTCTCTCTATTCCTGTCATCTATGTATCTCTCTCCCTTCTTCTGCAGGCTAAATTTAGTGTCTTTGTTCCAGTACAAAATGTGAATACTCCAGATGGGAGTCTGGGGAGAGAGATGTCAGATCTAATATATCGGAACTAAGCAGCTTTGCAGCAAAGGAAACAGTGTTTGTCAATGTTTGCATATTTTTCATGCGTCTCTGAGTGTGTCTGTAGCAAGTAAGAGAGAATTAAATGCAAAAAAAAAAAAGAAACACCCAGGCAGTACTCTTTGAGGTGCACTAGACTGTCCAGGATGTGTTTGTCATCATAAAATTGTAAGATATGTAAGTAGGTATACTTTTAGTTCAGCATGCTAGGGGTCATATACACTACTGTTAAAATGTTTTGGTCAGTAAGATTTGTCTAATGTTTTTTAAAGTGTCCCTTATGCTCACCAAGGCTGATTTTATTGCATAAAAAATACAGAATACATAATTTTTTTTATTACAATTTACAGTTATTTTCATGCGTACACACAAAATCCTTACTTGTCAAACTATTTCTGAAACCTGACATTCAAACACCATAACCATACACTAATTCTCGGCTTTCGACTCAGTTTTTAATTTCATACTCTACTAAACACTCTTTGCAAACCACATCACACAATTCTCTATGTAACAGACAAAAATCAAACATTTTGATTTCCTTTTTCAAACACAACCTGTCAAAATGCCTCACTAATTCATCAGTGCCTCACACTAACTCATCACATGTGCAAACACTCATTGCTTTACTTGACAACAACCAATCATGGCTTTAGAATAGGCCTATAAATAGGCCTAAGGTCAAGTTATAAGTTTTTCGGACTGTGTAATACTGTATTCACAACCACAAATGCTTTCAGTAAAAAAATTAATAGTTTGGTTTCAATCTTGCTTTCAATTTTGTGCAGAAATGTACATAGGAGCTCATGAAAGAAGAGCTTTAGGTTTTGAATAACTGTGTATATATATCCAAAAATATAATATTATGG
Organism: Phoxinus phoxinus; assembly: GCF_949152265.1. Classification (NCBI taxonomy): domain Eukaryota; kingdom Metazoa; phylum Chordata; class Actinopteri; order Cypriniformes; family Leuciscidae; genus Phoxinus; species Phoxinus phoxinus. Next base: position 18,726,897 of record NC_136878.1, on the reverse strand, counting down.
CAAAGGTGTTTGCAATGTAAGACAAATGTTTGCTTTTGAGATGTGTTTGTGATATTTCGAATGCCGTGCTGTCATTTTTGTAAGAGATGTGAGGCATTTTGCATTTTGTGTGTGTAATTCTTGGATTTGTGTTTAAAGTTTTTGGGAAAAAAAGAGGCACAGTTTTGAAAATGAGTGTAAGCAGTTGAAAAAAAATGTAAAAAAAACGGTTTTCTATTAAATATATTTTAAAGTGCATCCATGCTGGATAAAAGTATTTCTTAAAATCGCACTGACCCCAAACTTTTGAATGGTAGTGTGTGTGTGTGTGTGTGTGTGTGTGTGTGTGTGTGTGTGTTCGCTCTTGTTTATGTGATTTATATGAGGACACAAATTTGTATAATGACATGTGTATTACACTGGTATTACAACTTAAACGTGGTTTATGAGGACATTTCATGAGTCCTCGAAATTCCAATAGCTTAAAAAACGTAAAAAACAATGTTTTTTTAAAAATATAAAAATGCAGAATGTTGGATGGATGGATGTACAGTTTGTACCGTATAAAAACCATTACACCTATGGAATGTTCTCACAAGTATAGCAAAGTGTGTGTGTGTGTGTGTGTGTGTGTGTGCGTGTGTGTGTGTGTGTGTGTGTGTGAAACATGACTCTGTATATGCATTTGTATTTGAGTGTGTCCTTTGACCATGAATGTTTTTTATGTGAGTGTTCTGCTGTTTTGTGATGCATGTTGGTGGCTTGACGTTCTTGCCTATTGTCTCCCCCCTTGATGTGATCACACTTACATCCTAAAACAGCAGGGATGAGGGGGGTCAAAAGTCATGGAGGTCAGCTGTGGCTTGGTCTTTACCTTCCTGCACGGCACACTCCAGACGTCTCCATGGCTCCAAAAACAATAACAAAAATGTGTGTCTGTGTGCATATTTGTGTGTCCATGTCGTTTTTGTCTGAAGCTGGCAAAAGACATGACCGTATATGCATATGCTCTGTATATTTCAGTTTCAAATTTTGTTTGCTCATGCTTATTTTTAAAGACAGAAACTGGCATTGTTGATTCGATTATGGGTTCAATTAAAACCCCAAAATTCTGTAATTATTTACTCACCCTCATGTTGTTAATGTCATTTCTATGAAAGTCAGTTGCGTCCAATGTTGTTTTTGACTTTCAATGTATGAACAAAAAAATTTAAAAATTATATAAAATGTGTGTTCCACAGAAAAAAAGAACATCATACAGGTTTGGAACTACACAAGGATTAGTAAATGATGACAGAATTTTCATTTTTGTGTGAACTATCCCTTGAAAAGAGATCAAGGCAAAGAAAGCAAAAGAGACAAAGAGACCTAGCATATTCAATCCACATCATACTGACATTGTATATCCCACAGCCAAAAGTTCTATTTTCATTTGCCACTTTGCGTCCCTGTGGTTTGGAAATGAGCGACCTTGCCTGGAATATTGTATTCAGTCACTTATCTGTGTGACCGCATTCATTTGTATGGTCAATAGCTAGAATAACTCCCCACAACATGACGATTTAGTGGAAATGAAAAACAGCTTGGGGTTCTTGTGTTTACGTGTCCTGGAGTCACTCAGAAGGACAAACAGGAAGTGGTTGTGGAAGGAGGTACAGCAACAAGGAGTCAACTCTGAAAATCAGCTGCCTTAAAACGGACACTGACCTCTATTAGGCCATGAACAGGACAGCTTCCGTCTGTTTGAGTCATGTTAGAATGCTTTAGTCTCCATATATTCAAACCAAACAACTTTAAGAAACTCAGGATTTTTTTTTAAAACAGAATACACCCAGAGCGATTCACAGAGAAGCCAGTGCATATTTAATTCATTACCTTAGACTGTGATAACAGATACTTTTTGTAAATTATTTTTTGTGGTGGTGGGGGGTTAGTGGTTGTCAAAAATACTGGATAATGATGATCTCCTTCAATTTTTTTCATTTAGGGTCATGACCATGCCTGCAGAGTGTCGACACACTGATGCGTTTTAACTTTCACGGTTAAAGGCAGCTGCACAGCAGTTATATTATATTAAGTTATATTTTTTTGGGACTTTTTTATATTATATTTAGATATTTAGATATCCTTTATTTAGATAGGACAGCTCGAAGACGGACAGGTAATCAGAGAGAGAGGAATTAGACAGGGAAATGACCTTGACTATGGCTGATAGAAACATTAAATGTTTGAATGTAATAATACCCTCTGAGATTATTTACACGTATGCATTTGGCAGATGGTTTCGTCCAAATAACCTTACACTGCGTTGATTTTTTATATCAGTTCATATTTTTCAGTTCGCTGGGAATCAAACCTAAGATCTTGGCATATACTAACGCCATTATCCAATGTTAGAAGTTTTCTTGAGTGCTTTTCTACACTTTCTCTGTTTTAAATATTAAAAAATGTAAGGTGTGAGAACTATTAATTCCAGGTTTACTGATTTTTGATGAATTGTATTGAATTAAATTAGGGTCAATTTGTCCCCCACCATAACCTCTCTTCCCTAACTCTAGAAGTTGGCACATGTTTTTTTTTCTTCTGCTCCTCAAAAAGTATTGTGAACATCTGGAGGGAATGTTATGCACAGAACCAGCAAAGCCATGATGAAACTTGGCTTCTTTGAACAGAATTTCAGCAGGGTGTCGTGGCAAGAACTAAATAAATTGGCTAATGAGACTGCATATCCATCATGGTGGAAGGGAATGTTCTCAATCTCTGACACATATATCTTCAAACTGGATTTCATGGAATGCCTTTCCCCAGAGCAGGTGCTTTCCGAAACCTCAGCCAATTCATGTGCTTCTAATTGAAGATCATCTGTGGGACAGTAAATGCAAGTCTGTATATAAAGAGAGAAGTAGGCTTTAGTAACAAAATGTGTGCGAATAAACAGCTATCTGGTGTAAGAGTGTTATCAGAACTGCTAAAACACTATTAACTGTAATGTAATGTTATTTGCCCACTATTGAGTTTTTCCAAGTAAAAAGTGATAGATGGAACACACCATGCGCCGCATTATCAGGTTCATACATGTGTTTAAAAGAAGCCACAATTTATCATTCAAAACACACTGTGGCTGAAGAAATGATAATGTATTATCATGCCATACAGCTCTGTGGCTCCACTACACAGGAAGGAAGGCATCAATAGGACGTCTAGATAGGCAAAGGATGTCCACGGAGACAGTATGGAGCCAGAAAGACATTCTTTAATGTCTCTGTTTATTAATTCAATAAAAAAAATATTTTTAAAAAAGCATCAGAATGGGTTCTTCCCTAAAGACAACAAGAAGAACGTCACATCGTAATATAACACAACCTATTAAACAGCTCTGCGTAATACTTGATTCTGATTGGTTAATCGTGACGTTCATTCACCGTCATTCAGGGCAATGCTGTACATCAGTCCACTCATCCGAGTAATAGTAACTGGAGCTATATCATGTCTCTAGTATCATGCAGATATCTTGTTTATACACAACTGGTGCAACTTCTGTATCAGTTATCGATTGCAGGGAAAATGACCTATTATTACTGTAATTAAATATGAATATTACTGTAATATTGTTGCAGCATTCATCTTGTTGCTCATTTGATTGTTTTATTATTTTGTCTTAGTGGAAGCTTTAAGATAATATAAAGCTGAGATTATAAAATAATATTTCATGACCGGCCGCATATTTATTTATTTAGAATCCAATATTAAGTGAAGCTGGAACACTTGGTATGCTGCTGATACTTAAATCAACATGTGAACTAAAAGTGACATGTAAATATTTTGCGTGTGGAAAAGTCAGCAGAGTTATCTACTGCTGTGTCTTGGCTCGTTTCATAACTTAAAACAGCTAACAGTGAAGTAAGAAGGGGAATAAATAAAAGTATAATGATTGAGAAAGAGGGAACGCAAGAGAAAAGACCAGAGATCAAACAGACTAGGAAAACTAGATACTTTTCTGTGATGTCGAGTTTGATCTGCAAACACAGAATCAGAATGAAAAGAATAAACAGAACCAGCTAGAGCAGAGTAAACACGGCCAGTGAGAGAGAAAAAAACAGAGAGAGAGGATCAAACAAATAAACATGACATGATGAATAACAGAATAAGTAATAGTAATAAGTATGAAAACAAAATAGAATTGTAGCCTTAAAGAGGCTGGATCATACGACCATGTAAAATAAAACTTTGTAGTCTTTGCAAAGTCTTGGGTTTAAGTAAACACATTGTGTCTTCATTGCTGTGACCTATTCCTTTTATTCCCCTTTCTGCTAATCAGTCTCCCCCCTCCCCCCTCCCCCCTCCCCTAGGTTTTATGCACAGCTTTTTTTAGCTGAGTCAGAGGCCATTCACCACTTGGGGCCATAACGCCCTGTGACAGCTAAAAAGCCTGTAGTCTCCCGGCTGCCAGAATCCTCTTATTCACTGCATTGGTCTGAGCCCGTCCCTCTCCCGCTCTCACCATGGCTACAGTTACCAGAAGCATCATCAGCCAGAGCTGTGCACAACTCAGCACTGCAGATGAGCAACTATTAACTTTGATCCATTCCATGTTAAAAATATAGTGCTTTTAAATAAAGTGGATTAAGGAATCTGTTCTGACATTATCCTTTAAATGAGTGATTTACTAGAGGCCAAATCCCTGTGTTGGAAGTTGAGTGGTAGGAATAGCTATCAGAGGCCCATTTATCTTCTCACAGCCGTAATTGTGCAATTTTACTTAATGGGGAGAACATTTGGCTCATGTCCTTTGAGGCACATTTAAATTTATACTAATATATTAATACTTCACAAGTTAAACTTAGTCATTTTTTTCATTTTGTCATTACAAATGACCAGAGGCCATTTTTGACAATTATGGAGCATTTATGATTTTGATCATGACAGTTTTCAACTACAGCTGTTTTATTAATATCTTGAAATTTAAATGCTGTTGTGCAGACGGTGAAAGAATCTGTTTTAGGACCTAAATTATGGGAGCTTTGATTGTATATACACTTCCTGTTCAATCTCACAATTGTGACACACATTATTTTGTGGTTTTGGCAGATGTAGATAGACTCCATCAAAACCTCAAACTGGCTTTGTGCCAGTTGGCTTCTTTTTTTCTTTTTCTTTTTGATAATTGTTGTGAGGAGCATATCACTTATTGATACAAGCATACAATAATCATTTGATTCACTGTGACAATTGTAATATTCTGGCCCTCAAATGAACCCTCTGACACTTAAAGGGAGAGTTCACCCGAAAATTTAAATTCTATCATAATTTACTCACCCTCAAGTTTTTCCAAACCTGTATGAGTTTCTGATCCTGTAATAGTTGAACCTGAACCTGTAACATTCTATGGAAGTCAATGGGATCCATCAACTGTTTGGTTACCCATAATCTTCAAAATATCTTCTTTTGTGTTCAGCAGAAGAAAGAAACTCATACAGGTTTGGAACAACTTGAGGGTGAGTAAATGATGACAGAATTGTATTTTTTTGGTGAACTATGCCTTTAAGCCAAGTCTGTGACAAAATACAATGTATGCCATGGCTGTAATTCCATGAGGAATAGACCAATACAGTTCTATGTATTTGTTATTTACATTCAATAACTAAAATAAACTACTGGCCACCATATGTGCTCATTTGAACAATAGTCCATTCAGTGTTTGTGACAAAAATTACAAGTATATAAATGTATTATTTGCTTACCTATAATTTAAATGGTCATTGACTTCCATTACAAGCCTCAATGCATGGTGTCCTCTACATGTGTAATTGTCTTAAAATACATCATTTTGAAGAGAAAAAATGCTAATGATTATGTTATTGTTTTGAAATAAAATACTATTACGATTATTTTCATTTGCGATTATTGCACTCTGTAGCTTTGTTTCTACAGTTACACAAGTAAGCTTTGCTTCAACATTGCTTGTTTAGGAGAGTTAAGTTTACAGTCACCAGAGTTCATTCTTTTACATTAATTCAAACTATTGTTTTAACCTCTCTCTCTCTCTTCCACATCTTCTCTATCTGTCCTTCTTACTTGTTTTCTGACAGCTTCCCTATAGCATAGACCAGCAGGTCATAACACTTCTCCATCTGTCTCTCTTAGTCCCATACTCTCTCAGTGTTGACCTCTCTCCATTACCACATGCCCCCATGTTCTCTCTGTTTTCACTTTTTTTTTTTTACTTTCTGACTTCTTGCCAAAAGCACAGTTTTTTAATGTATAAATAGCTTGCACTTTATTCTATTCTATTCTATTCTATTCTATTCTATTCTATTCTATTCTATTCTATTCTATTCTATTCTATTATATGCTGTTCCTTAATCAGTTTTTCATCTCTCGCTCTCTCTCTCTCTCTCTCTCTCTCTCTCTCTCTCTCTCTCTCTCTCTCTCTCTCTCTCTCTCTCTGCAGCTGATCGTATAGCATGGGTTAGCTTCTATCAAGAATATTCTGTTTCTTCTTGTGTCATGGAAATTCTAACCAAATAGCTGGAGTGTGATCTCCTCAGTCTGACGAGACTGATACTCATTCCATCATCATGCATACTATGTAAAAACTACAAAAAAAAAAATCAGTTTCATTGATTTCAAAGTCTGCCCATGAGACTTTGTTTGTCTCTGGTTTTGATTAAATCAGTATAGCTTGCTTCTTTCATCTTTATTTTAACAGGGATTCTGTGAATTATTTAGTGCATTATATCAAATAAATGTCTTAAACATGTTTTAAAACACACACACACACACACACACACACACACGTTTCTCTGTACTCTGAACCATAAGTCCAAAGTTCAGCTGCATGCAGCAAGGAATGTGAAGGAAGATAAATTATATTGTGGAAGTCAAACGGGACTAGCCCCTTTCCCCTTCCGTCTAGTGCTTATCATGTCATTATTTGGGGGACAGGAGTTACGGAGGCTTCCTTTAGTGATAATAAATGATATGAACCACAACAACAAAACACAAAAATTACACAACTAACCTAAGTGTGTTTCTTTGATTTATCAGTCTAGGCATATGCATACTGATACTGATAGCCCATGCAGTGCAGACCCAACAGGAACTCAGGAATAGCGGATGACAAAGGTAACTTTAGGCATTTGGATTGTTTGACTTATCTGTGATCCAGCCTTCGCAAGAGAGCAGCTGATATACAGCAGGAGGCAGATAAAGGATGATTGGTTCCTTATTGCACAGCCTGTGACCAGTATAGGATGTGAGATTTGCTGGCATGCAGATCACTCATGAAGGTTGTGACTGAAGATCACAGGCTCATTTAAACTGGCAGTATATTCTGGCAGAATATTGACCCAACGTTACCAAGAAAGCATCACAAAAATGTATTAAAGTGTCACTGAAAAATGATTTCTTGTTTTAGTCTCATTAGCCCTCTTCCCAGCATGCACTGGGGCATGCATCATTTGACCATTTGGTATAGGTGTATTTATTTTTCTTTAGTTTTACACATTTAGTAACCAGTTTTGTTGTGTTATGAATATAACTTTTAAAGTTTAAGGAATCTTATATAGGCAATTGATAGAATGATGGCAAATTTTAATAACGGCCACTTGGATTAATTTACTTAAAAATAATTATGTGTATAATTCCGCTTAGAAAAGCAATTAAAATTGTTGAGTTATTTTTGTGAGCTGTATGAACACTTAGAAGTTACAAAAAATGTTTTTAATAATGTTATACATGACTGAATTAGCAAGTCTTCACTGTCTAAAGTGGCAGTGCAGCATCACATTAAGCTTTATGACCCAGTTTAGTTTGATATCTTCTGACAAGTACCATCTGATCTGGGAATTAAGATGAAGAGAAAAATAACAAACGAATAACTTCATTCTTTGCCGACAATAATTTGTCTAGTATCTTTCAACCTTCTCTCATGAGAATGAGAATGACCCACGTGGCGTAGGCTACTTCATACAATACTCTTCTGTGACCGAGATAAATCTTAACTACAGTAAAAAATCCCCCCTTTTGATATTTCTGAAAGGATATTTAATATTTTACGAATTTCGCACTGTCTAAGATAAGTGATTAGCGCATTAACAAAAGGAGGGGGGGAACTAAGATGTACTTAATGACGTGATTTGATCTAATCTTCGCTAATTGATGGGTTTCGGTGAAAAGCGGGCAATAAAATCAGCCAAAGAGTGCTCAATAATACCCTTTAATTAATTAATTAATCCCACACATGTAAGTAGCCTAAACTCTCGTTCAATAAGCCTACCATCATTTTGCAATGTCAGCTTAATAGCATGTTTCCCAGTATATATTTAGCAGAATATTAATTAGTAAATGCAATAAGTGTATGAGGTGAAGTGTTACCGGTTATTCAGTGTGTGTTTTAGATCGTAATAATGAGCTGTCCAGAGTGCTGAAGACCACGATCGCTTTCAGATGAGGTGACTTACTGCGTGTTACTACTTGAGTATAAAACTGTTTTAACCCATGCAAACCCTCGTAAATGTCGTAAATACTTTGTGTAATAAAACAGTAGGCCTATAGCCTGTAGCCTTTACTATTTGACAGTTAACCGCAATGCGTTCAAAGGGTATTCCATTCCAGCTATTGCAAAAGTTTAAAGAGGCCATTTCATGTTTATGATACTTTTTCAGTGTTTAGTTATTTAATATGAATGATCATTTTCATATCCTTTATGTCATCACTAGGCTACTCTCATTTTCATACATACGACGTCGAAGGCTATACTACTACAATTATTTTATATAGCCTAGCCTAATTGCGAATTATAGGCTAGTCTACACAAGGAAAATGGCAAGTGTACACTTGTGAATGTCAATCTGCAATAAAGTGATCAAATAAAGACAGTAGCCTAAGCACACATAACCTACGTCTCCAAGATGTTGTTAAAGAGCGGTACAAAAGAAAGAAAAAAGAAAAAGAAAGCAAATACAAAAATTTAAATATAGCCTACAGACAATTCAGCCAATGCACTCTCAGTCTGGATGTGTACCTGGAGCAGTTCACAAAGGGATTTGAGAGTGCCACCATGATACTGTTGGTAGACTCATCCAGACGTTGCATAAACCTAAACATAAAATTTCTTAAAAGTGCTTTCAGTGTGGTTACTCCTTCAGATACAAACATCTGACTAGCACTCCCTCCTCTGGGAACCTTGAGTAAAATTCTCATTGCATCATTGTAGGCAACTTGTAACTTCTGCATGGTGGATTTTTTGTAAGAAGACCACAGATGGGCAGTATGGTGTACAGAAAGCTTTGAACAGAGCCACTTTAACTTGAGTAGAAAGTAACTAAACTTACGTGCTATGGTGTTTGCCTGTGCATAACACTGTCTGTAGGCTATATGTCATCATCATCATTCATATCATCTGCAATACAATGACCAAGGTAGGCTATTTGATCTTTTTACAGACCTCAAGACAATAATTGAAAAGCAACACAGGAAAATTAATCCATTTATCCTGTTTCGTTCTGCATATTAGAACAGCACTTTTGCTGTAATTGTATTTCCATAGGCTAGACTACATTCTAAATCAGAAGAAAATCATAATCTTAAAGACGTTTTCTAAATGTCCATTTATCATCTGACAGGAAGTGTCGTATTGCAGATAAGCAAAAAAATAAATAAAAAATCTCCCAGATGAAAACACGCACATCAAATAGACGTCTCCGAGATGTAGCCTGCGTGCTTGATGTGTCCGTTAGATTGGATACGTAAGTCCTCCCAACGCATTTTAACGATCCAAAGTCCTCGAGCGTCGTGTTGCCATGGTTACCTTCCTCAGTCGAACTACATTTCTTTGTCAAGTGAGAATGTGCTTAAAATGTTGTTTAAAATGACCCTTGTGAACAATTATGGAATTAATCCTGTTTAATGTAGGCTATTTTCTGCAAGATGCCTAACAATTTGTTTTGACATCGTTTGGAGGGCTTAAAGATTAGTAGGGTAGGGAGGGTCAGACTTCCCAAAGCCCCCCATAATTCGCACTCTGTCATGAGTCAACCTGATACCATTACCAGCTTAGGTGTATTTTTTCCTCATGGCTCCGTCACCGTGCTTTCTTTTCATTTAGCTACACCTTTAGGACGTTTCACGTCAGTTCAGTTTATTCGATGAATAGGCTACTTTAGAGACAAAGCAACTTTCCACGAGCGCCCTGGGTGCGCTGTTCTGTCACTGCTAAAGTCTCCTCTCACATGAGCATTCCGCGCACACTACTGCTCCTTCATTCGCTTGTGGGAGGGGCTTAATGAGCAACCACGCCTCCCGCACACACACACACTACAGAGTGAGAGAGAAAAGCGCTTCCCGAGCGGCGAGCGCCCAATCCTGTCAATGTACAGACATGAACCGAGCTCAGCGAGCAATAATCAAATCAATGATTTTTATTCTTAGCGATTAAGACAGTTTTTCCCCCCGCTAAAAGGTGCAACTATTCCGTCATAACCATCCTGTCTCTGTTCAGAAATCGTTCAATCGTTTGCGCTGGATCTGTCGTGCCAGAAGATGTGTGTGGAGAGCGATGGATGTGAAATCGAGGGGTGCAGCAGTTCGGATGTGGTGCACACGCTGTCTGGAAGCATGAGTCCCACTCTTAAATCCAGCACAGACCTGCATCCGTGCAAACCTGGGCACAAATTCCGTGCCGCATTACTCCGATGCCGGACTCCGCTCGTTGCCGCCGGGATTCTGAGTTTTGGAAATGTGCTCAATTACATGGACAGATACACCGTAGCAGGTAAGACCAGCATTTTCTTGGTATAGATGTTCGTTTTATTAACTAGCCCAGGAGAGCAACAGCGATAGTCACCATTTGTAGCTGTTTAATGTTTCACTTACAATGTTTCAGTTCAACACACTGGCCAGGAAAATCACATAGTAAACATTAACATAAGTCAAGTGATCATTTAGGCTCTATCTCGCTGCACACGTGCTGAGTTTTATTGAACGGGTTCCAGCTCTTTACTGTGTGATTTAATCAAACCAACCGGATTGTAAAAGGTAACCCCGTTGTTCTAACATGATATTGATTGTGAATTATATTAGATCAATCTAATCTGACTTTATGTCTCGCAAAAGAGACATAATCCAAAGTCTCATGACAATGTCAATTTTTTTTGTCATTATGAGCTTTTTTTCAAATCAGTATTAGGCTCCCTATACGGTAGCCTATAGTAGGCTACTAATAATGTGCATAGGATATAAGCTATACAATAATTAGCCTGTGTATGACTATGAGGTTCATTGATTTAGCATTGTCTGTAAATTTAAAATGTGATTCAAATCACGTAACGTAGGCTATTTACCAATTGATGAATGTATAGCCTACATCTCATGGACACTGCGTCCAATAGCCTACGCTACAAACATTCACAGACCTCATTTAAAGCAGTAGCGCTATACTCGAGGATATTACACTCCAAAGTAATTTAGAGCAAACTTCTCGAGGGACACATCTTATATCCATGGTTTTATAAATAGTAACCTCAGTAGCGCCACACACAAGATGCCCTTGAATCAAGTTATTCAGGAATAAAGGCAGAGCGCAGCCGTGGTCTGACACGTTTCCATAGAAACTAGAACAGATTTAATCTACTAGTTTTTCTGTTGTCAAATTTAACATCCCTCAAAAAGTGCGGATTAATTCGTTTTTTGTTGTATGGGTAGCCTACTTGGTGATCTGAGGCGACATGTCAGCTGACAACATTTGCTCCAGCGCACTCTGAGAGGGGTAATTTTCATGAATAACTAATGATAAGCGATTAGAGATTTGGAACAAGGCAAGAGTGCGCTATTAGATATAGGGGATTTCTGAAATGCGGGATTTAGTATAGCCGTCAATAGTGGATACGACTCTTTTAATCCATTTCCCCTCATTGCTTTACTATGAATGCTATGGCATTTTTTCCTTCTGTTTCTTGATTGGTCGCATTGTGATTTTGATTGATATGATGTAGGTTGCCTAAGAAATGTTCATGCACTTCCTTCATTATCAGGTGAAGTTTGTGAAATACATATATTTAATTTTAAACTCCTATGTAACATGGATATTGTAGCCCTACTTGGAAATAGCCTACTCATTACAAATAATCAGTAATTGTAAGAAGAAGAAGAAAAAGAAAAATGGTATTTTTACATTATGACGATTCCATGTTGCAGTGTCTGTTCTTTCTGCGCTGAACATCACGTTCCCTCAGCGCGCGCTTCACAGATACTTTTGACAGCGCGAGATGCTTGAATGGCGCGCCTCTGCAGCATGTACTTTATTGTAATGGGGGGCTGTAGTTATTTAGCAAATCCCGGGATGCCTACAGTTGCAGGATCTGCTTTGGCAAAGTATTCTCTCATCCTTGTAGCGCTCGATTATACTACAACATTCAGTATTAGCCTACATAAGACAGTCGAGCTGTGATAACATTATGAAAAATAGGGGTTTACGTGGGTAGGCTATAGGCTATATCATCTAATCTCGCCATCTCAAATCATTGTCGTTTCACTCAAAGGTTATCCTGAATAGACAAATTTATCATTCTCTTTCATAGATCAATGTAAGCTAAATCCCATCTCAAGTGAGTTATTTCTCAAACACACTTTTGTCTATGAAATAGATTCTTTATCATGTTATAGGCTACAACTGCTCATGTGAAACATACACAGTTGATCAACCTCTGAACCTATGAACAGTATAGATGAATGAATAGAATGAAATTGAGAATATATTTAGAGAAATGTGTGAGATAAAGATCGCAGTGAGATTGCAGCAAAAATGGTCAATTCTCATGAGAAGAGTTTTATAAATGTGTTTGGTTTGTGAGTGTTGCAGCAGCAGACACGGATCTCTTCTACACCTTGGCATTATGGGAAGCGTATGTGAGGGTGAAGCCCCCTTCATGGGTGCTGAGGAGAGGCTATCTGACGCAGCCATCCTGCAGTGGCGACAGTCACTCTTTAGTATGTGTGTCTGAGATAGAGAGAGAGAAAGAGAGAGAGAGAGAGAGAGAGAGAGAGAGAGAGGTTCAATCATTTGTACTGCAGTCAGAATGATGTTCAGCAGTGTGTGAGTGCTTGTTTGTGTGTCTGAGGATAAATTAGAGATAGTACACCCAAAACAAAATTCTGTCATCATTTACTCACCCTCATGTCGTTCCAAAATCGTATGACTTACTTTTAATGTAGAACACACAAGAATATATATTAGAAAAAAAGTCTGTTTTTTGTTCATACAATGAAACACAGTAGGGTCCAATGTTGGTTTGACTTTCAAAATAAAATAAATTCATGCAGCTTTGGATTGACTTGAGAGTGATTAAATGATAACAGTTTTGTTTAGGGTAAACTATCCCTGTAAAAAACAAAGTGGTGTAGTAAAAAATGGAAAACTGAACTGTGCCCACTTAAGGTTTAGTGCAGCAGTTTACTCTCACACAAACAAAATGAAATCAAATGTGCATGCAGAAATTGCTTGAAAACCTTAACTTTACATTTTAACTTAACATTACATTCTCAGTCAGTGTCTTACATACAAATGAAATGAATGCAGTCCGAATGACTTTATTTCGGGTCTAATAAATACAGTCACTGTGAAAACACTTAATTTGAGTTTTTTGCTATTTAAGTCATATCCAATGACTGCCAGTTTCGCTTTTTACAAGCCATTCTTCCAAGCTGTGGTTGTCTTGGAATCTTTTATCATCAACCAAAGTCTCTCCTCACTGTTAGCCAGAACCAAATGTTAATTCTCTAAAAAAGCAGCTGTGTCATTTTGGCCTTGTCGGTCTTATGTTTAACTGGTTGATGATATTCTTGTGTGTGAAAGAGAACAGCAAAGCTCTAATTTAGCTGTTTTCTCCACCTAAACAAAACTAGTGGGTGTGCAGTTTTTACAGCAGAGGAGAGACAACCAATCCCTCATGAGGAACCACAGAGCACGATACGAAGAAAACCATGCATGTGTCCTGAATCTTTGGGAAAAACTTGCTTACACCTGTGTCGAGTTTGGATTGTGGTTAGGTGTGAGTGTAAAATGAGCCTCATGTTGTATATTTTTGGTAGGAGGAGACTTTATCCTTCTTTATGTGTAGCCCGAGGTGCATTTCTGCAACGTTGGGGATGATTTGCCCTCTTCTTTCCCTCCCTATTGGCCCATTATAGTTGTCCACTATATATATCCGTCTCTTTCTGTCTCCAACACAGCCTCCAGTGGGACCGAGAGATCAGATTGATGGGACTGAGGTTGTGAACCATTTAGTTTGATTAAATTTGTGGTTTGGCTGTGATGGCTCAGACCCAGGGAGGCTGGCTGGCAAGAGTCCCTCCAGCAGACAGGCTGAGCTCAACAACAGATTACGGTTAAGACAGGGATTAGGAGGCGCGGGGAATACCACAGGGACGTACAGACGGAGGCCACTTAACATTATTTGATCTAAGATCCTCTGTTGAGCCACCGGCCTGACGCCTGCTCTAATGAAGGCAGTTTGACTGGTAATCTGGATTATGAGGTGCAGAGGATACTGAAACGTGCACTTTTTTTCTAAAGGCATCTGAGGTATGAGAACGTTTAATCTCACGACAAATGCTTAATTAAGTGTGACGGGTAATCCAGCAGCCCGAGGAGCTCCTTGAGGGAAAATGGGTATGTCTGAACATTCAGATACACAGGCTCACAGTTTATGAGGGGAAGTGGAGACTACAGTACTGTATGTTTTGCTGCATTGCTCTTCTGCACTAGATGGTCCAGTCTAGCTGGCTCAGCGCTAGTTCTGCCTGGACACACTCCTTGGCAGTGCCTTTTGTGAGACATACATATACACACACACACACACCCGCACACTGTCATTTCCACTTGTGCCCCTTATGGTGTGAGTGGAAGGTGTGATAAGGCCTATCAGCGACAGAACAGTGTGCTGTACTGAAGAAGGTCAGCAGAAGTAGCACGTAGCACATGCACTACACATACAGTAATGACACTTTGTGTGCAGTGCATGTGCTAATAAATGTTTATCTTTATTTGATAGAATTACATATGTTTTTTAAATTGACTAGTCAGTAGTTGGCCTGACTAATTGCTCATAAGGAAGCCGTTTATCATGGACGTGTTTAGGGGCGTTTGCACAAAGGTGCAGTCACATTTACCGTTGTTCAGCAAATTTTTGCTGGTGAAATCCAATTTAATAGGAATTGACGTGATTCGGAATTTCGTGTGAGGGCGAAAGATTTCCCCATACAGATTTTGCAAGGGGTTCACAATTCCTCTCCATGGGCTTTTTTAGCTGAAAACTTTTGATAAGGTTTACCTTTAGCTTAGCCAAAGTTAATTACTAAAAACATTTTTTACTTAAAACCTTTTATATATATCACAGCAGTGTATTTTAAATATACTTGCAGCAAATTGGATGTCTGTGTTGAAATGAAACTTTGAGGTTGGCTCACTTTAGGCTTGGCTGTCGTCTCTCTCCCCTCCTCTCACTTGTTTTACTGTGTTCGCATTAAAGGACTCTCAACAACAAAAACATGAAAGTAATGAAAAACTCTCAGTAATTGAGTTTATAAGCTTGTCTCGCTCTTCTGAAACCCTCATGAAGAACAAATGGCTTCCATTTCTCCCAAAGTTGATTTCCATGTGCACTGTAATTGTTCAGTTATAGAGCTGTTGTGTTTACTTTTGATGTCTTTCTCAAATCTGAAATATAAATCCATTAAAGTAAACTCGTTAAAAGACGATTGCAAGTTTAGCTCTTAATGCTGAAGTGTAATTGATGAAGGCACAGAGTATTTAATATGCTCCATAACCGTGCAGTACAATATACATTAGTGTTTGAGATATGATTGGCATACTTTAATGTACTCAGGGTGTTTGCTTTTAATTGAAATTTTTTTTGACCTCATATCAAAGTTCTCTCACATTCAGATCCCTTCTTGGCATGTGTGTGTGTATTTGTGGGGTTGTATTTTGCTGATGTACAGTGTGTGCTGCCTGTGATAGCAGTGGCTGGAATTAGACAGCAGCCTTTCTTCCTTCCTATTTTGACAGTGCTTTTCGTGTGTTCACGGCATTTATTACACAAGCACTAAAAGCCATTTCTGTGTCAGCCGCTACTTCCCTAAAGACAGCTTGGCTCCTTAAGCCTGATCTAGCCCTAAAAGTCAGGCAAGAAAGTGAGTGAAAAGAACTTCCAGCGTTCATGTGTCGTTTATTTTCATTCATCTGCCTCAGCTGTTTCCTTATAAAGAACACACAACCATGACCGCCTATCTGACCCCAACAATAAGGTCAGTGTATAATATATATAGACAGGAGTGGTGTTCAGAGGGACAAATTCTCATCTTGCTGTATTGGGGCGAAGCAGCCTGGTGACTCTCAAAATAAACACTGACACAATCATGTCCGCTAACAGCCTCTGAGAATTGGGATGCGATTTGTTCGGTTTATTTTTTAACGGGCTTGTCTTTCATTTGGCCCATGTGATGTTCATTTAATGTAGCGTGGACGATCCAAACAAGGCACAGCGTTTGTTATGTTTTTCCACCAGAGAGACGGCTGACGTGCTTGTTTAAATGGCATTGACCCTGTTAATATAATTGGTGGCCCATATTTAGCTCATTGCGTATCCAAACAGATGCGCACTATGTGTGGGTGTTTGTCTGTTTAAAAAAAGGGATTCGCTGTGATTCTCAGCCTCAACATGTGTCTTTTTGATCGAGTGTGTCTAAGGGATTAAGGGCGGAGAGTTTGACAGACAGCTGTAGAGGAGGGTGGAGGGGTGCCTGAGGGGGGAGCGCACCTGTGAGATTTGAAGTCTCAGGTATGTCACTGTGTATTAGACCAAGATCATTCAGAATGTATTAATATGAGTGTGGGAGATATCCTTTGGCTGGACCTCTGACCCATAATGACTACAAATGGCCAAATTGGGACAGAAAGTAAACAACGTGAACATTTAGCAGAAGCTTTTATATAACGATAACATTATTTACCATTATTTTACAGTAAAAGTGCATGTAAGTATGAAATATAGGACATAAATACAGGACATTTTTGTACAGTATTTTTTACAGTAAAATTGTAAACAGCTGTTCAAAAGTTTGGGGTCTATATAATTTTGTAATGTCTTTGATGATTTTATTCAGAGAAGATGCATTCAGTTGTTTAAAAGTAACTAAAGTGTTGTTTTTCTGAACTTTCTATTCCGCAAAGAATTATAAAAAAATGTATCATGGTTGCCACAAAAATATTAAGGAGCGCAACTGTTTTCACCAATGATAATAAGAAATGCTTTTTGAGCACCAAATCAGCATATTACAATGATTTCTAAAGGATCATGTGACACTGAAGACTAATGCTGAAAATTCTGATTGCATTGATGAGCAGTTTTTTTTCCTTATATTTTGAACAGTAGTAAACTGTACCACCAAATCTAATATAAATATAAATTGATTTAAAAAAAAAAATGTTTTTACATACTGTAGCAATTTTCATTAATTTTCCATTTAGTGATACGTTTTTTTTTATAGCGAACACAAAACCCTTTCCTCCATATATCTGCACACAGAGAGGGGCAAACCCAGTGACCCTGACATTAATGTTTCTGGATGCAACATAACAGTGACTAAATCACTCTGAAAGCATCGCAAATCCCCATAGGTGCTACAGCATAACTGAGATACCAGAATCTCAGATGATGAATGACTTTTCCTAAAGCCATGTGTGATTTAAGTAGTTGTTCTAGTTATATGAGGGTCGATGATATTAATGGATTAGGCTGATAATCTTTTCTGTTTTTATATAAGACTTCTGAGTAAATATTGACCAAATAAAATGAAAAAGAAGGGTCAGTAGGGTAAACTACTCCACTGAAGCTGAACTTTGTCCGTAAAGTAAACCTTCGGAAGCACTTTATATTGCCAGGACAAATATTTAAACTGGCCTTTACTGCAAGTATTTGCTTATTACTTATTAAGGAGGAAAATATGTAATCTTTCCATCTATTCAATAGTGATAAGAGTAAATAGTCAGCCACGGGTGTTATGTAACATATTTCCCAGATTACAGCTTAAGCCTGTATGTGTGTGACTACATAGTGTGCCACAGTGTCAGTGTCTGTAGGTAAATTGGGGTTTAGACCTCTGTCTGTCTGTGTTGTGATATCTCTATTAATGCAGCGATGAAAGCACAGGCCTGCTGAAATATCATCTCATCAAGCCAGTATTTGCAGTATTTTTCCAAAGCACATCTATCTTATGTTGCCTGTGTATACCTGTGTAATTGTATGCCATCTATTTATACTTGAGAACATATGGCTTTGATTGTCACCCGGACACATTACATGGCAGAAACACTTTCACCTCAGCGTGAAAATCTTGCCGTGGTGTTTCAGTGTGTGTGATGTGTAGATTCCCAGAGTATAGGCTCAGTGTTTTCTCAAATCATTAGGGTGACTGTCACATGTCAGCGTCCTACCCTGTACCTGTTTAAATTCCAGTGATTCTTTAAATAGACTCATTCATTTCTCAGAGCCATTCACCAGTCCTAAAACGAACCCCTTGTATAGAGACAAGAATGCCTTTATGTATGCTGTACAGTATGCAGGGATAGACTGGCGATAGGAAACCCCGGGGCTTGCTGCCACTTGCTGTATGATACATACTTGAAGACATTAGTTTCCTTTAAGAATTAATTTGGCATTCTTACCAGGTTAGCACAATAGTTTGAGTTATTTAGCCGCACCAGAACATAATAATTACCTACAACTAACGCCTAAAATACCTGTGTATGTGTGTGTGTGTGTGAGAGGTGTGTGTCTCCACCTCACTGCTGTGGAATGTGGAGGTAGAGCTGGAATTCCAGGGATGCAGTTGCTTTGTTTTCCCACAGTTACCTCCGATCTATAGTTACCAGTCACCAGCCCACTACACAGAAAGGTACTTGTCAAAACAAAATCAATACAAAGCATCTAGATTTAAACTGCTTAAAACACTTCTTTATGGCTCTCATACCCTTTTACTTTCTTTAACGTTTCTCTTGGGTTTCTGTGGTGGAACATTTTGGTGGTCCGTTTTTTATTTGCCTGCAGGAAAAAAAATACAAATCTAAGACATACTGTCTCTTGAAAGTGTCCTGCACTGCTCTGCATTAAACCATACCAGGAAGAAATGAGATTTATCTCTAATTCATGAAGGAGAAAGTGAGATGGATTACTGTGCTGGAGACTCAGCTGTTCTCAATGAGAGTGGATGAAAATAGTGCTTTGCATAGCAAGAAAATGGATGTAATAAAAGACACCGGGACAGATAAAAATGACCAGGAGGTCTGTGTGTGATTGCATGGGTGTGTGTCTGTGTATTGATTGCATAGAATAGAGGTTTCTGGGGCTACAGTCAATTACAGACTATAGTAGCTTTTGAATATGCCACATGTGGATCTCTTGTAGGTATTGATTTCAAGAAACCCAGTTCTGATGCTTTCTATGTGTTCATCACAGGGTTATGCGATTTTCAGAATTGAATTGAGAATGCCTTTAATATTTTAGTTCATAGATAGATGGTCTGTATAGCATAAATCAAAAGAGAAAACCGTGAAACATTTATGTGTGTAGTTTTCACTCAATTGGTCATTATAACTGGCTGAAAATGTATTCACATACACACACGCACACACACACACACACACACACACACACACACACACACACACACACACACACACACACACACACACACACACACACACACACACACACACACACACACACACACACACACACACACACACACACACACACACACACACACACACACACACACACACACACACACACACACACACACACACACACACACACACACACACACACACACACACACACACTTCTCCTACTCATCACCCTCAGCTGTCAGTTGTCTGAAGCCCATGGCCACTCACAAAGAGGAGTATGGCTATAGCCTAATGCTAAATTGAGCTTGAAAGACCAGCTCTCAACATAGGCTTTTTTCAGAGCGTGCTGAAATGCCCCATCCAATTTAGCTCTCTCTTTTTCTCCCTCGTCCTCTTTTCTCTCCAGTTTTCATTTACTCAGTCTCATGACACCTCTTGACTCTCTTCTCTCTGGTAGCTTTCACTCTAGGTTGCTCAACACTGTCTATTAGTACATTGAGAATAGCTTGGCTCGCTGTGCCGTTTGAAGCTTTATTGATTGAGCTCTTCTCCTTAGACGTTTTCTGAATCAAAGAGCTTCAAAGATGTTTTGCTCAAAGACGGTGCATTTTTTTGTGACTATATACAATTAACACAAACTTAAAAAATCAATAAGAACTATGTTTTGGATTAGCATGCTGCTTTAAATATAATTTTTTTTTATTGGTTAATAGATTCAATTTACCATCTCAACATGTTTGTCAGAGGGATATGGGCTAATTAATGATGTTTCACTATAGGTTTACACTTTGAATGAGATCAGCAGTAATTAAGAAAGATAATCAAGCACTTCAGCACTTTTATTCAGGACTAATTATTATTCACAGAATCGGGCACTGTTGACACCCCCCTGGGTGAGACCCACCCCACTCCTACACAGCTCTTAGAGAACAAAGAGAAGAAAAGGAGAATAAGCAAAGAGGCATAGCGAGTGAGAAAAGCCAAATTAAATCTCGTTACAGGCAAAAAACAAAAAGCCCTCATAATTACAGTAATCCCTTTCTGTGTTATGTAAAAATAAAAAATAAAAACAAAGCATCAGGATTAGGCTACAAATGAAGCTTGTCTAACGTCAGTCAGCAAAACATTAAGTCAGTTAATGGCTTTACGTCATCAGATGATGTTGGTCTTGGGGAATGTACTGTTCAAACGTTTGGGCTCAGTACGATTTTTTTAATGTTTTTGAAAGAAGTCTCTTGGTCACTAAGGCTTCATTTATTTATTAAAAATACAGTAAAACTGTAATATTGTAAAATATTATTAGAATTTAAAATAGCTGTTTTCTGTTTTTATAAGTTTAAAATGTAATTTATTTCTGCGATGGTTAAGCTTAATTTTCAGTAGCCATTACTCCAGTCTTCATTCACGTGATCCCTCAAAAAACATTTCTTATTTTTATCAATGTTGAAAACGGTTGAGTGCTTCTCAATATTTTTGTGGAAACCATGAAAGCATTGGATGAATAAAACATTTTTTGTAGCATTATACATTTCTTTACTGTCACTCACTTTTGAACAATTTTATGCATTCTTGCTGAATAAGTATTAATAATAATAAAAAAGATAAGAAAATCTTACTGACCCCAAACTGTTAATTAGTAGTGTATATGCTGGTGTACTGCTAAAACATTTAAAGAGTACAGTATATTCACTTACAGTAATACCACTTGCAAATTACTAGCAAATAGCAATGGCTGTTAACAAAAATCCCCATACCAGATCTAAATTCACTTGGAAATTCGTCAACACAGGAAAAAAAACTGCTCGTAAAGTGTTTTTTTATTACAATCTGAGAGAAGGGAAGGTAATTGAAGCTTCTGGTTGGCAGTAAACACTAGCATCCAACAGGATGGTATCGGATCAGGCTGTTAAGGATGGCCGTAATTGCACTCAAGCGTCCGCCAACAGCGTTCTGTCCTGCTAAATGTGATCCACAAATTTGCTCATTTAATGAAACAAGCAGCTCATTTAAAGCCTCTGTGTGAAATATCCTCTATAAAAATCTATAGTGAACATTACTGCCAATGTGTACTGTTGCTAAACATCTTTACTCATGTGTCTCAGTGTCTGTCTTTGATGTTTAAACCGTAAAACCACTCTAGTTCTGTACCAGTGCGTAAGGAGTAAGTGTACTGATATTTATCCTCTACCATACATTCACTGACCATACGCACTCCGACAGTGATGTTGAGTATCTAAGGGGGAATCGTGCAGCCTGGGGATTTTTCTGCGCTCCATTGCATTCTGACCACTGCACAGCTATACATCTGACACATGGGCTCGCACTCCAGAGGATAATTCTCTTATGAATTATTAAAGCCCAACTACTAGGCTGTTTGTGCATAGCATCTCCGGACGAGCAATATTTTTATGCAATATTTAGAATATCTGTGTTTTGGTGAAGAAGCCTTGCAGTGCACAGTTTATTTACACTCTCCAGGCAAGTATTTGGGTACACAGGGAATGTGTATGGGGTTATTAGATACATTTTCTGTGGATTTGCGATTGCATATTCATACATCATTCCATTTTTTATGCACACACACCTTAAAACCAGTCTCAGATCAGCAGTGCAGTGCACACCATGATACTCTGACTAGCAGCGCTGGCAGGCCGCCTGAGGGTGAGGCAGAAATGAGGAACTACTGGTATAAAATGGTGAGGGAATTCCAAAACACCCACACCCGCAAACGCCCGCTAAACCCCCCCCCCCCCCACCCCCCCCTCCCCGCTCCTCTGACATCTGCAGTGTGTTTATACGGACTGTGTGGTGGTTAAAAGGCTGAGTGGAAAAAGCATCCGTTGCTTTGCGGGATATCGATGGACCCGGGCGGTCAGGAGCTCTCCAAGAAAAGACGAGCATATTTGTGGTCAGCTCTTACCCTGCCTCTGCACTCTCAAAGGTTTGGCTCGGTGCAAGCGGGCAGACATTTTGCAGAGAAGCTGGGAAGGGTTAACATGGGAACAGTCTTTTTCTCACTTTCGCACATGTGTAACTTCTGCGAGCTGAGGTGTTGTTACATCGATTCCTGTGACACTTTAAGAAGGATCACCCCTAGCTGATGAGAGACGCAGAGAAGGGGATGGGAAAGGAGGAAAAGAAAATAGGAGGAAGAGAGCTTCAGGATGTGTCAGCAGCCGAACAGTGTACCAGTGGTTTGGTAGAATGAAAAGAATGAGGGAGAGAACAGAGCAGAGGAAACATTCTCTTACCGCAAAGAGTAGCATTACACAGGATATGGAAATGTACATTTGTACAGCAGTTTCACCTACCACACACACACACACACACACACACACACACACACACACACACACACACACACACACACACACACACACACACACACACACACACACACACACACACACACACACACACACACACACACACACACACACACACACACACACACACACACACACAAATTCGAAACAGTTGTGCCATTTGTATATGCATTACTACAACACAAAAACCTGCACATAATTATAACATTTAAAGTACATTTTCTTGCATTGTATTAAACTGCATTTCATTTAAAGGAGATGTCTTGTGTATCTATTGTATCTATTGAGCATGGGAGCAGTAAATCATCAAATAGTGATCCAATGATGGAGGATAAAATGCATTGTCCTTTGGATTTGATCATTTGCATAATTTCTATAGTTAATCGGGTGATAAAACAACACGCACATGCATACGGTGCCATCAGACAGTCAATTAATTCAATATGATTGCCACTTTTCAATGCAGTACTGCAGTGCAAAACCCTGTGACTTATTTACTAACCATCTGCAATCTTTTTTTATGTAAATTTACATGCATTATGCATTTGGCAGATGCTTTTAACCCAAATGACTTGCATTGCATTCAAGTAATTTTTATCAGTTCATGCATTCCCTCAAACCCATGACCTTTTTTGTTTGAGCAACAGGAATGCATATTTATGTCTTATTATAGATTGACCATTACTTACTAAAACTCAATGTGTCTGGTGTAATTAGCTTTTTGCTAAACTACATTTAATTTAAAAGATTGTGTACATTTATGTTGATCAAGGCACCAGTTGTTTAAAATGATGATCAAATAATGAAAAAAGAACATTACAACTTGGCATAATACAAATGTGTTGTGAATCTCAAGTAAAGAACGCTACAGCAGTACTTGGTTCATTCTCAGTAAAATCTCCCCACTGAGTTCTGAATATACCAAGCTTTGCTTTCCTTCCAGTTGCCTTTCTTCTCACCTATCGTCATCTTCTCAGTTACAGTATATAGGACGGCCAGCCTCTGTTGCTATGCCTTTATCCTAACCTACTTCCCCTAGCCCTGAAATAGCACCGGGGGTTGCTCAGGTCTATCGTCTCTCTTTTGGGGATTGTAAAATGAGGTCTGTCCTACCACTCAATGCTCCTCGTTTTCGTTCTCTCTCCCCAGACGGCCAGACAGTCCTCTGGGTCTATATGTGGTGACGCGTCTGTGTGCAAAAATAAGAACAGGCTGTTGTGTGCATTAAGCCAGTATCCCCACCTTAATGAGTTTTAGTTTCTGGATTCTAAGAAAAATGTTTGCCATTGTCAAAGCCTGACAGATGAATAGGTGATATTTGAGTTTCAGGATTTGACCGCATTGGAATTTCAGCCGGTGAACCACTTCCTGTTCAAATGAATGGATGGTTTATACATGTAGACTGTGTCTCACACACTCAAAAACGTGTTGACATATCGCCAGTTAATCTCAGAGAAGGTTATAGGCTATATCAAAACTCAGACCTCTTGGTCTTTCTTGGCTTGGATGAGCTCATACTCTTTAAGAACACACTCTACCCAAACAAGCACTTAAACTCACAGGCTTGCTTCCTCTTATCAGATCAGATAAAAGTGGGTCCAAACAATGTATGTCAAAGATAGCATCACACGGTTTGTGTAAATCAAATGCAGGAGCTTCAGCTTCCAGGATCCATTAAACAGCTTCACTTTAATGAACTCCCCTGAGATTTGAAATAGCACTAGACACATTAACAGAACTGATTTGCTCATCCTCATCCACAGAGCTTTGTTCAAACATGCTATTGGTCAGTCCACCGGCCAATGTCCAATGAGTCTCCTGGGAACATCACTATGAAAGCATTATAGCAAAAAGGAGCATTCATATGCACTGCATCTTACGCAATAGCATCAACATTAGCATATCGCCATTTCACTGCACCAATCAGCTGATAAGATGGAGACCTACATGAATGGGTCAATGTTTAATTAGCATTTAGGATAATGAAACTAGTGTGCTAGAAAACAAAAGACGCTCTTTCTCACACCACAATCTGTTTGCATTGCAGTTTTACTGTGTGATTTGTGAGCAGATGTTTATTTGAATTTGAATTAGTGTGTTTCATTAATTTAATTTCTAATCTATGAGTCCATGACTTTATTGATATGAAATGGAATTTGCAAAATGAGCATTTGGGGCTTTTGCATTAATATTTTTTTTAACTAGTGTTAAATAACAAATAACAAAAAACTTACATCATAGAGAGTTTAAACCCTGCAGTATCATTCTATTTATCATCAACACATTATATTTAAAAATTATTACTGTAATGTAGAATATAATTATTAATTTCACATGCACGCACGCACGCACGCACGCAAGCACGCACGCACACACACACACACACACACACACACACACACACACACACACACACGGAACTTGTCTAATATGTAATGCTTTGTGCATTTGAATAGGTGGAGTGTAAAACATACTTTGAATGGGGGCATACCTTATAGAAATTCAAAATGTTTCCTTTTTCCACTCAGATGTCCCCACACAAATGAAGGTAGGGTCAGGACAAATTTGTCCCCAAACAAAAAACTGCCTCCATAAGTACATGTATCTGTTATCAGGTAAAACAAGTTTATTTATTTTGGATGATCAGATTTATTTAGAAAACTGATTATATCTCAGGCAATCTTA
This sequence comes from Phoxinus phoxinus, assembly GCF_949152265.1. Lineage (NCBI taxonomy): Eukaryota > Metazoa > Chordata > Actinopteri > Cypriniformes > Leuciscidae > Phoxinus > Phoxinus phoxinus. The sequence continues at coordinate 18,701,220 of NC_136878.1, read as the reverse complement.
TGTGGTGTTATGCTGTAGCAGAATTTTAAACTGTTCAATGGCTTTTGCTCTTCGGAGATGTGTTTTGCATGCAATAGATCAGTCACAACAGGCAGGACAACATTCTTTTGCCTCTTAGTATCTGTTGCGGTTTCTACAGTTTAGTAAATCAAAGTGCATTGCAAGTGACCGTATCGCCAAACCTGACAGATATTTTCCATGTAAGAAAATTCTGATAAAGTTTTGCTAAGCAAGATTACCGTAAGATTACTGTGTGTTCCTTTTTCCATCTTAGTCAGTCTGATCTGACCAATTGCTAGCCGACCTTTCCCTCCTCAGTGTATGCGCCCGTGCCGTGTTACTATGGCAACACCTCAGGGCTGGCGGCATCAAGGCGGACACTAGAAGGTCGATGATTTTACTGGTGCCATTTGGGGCATTTGCATCACCTTGTGTGGCATTGCCTACCGTTTTACAGTATGATGCAAGATGAAGTCAGAGCTGCTACACCTCAGATGCTTAAATACAGCTCTCTCTGAAAAGTTTCAAGGTGTTGCCATGTTTTCCCTGAGCAGTGTATCTTTATCTGAGAGCCAGAAGAGAAGATAGAGAGAGAGAAGAATTTAGGGCAAATCTCACATGGACGGTATCGCCTGCCAAACACAGAACATAATTCACAATATGACTCTTGCTGTAATAGTTAAGTGTTACGTTGTGCACACACTGACCTACTAGTACCAGTCTCTTCCAGTTACAATTATTTCCTTTATAATGTTAAATACGGGCAATCTTCACAAATTGAATCAATCATATTTCCAAACAAATCATCAGTTTGCATCAGTTGTGCCTGTGGGAGTTTTGGTGGGAAGAGCGTGGTGGTTGAGGTCGTGTCTTTGGCAGGCGTGAGGGTGGGCAGGTGCAGTCTCGGTTGAAAGAGGAGAAACGCAGCACCATCTGGCACAGGGATCCCCCTCCCAGTGGGAGGAGAGGGAGAGACGGAGGGATTGAGGGATGGGGGGCGGAGGAGGAGTGTGACCAAGGTAATTACTACACCGCCTTAGATTAGACTAATGGAAAGAAGGCGGGACCACCCGCTCTGAGCATGGAGAAGGACAGTGGAAGCCAACGCCTCCGTATCCAACTTAGGCTCACTGGAAAAGCGTGCCTCTATCTATATTTTTGCGAAACACCAAAAACGTGCCTACAATTCCCGCTAGAAATGAACACTAGAACACCAATATCTTTTATTACTCTTCACACAAATTATGATTAATATTTTAACTATATTAAATATTTTCACAGTTCCTTGCACAATATGTTATGGACTCAAACCACTTTTACCATAGTGCATGATTTGTAGACTAATACATTTAAATCACATAACCTGAAAAAGATGGACGACGCACCTTCACTCTCTTTCATTGTAGAAAAGTGAAGCCGCCAATGTCCCAATATGGCGCTGACATATTGTGCCGATTCGGGACCCAAACTGCACAGTAGTGAGCGTGAATTGGAGCCGCGGTATCAAGGCCCCGCCCACAGTCCCGCAGAATCGGTTAGTACATGTCGATGTGAAATAAACAGCTATGGAAATGTAGAAATTAAAGTTAAAAATCCAATTTCCTCCCGAAAATTCAGAAACAAGTCAGTTGGTAATTCAGTGACTACTTTGCTCAGAGAAGGTGTCAATCTCAGCTGTCAATGATGACGACAAACCCCTGTTTCTGCAGCATAAAATGACCTAATATGACAAAAAAAAAAAACTAACACCCTTTTAGTGCCAGTCACTGGACATTTTCGCAAAATATGCAAGAAGCAACGCAATATACTTTTGCAGAAATGTTGCCAAAGGGGAAATTATTAATTATTTATATGGGAGGCTCCCCATATCGGCTAAATCAAGAAGTTTTGCTAGGAACCGAAGAGAAAAATCCATCATGTTTCAAAGTGTGCCAAGTTCATTAGCAGCTTTTTAAATAAGACAGAAATGTATTGTTTATAATGGATATTAAAAAAAAGAAATTCTGCAAGTCAATGTATTCATGATCATTTAACAACACATTTGCATGTTTGTGGTTATCTCAATTAATTTAATTCCGAGTTTTTTATTTTTTATTTTTATTTTAATATGATATTTTTTTTATGATTTAATTAATAATTAGCTTTTCATAAACCAACTAACCCCTGTTATTAAATTATTCATTTTTTTTTAAAGATGAACTTTGAGTGAGCGTTACATGATGACAAAGGTCATCGAAATCTCAACAACTACTGATTTCAATCAAGTCAATAGTAAAATGTTTTAGAAGATGCCTTGTCTTTTGTTTAATCTGACCATATCATGTTGCTCTTTGGTTTGTTGCTGTAGTTATGTGTGTTGGCCAGGAATCTAAAGGGCTCTTGATCAGGGCATAACTCCCGTTTTAGTGTAATTGCAGCTTTCGTGTTGCTGCCTTCAAATCATCATGTCTCTCATCTCCACATTCCTTCTTTCCGATCGCTTTAAAGTAAAAAAGAGCTCTTTAAGTGTCTAACTCAGACATATGCTTTGATCTTCCATTTGTGAAAAGCTCACAGCATTCAGACACTTTTAAATGCAGGGTAGGCTGTAAACAGGGTCTGTGACTGACAGCCAGTGAAATTAGACAAGAGCGATAGAGATCCAACATCCTTGACGTTATCTCTGAAGTTACATCTTTCCAAGTCACTGAACAGTCTTGTGCGAACAGAGGCAAAGAGAAAGACATCCGCTTCACAGGCTTCCCGCAATTCACACGCGGCCAGATCAAACACCTAATGCTGTAGAAACGTCTCTTAATTAACTTCTCAGTGCTGCCTGGCTAATTACGTCATGCTTTCTACGGTCTTACAAACACAGACACATAACATAGGAGTGGCTGTGAGAAATAAAAATAGCTATTTGTTTCTGTTGCTGTGGTGGCTTTAGTCATCCTCGAGTTTCGTCTCGATCACTTCGCAGTTTCCCGTCGCCACCCGTTTGGACTTGTCACTGGCACATTGTAGCAAAGATGTAGTGAGAAGGAGCACTTTGGCAGGTGCAGGCTTGTCCACACATAGTGACATATGTAACATTCCTGTCACACGAGTCACGGCACCTGCTCGCATTCCAGTGCAGCCGGTGTCTCTTTCCTTACTGTCTGCAACTCAAGGGACATTCACACTCTTTCGTGAGGACATGCCCTTGTTACACTTCAACAGGACATTTCATTTTTATTTTATATTAGAGCATAATATTTTATTTATCTTTTATTCGATATATGTTCATTTTTATTTTTATATATTTCTATTTTATAATATTTTATTAGATTTATTAAATTAGATTCAATTATGTATTCAATTTATTTTTAATATAATCTTTATCAAATGTCAAAATGAATATCCATTTTTGCATACTGTACATTAATGTTTAGATGCACCTCAGCCTGGTTCCTTCAGTGGTTTATTTTTCATTGATTTCAAATAGCATAGAAGTTTAATTTTGGCTATGTATTCCCACTATTAACTTGAAAAGAACTATCAGCGTATCGCTATGGCCTGTAATAGCAGAGCATCCCTAATTTTGATGAAATATTACACCTCAAACTGCCCAGAGTAGAAGTGCGTGTGTTCATAAGCCTATGATTGTTCTGTTTTGGAGGATCACAAGGAAATGTATTGAGAAACACCTGTCAATATTTTTCATTCTTTAAATTGCTTAGCACAAAAGATGCCTGGAAGTTCATTCAGTAATTATTTCTCAGAAAAGAGACTCAACTCAAATTCACATCAGAGCGCAAATTCTAATCTCTCTCTGTCTCTGTTTTTTAGGTGTCCTTCTTGACATACAGAAACACTTCGATGTTGGTGACAGCGGAGCAGGCTTGTTGCAAACAGGTAAATCTCTCATAATCCCATAATTACGCGGTTTTGCAATCATGCAGCGTGAACATGCAGACTCACTGACTTATGTCACTGACACGAGGTGGAAGAGAAGACTAAAATCCATTAAGCTCCTTGCAGCCGGAGTGACAGGGATAACAAAGGAGTGGGGAAAAAAACTATGGATGCGGTGGTCCAGCTACACCTCCTTCCTCACCAAAGCCAGTGTAATTGACTGAGCTTGAAGCAGTTATTTGGGTTTAACAAAGCAGAGGAGTGCCACAGTTGTTTGGATTAGATGGAGACCCACCCGTTATTCAACAGTGCAAAGACATTACATAGATTTTCCAATATCTCTATTAAGGAAAAAGGTCACAGTATATGGTTCAGTAAAACTGTTAAGGGGAAGCTGTAAATGTGTATTTTTTTTTAGCCTGGTTGTTACAGGAAACTGTAATAGTGCTGCAGTGGATACCCAACAGTGCAAGTCCACTCTATGGTTCCTTTTAATGGGAGGAAAATACTAGTTTGTTCTGGAAAACACACAGAGCTGTTGTTAGCTCAGCGATGCATGCGGTTTTTGCTAACGTTTATAACAGCTAAAGTTAAAAAATGACTAATAATCGTCCACTCATTATATGCAGAAGACAGTGATGTGTAGCAAATTATGACATCATTAAAGGTTATTTGTGGTTGGTGAGGAATCAGTGGATGTATACGGAGGGAGATGAATGAGGGGTTTCAGTGTTCAAACGGCAGGCTTGCGCTTGGTCAGGTGTTTTTTTTTATTTAAGGCTGTTAGGTTGGGCTTCCTGAACTGGGCTGGGTCCACGTCAAATGGCTTTTGTGAAGGAGAGTCAGTGTGTGGAGGTCCTATTGGAGTGCTTAGCGGCTGTCTAGAACACACAGGCTGTACTCGTGTGCATATTCACACACACATACCAGAGTGTGCACACAGAGACACTGTCAGACACGTCATATGCAGTGGCAAGAATATACAACAAACGCATATGGTCACACACGGTGCACGCGCACGCGCACACGCACACGCACACACACACACACACACACACGCGCGCACACACACACACACACACACACACACACACACACAGAGGCTCATTGAGCAGTAGCATAGTCGGGGATGTCTGGGATTCAGATCCAGCTCAATGTTTATCTATTGCCTCCATTCATTTGGTTTAAAAATATTAGAATAACTGGGGCATAGAGACCTCAGCACATAAATCTTTCCGTATTTAAGAGTGGGATGTTTTGATTCTGGGTAAAATCTTTTAAAAACTCTACACCTTCTTACGTAAACAAGATTAATTTACTTGCACAGAACAATTACTTTTTTTGTTTTAACAGAACAAATGAATAATTATTATAATTATTAATTCATTATTATTATTATTATTATTATTATTATTATAAATATTATATATTTTTATTTATATTATTATGTATATACACTACCTTTCAAAAGTTTGGAGCTGTTAAGATTGATCATGTTTTTGAAATAATGCTCACTAGGCTGCTTTTTTAATAAAAAATTCAGTAAAAACTTATTTAATTCAACTTTTTCTTTTAAGCATGTTTTGATAAATTTAATTGTAACTTTTTGTGTTTTAGCTTAAATTAGTCAAAATAGTATAGAAAATGGCAATAAAAGGTGCAATAAAACTTTGTTGGTACTTTGAGACTTTCTAAATGAGACATGCAACTCTATTCAGCTCTAATATATTATATAACTGACTGCAGAGATGAGTGAGATGTACAACGGAAAACTTTCATTTAAAAGGCAGTAAGAAAGAATTCCTTTTTTGCTTAGCTGACCAATTTAGACTGTACTGTCACTCACTGAAGAAAATGTGTTTTTGATTAGTCTGTAATTGGTTGCAAATAAACATTACAATTCTGCTTGGCTCAGGCTAACCATGAAGTAAACGACTGGTTGGAAACTTTCTATAGGTTGATTCTCAACAGGGAATTGGTGCTTCTTTTCATGCTTTGACAGCATGGCAGCCAATTATTGTTCTATATGCTGCTAGAGGGATGGCACCTCTCATGCTGTGACACTGTCTCAAGATGCTCTCTAACTAGGGGTTAAATTTGTACATTTAAGGGTGGGGAGCCCAAAAATCTGGCAAGATACAGCCCCTCAAAAACAAACAAATAAATGTACAATATATATTTATATATAGTATATATTTCTGCAAATGTGTTATTATTTCACTGGTCGAGTTTTCTTATACTGTTTTAGCAGGTTTTTTTGTTAAGCACATCAAAATATATGATTGCCTTCGTATGATATAACAAAATATCAAAGCAAACCACATCCTGAACCATATCCTATGCCACCCAGAAAAATATGAGCAGGGAAAAGTCCCTTTGTTAAGCAGTGCATGTGGTCAGAAAGTGTCTGTGGTAGGTTTAGTTTGGCCTCTGATCCCAGTCTGACCTCATTCTTCACACAACGCAACGAAATTTCAGATGCTCTGGTCACTGGCTGAGAACCTCAGTGTGAAAAGTTGGTTGAAGGGATGGCGTGAGATCAACTGGAGTGCGACCTATTGTGATACTGTAGGTGTGACCAGTGTGTGTTTAACTCACCTTGAAGAAAAAGTGAAAGCTTTTATTTGATTTTTTATATGATTTTTAGATATATTTACTGTGAAACAAGATAATAAGCCTGTTTTTTCTCTCTTAGAGGCATACACACATCTGTTAGTTTGACAGAGTAGCTAGCCTTCCCAAAATCTACAGACTATGGCAGTATGTCTTAAAGTGCACAGCATGAAGAGATGTAGAGATTAATGTCTTAAGGAATGTCTTGAGAATAGCTGACTAAGGCAGTTTAACATAAAACAGGAGGTGAAATACAGTGACAGTTTGGGAGGAGGAAGCTTTTCATAATATATTTAAACTCAAAGGCCAATGCCACGAGAGCCGATCTTTCATGACGTTGTGCCATTGTCATAACAAAAGGAAGTAAATATACAGTAAATCAGTGAATGATGGCTTGTGGGAAGACTGGAGTATCCAGTACTACATGAGCTCATATACCGCAAGCCTTAGCTCAACACAGGGTTATTCAGGCCTCATGTATCAATTGATCTATTGTGGTGAGTACCAAATCACTTATATTAACAAATCGAGTAGATGAAAGATTCAGTTCCTGAAAACTCCCTGCAAAAATATTTCGCAGATGTAAAATATTGGTCATATGATACATGTCTGGTTTGTGTCCTTCAAGTGATGCCCAGTGTCATATTTCCAGACAAATGTGTGTCTATACTTGATATTGACACATAGGCCCCTTACATGTAACCTTATCAGGGCAATATTGACTTTACCGGGCTTTACGCGTTGTGCTCTTGCCTATGGCTCTCATACCTGTCAATCACCTCCATATCAACAAAGGCAAACCTTCTAGATCTGATCCCACTCACAATGCTCTCTCATGCTTCATTTCTTTTGCCCTGGCTGGGTTTGAACCAAAACCTTTATCAGACTAAGAGATATTAATTTCAGATTAGTGGGAAAGAGCAATTATTGTTGACACAAAAAAAGAATGGACTGTTTGCTAGCCACAATACCTGCAGGCGGTCCTGGGTGTCTGCAAGATAGAAGAAATAATGAAGATGGAATGAGGAAAGAAGAGAGGGTTAACTTGGATGTTATTACTGTCCCGAGGGCCTCCTCCTGCTCTTTTGTTTGGTAGGTGACATTGGCATTTTAAGGGTGGGTGTGGGGAATCTGGATGGCCTCTCTGCATCCAAAAGAGAAATATTTGCTGAAGATGGATGAATGGAGATGAGTTTTAGGCAGGTGAATGTTAAAATGTCCTGTGGGTTAGTGACGTAGCAGTGGGTGGTCTTCAGTCTTACACTATCTAAAACCAGCACTGATTTTTAATGCTTAAAAGGTTTACACTTGTTTTGAGGACAATAAGAAGAAACTTAATAATAATAAAACATATGTTTTGACTCTTACTTGACAGTGGAAAACGTGCCACCACATTAATCACTTGATTAGGGGTGCATTTCCCAAAAGCATCTTTATCCAACTATGGTCGCAAGTTCCCTCGTTATCAACATAGTTGAATGAATTTCCCGAAACCATAGTTCCTACGAACATTCGCAAACAACCTCGCAAACTTACATAGTTGGAACTGACTGACTGAATTAACCGTATGTTTACGGAAGTAAAAGCATACGCCAAATGCTGACATGATTTATGTTGTTTATTTAAATTAACTATAATAATTATATTAAATACATTAATTGCAATATCAAAGAGATTATTTAACTGTAATTCTTACTTCACCTGCACATGACATCATTACCAACATATATTGTTGAACTATTGTGGTTCAGACGACTGAGGTGTGACCTAAACAGTCTTGACTTGCTAGTTAGTTTCTAGAGCGATGATTTGTACTATGGTGGTTAGGCAGTGAGTTACGTCATTATGTACAGGAATTACATCCCTGGCTGGTTGCTATGCAGTTACTAAAGGGGTTTAGAGTATGATTGCACAATTTTGGGAAAAATTCAATTGTGAATTGTCTGTTTGTAAAGATTGCGATTTAAAATGCGATAACAAAAGTTTCAAGTTTGCTTTGCTTGTTTGTTGGTTTAATTGCATGCTTTGGCCAAATATTCCGTGATTATATATCAATATGACTATAAAATAATAATAATAATTATTATTATTAGTAGTAGTAATAGCAGTAGTAAATCAAAAAACATACTAAAAACAGCTAAAAATTATAATACTCTTTTTTTCAGTACAAGTGTAAAACTACACTAGCTGTCATGATTACTTAATTACCATCAAGTTTTAATGTTGGTGAAAAAACCGAAGGGAGCCATTAAAGCTTCTCTTTTGTTGACAGTAGCAGGTTTATGAGCGCTTCTCATAACAAGTTTGGAAAGATGGACGCATGCTGTGCACAAGTCATATTTTGGTTTCTGCTTTATTTTAATTAATCTTGCAGCCCTAGTTTAGAGTGGTTGTTAGTGTTTGGCTTCAGGCCCAGGTCAAAAGAGCCCAACCCAAGTATCATCAGTGATATGTATCCATATATAAGAAGGCCTTTTTCCATAAATTATTATTTTTTCATTCTGTTCCCCCCCCCAAAATATTCTAAGTCCAGTCTCTTAGAAAAGTAATAGCAAACATCTTAATCCGATGCATGAATTGAGGTATCTTGTCCAAACGTTATTACCCAAGGTTATGGGTTTTGAGTATGAGTATGAGCAATAGTAACTAATAATCATTCTCATGAGAATGATATGATATGATATGATATATTTCATATGTCCGACTATACCGTAGAGACTCTAATTAGACTGTATTGCTCCAAAGGTCAAGAGGTCAGTGCCCTCTGGTCAAAGATGGCAGCTCTTGTCTGCATGCTAGGTGTACGTCTGCCGTTGTCTCCTATCCCATCTGTCACTGCAGGAGCGAACACTGCTTTTGAATCCTGACATGACTCCACTGCGCCCATGTCTCCGTCTAGCCGCTCCGTCTGGGGCATGTGTCGCATATATAGCTGCAGTCTTTGGCCAGTCAGTCTGTAAGTGAGTGACTGGGGCCCAGGTGCACAACTACATTCACCCAGACAAAGAATGCGCTATATCGAGAAGAAATTTCTGTGTGGACTGCCTGGATTGTGACTGTCAGGATATTGGCTTACATAGCCATGATGAGCCATTAAAAGACAGTATTTAAGAAGTGAGATGTTACTACAGGCCTACTGTAGTACAGCACTTCCACTGTATGTTTGCACAGCCACAATTGTCCCCTTCTCAGCTTTCATTTTAATGGTGGATCTTACAGTTTCTGATTTCTTTGGCCTAGACAGCGAGGAGCTACTGTATCTGTGTATCATCAGCTGTTCACACTCAGACCACAGCTGTACTATGATATCCCTCCTTTCTCCGTCTCTCTGTATCATTAGGTTTCTCACAAAACACATTGCTCTGGAGCTGTTTTTGCTGCACTGTCAATTTGACAGGCGTCTAATATTTAAAAAAAATGAATAAATGGATTCCACAGCAGGAAAGAGACAGTGGGAGATGTGCTTGAAGGAGAGGGTTGGAGACTAAGTGAGAGGAATGGAAATGAAAGAGGAAAGATCCCAGCACCTGCTCATCACTCCCACTGTCAATGGCACAGAGATGTAATGGATTACAGACGTGTCAATGTGAAAACGGAGGGAAAAAATAAAAACCAATTTCTCTCTCCATCAGTTTGGCTCTGACACTGGGTAATGAGCAATCAATACATCAAATCCACATCTCTGCACATGCTATGAATAGATATGTAGGTCTTACAGCTTCAATCTGCTTTAGATCAGCCGGATGGGTGAATCTCACAAATGTCAGGGTTATATTTCTGCCCAAATTAAAAAAATAAATGATATACTCATTTGTATATATGAGATTAATCCTGAAATTATTTATGTCCTTATTTATTCTGTGTACTGTTTGTAATGAAATGTGTGTGTGAATAAGATAAAAGCTGGGAATTTTTAGGCCATGTCTCAAAGGGGACGAGGCTTCATTGATCCCCCTTAAACCCCACCCTGATCCGCAGCTCACTCTCGCAGAGCTTCATGCCAATCAAAAACCTGCAGCCAATCACAGTAAGCATTAACCACAAAGCCAGTGAGTGGCCCACCTCGTTCATATTACATTCACAAAGGCATCCTCTCTTACATTTAAAGAGTCTGCATGGACAGTTTCCCTCTAAAAATGGAGGACAGGAATGGAGAGAGCGGACAAAGGCTCTTCTGAAGCTCTCTCAGTGTTCAACACAACAAAGCATTTTTTACAATGACCCAAAATCCCTCAGACATTAAAATTAGATTAGGCATTGCACAAACTTTGTGTATTTTCTTGTACGAGAAAGACATGGAGAAATCAATACAAGGCGAGGGTCTATTCTCTGTCCCCTGTGGACAGAACCACCCATCCACACACAATACCGCTTTATCACTCAAGGTCAAATCATTTATTACAGTACATTCAGTGAGGGATAACATGGGTGTGATCCTTTAGATTATATGTGTGTACGTGAGGGTTTGTGTGGATTTGGATTTACCAATTGTGAGTAAATTTGTCACATTGGTTAAAACAGCTTTGGCAAGGACCTCAGCATAGACACACTTACACTTACACACACACACACATTTACACACTCTGTCATTTGAATGCTGGCCTATCATTAGATGTACAGCTCTGGGCTGGAGAGGAAAACTCCACACCCACTGAAAAAGCCCATATCCCACGCTCCTCATACACCAGCTCCCAGCTATAACACGGAGTCTAACCAGCCGTAAGCAAGGAAATTACAGGATATTATCTTTTCTTGTCTTAATTCTGCTTTCTAACCAAGGCCATTATAAAATACAGCTAAAGCTCCATTTCCCATTGTGGTTTACTTTTTTATCATTAATGTCCATATTGAAGGAATTTCAATGTCAGGGAAAATGTCCTCTGGTCTATTGGGAGGTAATTGACTAATTAAGAGTAGTGATGCAACCAATTAAACTACAGTACATTTTCCAAAAGGGTGACAATGGCTCAGCTCTTTTCACAATAATGTAGCTTTTCCAGTAACAAGCTATTTTTCCAAAGAGTAACAGTGTAGTGTGACAAATGTTCTATAATATTTTTTTTGTCACATTATGTTTTGTATGAAGCTTTAGAGCTGAGTGAAGTCAGGCAGGAATCCAACAATCTCCTGAACTGTCCTGTCTTTCGAATAGTTTTAAGAATTTAGATAAAAAAAATTCCCGACAGTTTATACCAAATGGCTTGTGCAAATAAGTGTTTCGCTGCTTCACGATTCATTTTAGTAGAACAGTTTGTTCAGAGAGTTCATAAAAAACCTGTCAGAAGAAACGATTCATTGCTTCACACGATTCCATTCGGACTGCTTCATTAGCAAATTAAATACCGAAATTAAATACTTAAATGTTGCTGTGTGCCACTATGTTTAAATTAGAGTGTTTAGTTGTATTTGTTGCATTTAATAACAATTACTGAACATGTTTAATGAGTTGTTTTAATATAAGGAATCAAAAGATGGTTGAACAGAAATAGAAAATAAATCTGTTCAAAATGAACTACAGTACCTCAAATTATGATGATCTGGTAGCTTGGGAAGCTATAGCTTCAAAATAGTTTCTCCAGATCAGTTCCTGTGCACTAAACCGATGCGAATTTTGAATATAAATCTTCATCTGGATTCAATTTAAAACCTCCAGTGAACATTTTAAACTAGGCTGTGGTGTTGTTATTCTATGTGTAGAAGGTTGTAAAAAGTGAACCTGTGTTTCTTCAAAGAAAAGTGTGTTTCTGTGCATAATGTGTGCCTACACATCATGTAAATGTCCTACACACTCTCTCTGCTAACACTATTCATCTGTAAAGTGTTGAGTTGATCTTCCTTTTATCAGTGGCGCTCCTCTTCTGCCTCTCAGATCTGTTGAAAGGCACAAGTGCAGCTGCGATCTAATAGTGAGTGGTGAAAAGCGTAACAACCTAACACCATTTACCACCACTTCCACATGCGGGCCATACAATCGTAAGGGTTCACCCCAAAACCTTGGCAGAGCTAATAGTGGTGTTTAAAAAAAAAAAAAAATGTCATTGCTCCATTCTGGTAGGCTACAAACAGTGTGGTCTATTTCAGGGAAGCTTCACCCAACAACTCGCATATAATATGCCAAGAAACATATGTGCGCTCACACACATAAATCAAACACACCCACACCGGTAAGCCAAGACTACTGAAGCCTGAAATGGTCTGCAATGAAGTAAAAGAGAGGAATGCTGGTGATGTTCTGCGGGTAGGCAGGACTGTGTTTTTGTGTTGTGGTGAAAGCGTCAGCTAAGGGGGAATTCTGACAGAGGTATGCATGAGCGTGAAGGTCAGGTGAGAAAAAGCCAAAGGTAGAGTCTCTGGGTAGATGCGCAGATACATCCTTCATAGCGATTACAGCGGCCAAACGCCACTGCAAAAATCGGACAGAAGCACTACAGAAATGGCCTGTAAAAATGTTAAGCCGTTCACAATAAGTGTTTCCAAGGACTAGTTGTCAATATATTTGAAGTATCAACATATAATTTCATAGAACGTAAATTGAAAATTGTGAAAATCAATAAGCATTTCCATCACATATATCTGTAAACATTTTCGCAAAAACATCCTTAGATGGAAACTTCACTTAGTTCGGGACATTTCCTTGAAATCCTCTACAGAGATTTAAAGAGGAAGCATCAGGTTTTACTTTAAAATGTTACATCATTTTAAGGGGATTTGCACCGAGAACAGAGCGTTATAAACCTCCTTGACAGATTTACAGTAAAGAGGAGAATCCGGGCAGAAAACGGGAATATTTTTCATACTTTTGACTGTTCTCTTCAGCAGTGGTATGCAGCAGGTGTATGTGTTTATGGGGTGTCTTTAAGCTTAGTCATTGTGTTATTTAAAATGTCAGTTGTCAGTTGCAGTAACACTTTTCACAATAGAAATTGTTCCGAAGCATATTTAGAAAGATTAGTGCCTTACATAGTTTTATGATGCATCATTCATTAAGCCTTTGGCCTCTGAGATTGTTTGAGTAGTTCGGTTTTGCTTTACAAATACATTTTGTCTGCATTCTCTGTGTTATTATGGAGAACGGAAACCCTTTACCTTAAGCACTCTGCTGCATTAACATCATCTTTGTCATTTGTGTCCTACTGTCTATAGGACCTATACAAAGCATGAGCACAGTCAATCATATCTCTAATGGGTGTAGTGTATCCATTTTTAGATCCCAGAGGGCTTTTTTTTCACTTTGTAGCGTTTGTGCTAATTACTAATTTTCCATTTTTGTGTCTAAAAATGACTGGGACAGCCTCATTAACCAGCACTAATCCACAAACTGTTCCCACTCTTCCTCCCACAAACCAACAAACGCACACATTTTTGTTTCTAACCACTTTCAAAAAAAGAAAAGAAAGAAGGGCAGTTGCATACAGAAAAACAACAGTATACTCCAATTCAAACTGATACGCTGTAAACCACATGAAAGTGCTTTTTGTTCTTTTTCATTCAGTACTCAATGCATTATTCCTATTTTTTCTTTCTACAAACCTCTGTCTTATAAAAAACAGTGTATGTTTATGTTTAAAAAGTGTAGTTTTGCGAATGTCATAAAAGGAAAAAATCTGAACGCTGTGGCCTTGTGACATTTAACTGAAATCAAAAATTGTCACAACTTTGGTCTTATCGTGATATAATTGCCTCAGCTGTTTGACATAAGTACATTTAGCCATGTTTTAAGGATATCTCTTAAACGCACTTGTGTGCTCAAGCACATTTCTAATGAAGGGCGAAAAAAATCTTTATGGAAGCTTTTTTCTCTGTGTATGAGGAAGAGGAGGGATTATGGGTGGATAATTCATGGACTCAAGCCCCATTTTTTTTTATCAGCTTTTTGAACAGTTTTGAACAGTCACTTAAAAGCTTTCCATCATCGCAGATGTGACACATCCATTTTCCTTGCTGCTAGCACAAAACACTGACAGAAGTGATAGTGGATGGTGTATTTTTGCGTGCGGCTATACAGTTATGTAAGTTAGTGTCCATTCCATTTTATGATTAGGAGTATTATCTGCTAGTAATGACAGCGTCTGATAGGTCACAGTTCAGTTTCCTTTTTAAAGATTGATTGTAAATTGGAATTACTTAGTTTTGTCAGATATTAGTTAGTTACAGACTGTTTGTTCAGTACTGGTAGAACAGCACCTAATATAAACTACCCATCCTTTTCTCCCTGAATTGATGTATTGCATTTCAGTGTTTTAATAATACAGTAAGTTTTAGGACCATTAATCTCACTGTATTAACACACAGTGTACATGAGGTGACCTCTGTTTACTGTGTTTAACAATATATCGATCAAGAAAAGCTGAGCTTTGAGTCTCTTGGTTCCCATCTTCTACTATACTTTCATCTGTTTGTTTTGGCTCGATTCATTGCTCATGTCTTTTTACTCTCAAACAACTCAACATCCTCTCTTATTCTGTTGAGGCCTCTATATATTGTAAACACACAATAAGAACAGACACAGGCAGGTATTCAGCTGTCCACATTCACAAATGTACACAGGCGTCAGAGAGCTTCCTGTTTAATGTCACTTCCTCAACATCTGTCGCTCTGCACCTGCAAAGTCCATAGACTGTCATTTGTCTCAGCACGCTGAGAAATGAATGGATCTGACATTCATAATTCACTGTATCCGTTTATTCTGTGGTTTCAGACGTGTTAGTACAGCAAATAGTTTACAGCACAGGTTTTCAAACTGAAAAAATGAGTCGCCAGAATGATTTAAGGAAAATTTATAAATGTTCAAAAAGTTCAAGACTCAAGCGATAACCGGCAAACCTATCTTTAATAACAAAATAAACGTAAACATCAAAACTAATTGCCAATTGCCGCATAAACGTAAACAAAACCACAATGTACAGTTTCAGGCCTGGTCCTCTCTTGCCTTTCACGCCGCTTGACTTGATTGCATGTAAATGGTTGTATACTGTATATGGGTCACGTCAATTTAAAAAGAAAAAAAAAGGTTGCATCTAAAATTGTTTGGAAACCACTGCTTTACAGTAAATAGTACAGCACTAATATTTTCTATGAAACTTGTTGTAAAATTACAACCAGAATGCTTCATACAATATTTATCAAAAGACTGGTATCAGGTATGTTTTTTTTTTATTAATAATAATTTCAAATAATTAATAATACTTTTTTAAATTAACAATAATTACATTTATAAAGTTACAAATATGTTCTGTTTCAAATAAATGCTATTCTTTTGAATTCTCTATTCATCAAAGGAACCTGGAAAAAAAAAAAAGTATAACGGTTATAACGGTTCCCAAAACAATCTTTGCCATCACAGGAATAAATTACTTTTTTAGAATATATTAAAAGTAGTTATTTTAAATTGTAATAATATTCCACAATACTACAGTCTTACT
This sequence comes from Phoxinus phoxinus, assembly GCF_949152265.1. NCBI lineage: Eukaryota > Metazoa > Chordata > Actinopteri > Cypriniformes > Leuciscidae > Phoxinus > Phoxinus phoxinus. Next base: position 18,685,312 of record NC_136878.1, on the reverse strand, counting down.
GTATTTTTTATCAAAGAAATGCAGTCTTGGTGACCAAAAGAGACTTCTATCAGATACATAAAAAAAATCGTACTGACTTATGCATGGTATTTTATCTCCAGGTATTAACATGTATTTAGCATGACAGGCTTAATAAACTTCCATAGTCATTCAAAGGTGAGAAACAATAAATATACCAGACTGCAACTTCCTGAATAAGTGTGACGTAGCTTATATAGGCCGCAGGTCTTGATGCCCCTTTCCGACAGGGGAATATCCGATCTATCCGTTTACGTGGTAGACGCAAATGCTCTTATCCAAATCATATCACATTTATTTCTATATGAATGAGGCCAGAAACAGATCTGAGAATATCGGAATCCATGTGCTTTTTTTCCTGCTTACACGTTCTTGGGTCATATCCGATCTTTGCCACATGGGAGGAAAAGATTGGAATTGGGTCACTCAAACTAATTTAAATGCTACCATAATGCAGGCTCCTTTTCTTTAGAAAGGCAGTATCTGCATATCTTCATGCACCTGACTCAGGCGTTGTCCAGTGGTTTCTGCTGAAACAAAAACAAAACTCTAGTTCAATGACATAGAGAGCACTCACTCCTTGTCTACACTTTCTTGGGCAATTGTTGAGTGCTTCTTTACCAGCATACAGCTTCTTAACCATCTAAGGACTTGTTTTTCTGCTCAAATATTTTACATGGATATTCCCACGAACATTACCTGGCATCAGTTAATACATCAGCATTTCAGTCGAATCAAGAAAGAGAAAGAGAAAGCATTCCACTAATGTTTTTTTAGCAGGTATATCCTCTTCACACATCAAAGCACAACATAATGCATTTGTCATCATGGCAGAAATATGCCATTAATTTATTAAACGGACACATTTAAACATCACAAGACGAGGACAAGGTCTGTCTATTAGATTACCCTAAACGCTTGGCTATAAAATGATAAGATCAAGAAGTTATGAAAACATTTGCAAGGCTGGAGCGAGCCGATAAGAGAAGCATGATGATTTAGTATGATGAATACACTCCACTGGCTCAGATGAGAGATTCCTATAGCAGAAGAACAGGTGTCCTCCATCAGGGTCAGATCATGGACTTGACTGGCACGCACAACTATGCGCATTTTACTGACACTGACGGATGCATCTAAAACCTTCCAAGTATGAGATAGTGGATTCATAAACGTAACTACACTGCAAAAAACAATAAAAAACACTAAACATCTAAACATACTGTCTTAAAACAATATACATGTACTACTTTATTTCTTTTTTAGCACAAACCATTAAAAGTGTATGTTTTAAAAAGAAAAATATAAGAAAAATTATCTTTAATATACCCACTGAAAATGTATCTTGTTTTAAGGAGCAGTGTTGGGGGTAACGCATTACAAGTATAACGTGAGTTACGGAATCAGATTACTTTTTTCAAGTAACTAGTAAAGTAACGCTTTACTTTTAAATATACATCAAAATATCTGAGTTACTCTTTCAAATAAGTAATGAAAGTTGCTTTGTTTCCCCATTTATTGACTGACAGCCCTCCTGTCCCTGAGAGAAATCTTGAGTATAAGTGCAGAGGCGTTGTGTGCGCTGTGTGAACATGATGGTTATTGTAGTTTTAGAATAAATGTGAACACGTATTTACTCATCTCACTTGCAAAAAAACAGATTCAGTATTCCTCAATATAAATAAAACAGTGAAATGCAATCTCAGAATATTTCGCCAACCCACAATAATTAAATATGTTAAATAACACAATGTATTTAATCTTACTTTTTTAACCAATGTCTTTGCTGCCGACCATTGATGATCCAATTCAACCATACTAATAATCAAAAATGACTTGATAAACTTCACAGTTGTGTTACATTTTTTTGTTTTTATTGCTGACATAAGAGTGTTGTACTTTCTTCTTCTGCGATCCAGAATGGCAGCACAGCTGAAAGGTTTGTTTGAGCGGCGCCCTCTACTGTACAGGCGTGATTTTGCATTTCATTCAGTCTGAGGCTTATTCATTTCACTTTTGGTGTGAAAGGGCCTTTAAATTTCCCAAATATATATATTTTTGTTATTAATAAGCAAACAAGCAAGCCCAGCGCAGATAAGAAAAAGTAACGCAAAAGTACCGTAACACATTTTTTCTATAAAAAGTAAGTTACGCAACACTGCATGTTAAAGAGTTTTTTTTCTTTCTTTTTTTTACAGGGAAACAAAAATCTATAGATTGAAATAATGTGTTTTATTATATTATATATATATATATATATATATATATATATATATATATATATATATATATATATATATATATATATATATATATATGTTTTAATCCAGCAAAAAAGAGAAAAACTTTTATCTTTATTATTTTACAGAGATAGATAACACAAAGATAAAAGAGCTCAGAGTATAAGATGTTTCTATCTTGTCCATGTCACAATCTGTTAAGCTCTCCTACAAACTAGCATTTACAAGTTATCAGCAAATTATCAAGATCCATAGCTTTGTCTCTACAGATACAGTTTGACATTATTCACTCTTCAAGTGATGTTGCATTCATGATGCAAAGACAACATTTTTTTGTCACTGAACAGAGCTAGCTTTTTAAATCAGGGTTGTACCTGACACTTTCCGGCTAATTACGATGCTCACTGAGCTTATCTTTCCCCTTATTAACTTGTTGTATAATGCTTTCCATCTCAATGCCAGCAATTTGTATGCGAAAGGTTTCATAACCCATTCTAAATGAACTTGGAGCCCTGACGGTTTTGCCTTCAGAAAGTACAAACTTTTTCTGCGCATTCAGCCGTGGAGTGGAAGTTGACTTCCACCCTGAGGTAGTGCGTTTCTATGCGTGTCCTCTTGACCGCTTCAGCTTAGACTTGCTAGTCACGATTTGTCTGTGCCCAAACACCCAGTCACACACTGCCCGACTGCCATCCAAAAGAAATGATTAGAGGAGAACAAAGTCATTATTGTCATTTGTCACACAGGTGAAGGCTTCATGGCCGAGCGTGTTTCTCCTTGACAGCGAAACAATGCTGGTTAAAGGGATGGTGATTCCTGTAGACTGAGTCACAAACTGCATAGTGCAGTACAGGTATAGTCCTGTTGTCATAGTAACATGTCTCAAGTTAAGCTTGGGTCTTTGATCAAAGGAAGCATTAGACGTATTCTTAGATTCAGCCTGCACAGCCACTCAAACACAATTAATTGAATGAGATTTAATCTGATCGGTTTGAAATTGGCCATTGATTGATATTGATTTCAGAGGTGCATATCATGATTCTAAGTGTCTTATTTTCTGAGGCGACTCCTACGCTTATTGCATCACTCACTCCTACTTCAACTGTGATTGAAGACTGAGTCACGAAGTTGAGGCGTTATTTGAACACTGCAAATAAAAGATATCCAAGCAATTAAATGCGGCGTGATGTCATTAGTTTAGTCATCCACAGCTAGCCCACCACACATGACCCACTTCTGCCTGTTAAATCACATTCACCCACACTGGCTCAAATCGCCATTGGCTGTATGGGGAAGGCCGTGTAGGAGCTTTGGATGCTTCATTTATTTTGACACAGCCCAAATATGTGTTGTCTAGAAGTGCAAAAAAGCCAAACGAGCCTGTTAAGTGGCCTGACACAAACCTTTTGAAGAGCTTGACATCAGAGCACGTCACCAGCATAATGTTTCAAACGCAACAGCGACTCTCGGGCCATTTTTTTTTCGAAACCATATTTGCCGTATAAATGGTACGAGAAATAACATTCGTTGTATATAGATATGCACTTTCATGAGATCGTGTTGGACTCTCGGGCCCTCTGCCTCACCTAATGTTTTTACGCGATGTGATTTAAAGCGGATTATTACAGTATGTCATTTGCATCAACAGAAACAGGTTGGGTTTCCTCTGTTCAGGTAGCAGAATGTGAGCTGGCATCTCTGCTATTTCATTAAGGAGTTCTATTGTCAAGCATCAGCCCCAAATACAAAACTGAGATGCTTCAGGCATGTGACAGATCAGATACTGTGTTAAAAATCTGGTTGTTCCTTGGCTGTAAACTTTTAAAGAGAATTTGCATTTGGGTCAGAGCTTTGGTATGTTACAGACGGTTAAACTTGAGGTATGTACATAGAATGCAGTGTCATACAGATACAGGAAGGAAGTACTGACAGTTTCTTCAAATATGCAACCTTGAAGTTAGTGTTTCACATAAAGAACTTTTATTTCAAATTGTACAGCAGTGTTTACTAAAAAGAAAGAAAGAATATACACATATTGGGGTCAGTAAGATTGTTCAATGCTTTAGAAAGAAGCCTCTTACGCTCAACAAAACGGCAAGACTATTTAAATTATTGTTAAACATAGAATAATTTAGAGAAATGTTATTACAATTTAAAATAGCTGTTTTTATTATTATTATTTCAATGTATTTTAAAATGTAATTCATTCCTGTGATGACAAAGCTATATTTTCAGCAGCTATTACTCCAGTTTCTCCAAAGTTGTCCTTCATTTTTTTCTTTTACAAAAAACAATTATAACGTACAGTGCATTTGCAACATTAACACTCTTGTAATTTCATTTAAATTAAACATTTGTCTGACTGATTCAACCCAGTAACCCAGTAATTTATTTGTGAATCGGACTGCACTTTTCATGCCTTATGTTTTTCATTTAATAAAAGGAACCGGCTCATTAATTCATGTATTGGAAAGCAATTCACTGGTGAACAATAGATCATCCATGGATGGTTTGATCTCATCATATAGGGTAGCCTACCAGTAAGATTTGTTTCAAATAATAAAATAACTATCCAAATGACTTTTTAGTCGATCCTTAAAAAATCTCTAATTTATGAAGCATTTGTTCACCATTTGCATGCAACATTCAGCTATATCCTCCATGTGTCTATTATTAGTATAGTGGAGTCTCATTGTATAAGTCTGTTTGCCATAGACAAATAGCTACTGTACATTGACTCTCTTCAATGAATCATTGCACCACTGTCAATGAAACCATTTCTTCCACTGCAAACAGAATGCAACGTTTGTGTAAAACCCAAAGAAATATTCCAGGAAAGGACTTTTCCATGGTCTCCAAGATGGTTTTCAATATTTGTGGGTAGGATATACAAAAAATAAAACATTTTATTCTTTGGTTCCTGTTGCTAAAGCACAGCATGGCAAACAGCAATACGTTGTGAGGCTAACTATAGTTATGGAATATAAAATTGAAGAGCTAGTGGGGTCCTGCGTGACAAAGACCGAATATGGAGGGTCACCACGCTCTGACAGACGGGTTAAAGAAAGCAAGTGAGGAAGAGGTGAAGGTGCAGTGTTTGTCATTCTCCGTCAGAATGGTGACGGGATGTATTCCTTCTTTATATCATCTTTCATCCCTTAAGGGAAAAAGAGGAGGATGACAGAGGAGTGTGAGTGTGTACACTCAGCTATCTGAGAGCTTTTCTGACAGTTTCAAGGCGGCATGAATTTTAAATAGAAGGCAAGAAGCGATGAGTGACGGAGGAACATTGCGCTCTAAAAGAGAGGGAATCCAGAATGACATTTACAGGCAATGAATCAGCCACTTGAAACACATTACACGTGTTTTCCTAATAAATCCCCTCCGAAAAACACCATTGGAGGTCACATAAAGCAGAAAATTCCCACAGTAGTCATCTGGAAGGACAGGTGAGGTATGTGAAATGCCTTAAGCCATGTCAGAAATACCTTTATGAGGAAGTATGTTTCGGCTGAAGAGCTTCAGGGGAATAACTTGCAGAGGATAAACACAGCAAACCTCTTCAGCGCACCGTGTTTTTTTTTTACTTGTTTAACACACAATAGTAGTTAAATTAGCAAAGTAATAAAAATGTATAATAAAAATTATTTTATAGGAAAGCTGGGTAAACACGTTAGTTGATGGTCCAATTCTCACTATTAACTAGTAGCTTAATAGGATGTTACATTGGCTGTTTATTAGTCCTTATAAAGCACATATTAATGCCTTGTTCTGCATGATACATTCCTAATCCTATCCAATACATAAATGTAACAACTACCTTACTAACTATCAATAAGCAGTAATTATGAGTTTATTGAGGCAAAAGTCATAGTAGTTAGTTAGTTAGTTTAGTTAGTTAGTTTAGTTAGTTAGTTAGTTAGTTAGTTAGTTAGTTAGTTAGTTAGTTAGTTAGTTAGTTAGTTAGTTAGTTAGTTAGTAATGTTTGCTTTATTTGTGTATGGAATTATAGTGCAGACTTTGTCACCAGGATGTTGCCCTTTTTCTAAGCTAAAGCGTGTATAGGAAAAAAGCATGTACTTGCTCTGTTAGCTTGGCTACTTTGATTCTCATTTGTAAATCGCTTTGAATTGTCATCTGCTATGACTAAATGTAAATGTCTTTGTCCCTCTGTCAAGAATCTGTCCTCTCTGTCAAGCCCACCCTAGTGAGAGTGAACATCTTGATCTGTTTAACATGCTAATTCCGAGTGAACCGTTCATCAGGGAAAGATGAGGCATGAATATTTCAGGAGCCGTTCACTGCACACATGTTGTGTGTATGGTGTTGGTCCATATGTTCTGTCTCTCTCTGGATACTGTCTCTATCTGTCTCACAGTCAGACACACACACACGCACACACACACACACAGGTGTAATTGATGTGCAAAGTTATATGATGTGATGAACACGGACAAGGAGTGAGGTCATTAACTGAGGAATTAGCAGAGGACATGGCTTAGATGGCTCAGGGTAAAGGGAGGAGATCAACATCTCAGAAAGAGAGAGGGGTGTTAATTGCTTTAGTTCAGCTGTGCTCACATAGCCTGTGGGATTTCTATTCATATATATCATCTCTGCCATATTCTGCTTAGGAGGTCCACTAAATATTTGACACTAAATATTTGAATACAACACTCTAAAAAATGCTGGGTTGTTTCAACCCAATTTTGGGTCAAATATGGACAAACTCAAACGTTGGGTTAAAAATGTAATTTAAACATTTAACCCAACAGCTGGGTTTGTGCATATTTGACCCAAAATTGGGTTGAAACAACCCAGCATTTTTTAGAGTGAATAAAAAAGATTTCACAATATGTCATTATGATACGTCATATTAATACGGTAATTTATGAAATAAAGTTATAATGTAATGTATTGTTAACATTTATATTATGTAATGTTAATATTAATATTATGTAATGTAATAGTTTTATTTAGCAAGGACATTACATTTATCAAAAGTGACTGTTAAGATATTTATAGTGTTATAAAAGATTTCTGTCAAATAAAATGCTGTTATTTTGAACTTTTCCTCAAAAATATTAAGCAGCATAACTGTTTTCACACATTGATAATAACAATAATAATAAATGTTTAAATGTTTTTTGAGCAGCAAATCAGCATATTAGAATGATTTCTGAAGGATCATGTGATATTGAAGACTGGTGTAATGATGCTGAAAATTCAGCTTTGATCACAGGAATAAATTACATTTTTACAATATATTCAAATAGAAAGCTTTTGTACAAAAAAAAATGCAGCCTTGATGAATGTAAGGGAATTCTTTCAAAAACATTGAAAAAATCTTACTGACCCTGACCCCAAACTTAACTACCGGTATGTAGGGGAAAAAGTTGGAAAACCCCTGCTCTTATACACAGTGTGCGGTAACAGCAAAATAGTTGATAGGAAAGGACTGTGACGATGTGTGGAACTTACTGACAGAGCAACGACGTGCAAATAGTTTCATTATGAGACGTTTTGCTTGTCGTGAAACAAAAAAGTGATGTTTGAATCCTGTCTTCAGTTTTGCAAGTTGCACAACAGAGCGCCAGTTTCACTCTCATCTCCTCCCTGTCATGTTTACAGCATCTTTATCAAATCACACCTAGCCTACTGTATGCCTTTGTAAACACATCCAGCTCTGACTCATTTAAACCTCACAAACATAGTTTACTAATGGTTGTTTTGTATTTATTTATTTAAGTCTTTTTCAGTTTTGGGACGGATTTCAAAGGCAGCCCAATTACGATCACTAAGCGAGTGAAGTCGGGGATGAAATAGCAGATCATTTAGCATATAGTGCTGCTGTAATTTGTACAGGTTTGAGTGTGTGGAGAGAGCGCTGATTTCCCAGCAGGCTCGGCGTAGGCTCCGTGCCCGTTTCTAGAGTGGATGTACTCAAGTCGGGTCGAGTTTGGCTTGAACAAGCAGCCAAGGATAACACAGGGCAATGTTTCCGGTGGCTTCAGCAAATTCAGCCTTCCTCAAAAATGGGGAGTTATTAAATATCCAAACATGGCTATTGATCAAGGGCGGGAGACGCCTAGAAATTCAGCCCAGACTTTATAGCCTCAGACTTGGTGTTACCAAGGTCTCTCAACCTCAGCACAGCAGAAAAGAGAATGTAGATTTATTATTAAATATCATGGCACTTTACTAGTATATATGTGCGGGTTTTAGACTGCACTTTATTTCTCTTTCTCTGTAAGCTTGCATAACACACACACAACCACTGCAGATGGCAAAAATCCTCAAAATCTACAGCTATGAAGTTCCTAGATGAGCATTATTACCTCATGCCATCTATGCAGACTCATTGCGAAAGCATTTTGGATGCGTTTTTCAGCGCACCCAACTGGGGTTGTCATGTCAGCAAGTGCAGGATTAAGAAATCTTACACAATGATTATGGTTATCTTGGACTTTTACAGGAATTATTAAGTGTACTTTATTTACTGCAGTTGAAGACTGTTAATAAAGTACGTTCTAGAAGTATGCAGGTGTGTAGTATATATACTAAAGAGTACAATCTGCATGGCATGAGAAAGTCTATCAGGTGCACATATCTGAGATGTAAACTGTAACTACAGAAATTATGGAGAGAAAAAAACATAGAAACAGTGAAAAAATGGAACAACTGAAATTAAACTGTAGAAAATATAGAAACTAAGAAAAAGAAGAAATTAAATAGAAAAATATTGAATGATCAAAATATGAAACATTATAAATCATTCAAAAATGGAATAAGTGAAATTAAAATATGAAACAAATGAAATGGAAAATATAAAACATAAATGTTCAAAAAATATCTAAATTAAAATGTGGAATTTTTTTTTAGAAACTGTCGAAAAAAATGCATGATAATCCAGCATTAAGCAAATCTACAGTCATGTTAAACTGATTGGTTAAAGCAATCTTGAGTTAGGAATACTATTGTGAGTAGGCTTTAGTCTAGCCATTGATTTAATGGGCAGTAGCACACAGGGGATTGTGGGTAGGAAGTGAATTAGGGAAATAGAAAGGGAATCTTAAAGCTTCCTCGTCATTTTAAAAGAATAAGGATGTGGATTTTTAGTATTTTTAGTATTTTTCAGAACTGACAGCGTTATTGCCGTCATGGCGGCACAGAAATGCTCCAAAGTATGAGATAAATGGGACTATGAATGTTAAAAATGACTGCTCTGCTTCTGTTTTTCTTTCCAGTCTTCATCTGCAGTTTCATGGTGGCCGCACCCATTTTCGGTTACCTGGGGGACCGTTTCAACAGAAAGATCATTCTGAGCAGTGGAATTTTCTTCTGGTCCTTTGTGACACTGCTAAGCTCCTTTATTACCAAAGAGGTAAGTGCCGTACTCTCTTCCTCTACAAACAGCAGCCTAAACCTTCAAACCCATGTCTGCCCAGAACCTTTTAAAAGGAATCTTATTGTCATGATTATCATTCTAGCAGAATCTTACAAATATATATCTTGTTTTTGTTTAACTTTTGGTTCTTGCAGCGCTGTTGGGTATTTTTAGCAACCCAGCAGTAGCATCTCTAAAGCTCATTCAGTTTCTGGCTCATTTGAGAGCGCTTTGAAATGACACTCATTCAACATAGCAGGACTCATTTAACATAGAAAAAAAAAAACATCTCGGTGTACTTTATTATTTAGATGTCTCTCGCTTTTGCTTGCGCTCCCTCTCTCTCTCTCTCTCTCTCTCTCTCTCTCTCTCTCTCTCTCTCTATTTTGCTAAGATGAAATGATTAGATGACATGATCACTTTGCATAACACTAAGCCGGTCTCAGAAGACCTCTTGTTATAACTCTACTACTGTTTGTCATCCTCTTTGTCTTCTTTATCTTACTCGCTGTTTCATCCAGCCCTCACTCACTCATGTCATTAAGTGATCACTGCCGTTAGCCAATCATGTTAGAGAGTCACAAAAAGCACTAAACTCATTGTCCAACACAAAAGCCCAACAACAACAAAAAAATATACGTATATATATATATATATATATAATTTTAACTATATACATGTACATATATATTTATCCCTTAAAACATATTTTCCGTTGTCATATTTGTTACAATTTCTTTTAGCCATTTGGTGAACAAATACTTTTAAAATTTTAGAAAAATAAGCTGTTTTGCTTGAATTATACATATATTTATAAATATACTCTTTCTTTTTTAACTTGATCTCCTTAGGATATAAATTAAATTAAAAAGTTAAAATAAAAAAATGTTAACATCAATGTTCTCTGTCATGTCTTTCACACCTTTCCTAAAAAAATGATTGACTTCTTCACACTCCCATATGCAATGAATATGCAAACTCACTGCATCTTTAAGCAAGTGTCAGGGACATTTTCATTATACTCATGCAATATAATTGGAGTCATATAAATCCGCATCAACCACTTATATTGTAGCAGTTCCAGACGTGTGCTCATTGTTTGTGATTGAGCTTCTTTACATGTTTCATCAGTCCTCCATCTGAATAACCTCATTAAGATCCAATCGTGATGACAATTCTTACTGGATAAGAATTAAGGATAAGGATTTTAAAATATATACAATTTATATTCAGAAACATATTTAGAGCTTGGCATAGACAAAAGGTATAAAAAAGACTCTAATTTTATGGAAGTCTTCATCTTTGTCTTCATTTATTTTTTACTTTAGCCACCGTCACTTATTACAAGACCAGGAAAGGGGTTTGACTTTGGTCATTCATTTATACAGACAATATTTGAGCTGCTTCTTTAAGCTTTGCATGAACAGTATAATTCGAGAGTGACACCTAGTAAGTACAGTCGTCAAACCCTGACTCTATGACAACCTAATTCTCACAGTAAATATAGTCATGTATTGGTGCTTGTGTTAAACATAAAAGTCTGCGTACACAATATGTTGTGTTGAGAGGAATTGAGACAACAGTAAAGCAAAACTGAGAACAGCAGTCAAAAAAATGTGCCAATTTAATTGATGCTTGTTGTCTATAATCTCTCATAGACCATCTCAATCAAATTATGTGTGTGTGTGTGTGTGTGTGTGTGTGTGTGTGTGTGTGTGTGTGTGTGTGTGTGTGGCCAGTCTCCAGGGAGGTTATTGCAACAGAGACAGATAGTGGCAGCTAATTAAAAGGCCTTGTTAATAAGAGGAAGACTGTGAAATGACAACGGAGGAATGTTCCCTGTGGCTACAATAACTGATTTTAGTGATAGGATCTAGTGACTTAGTGATGATTCGTGTGCGGTTTGGTTCTCTCCAGCCAGTCAGACAGCATGAGGACTGCATGTACATAGAAGATGTGTGTGTGTGTGTGTGTGTGTGTGTGTGTGTGTGTGTGTGTGTGTGTGTGTGTGCCACGGGGGGTAATGCGCTAACCCCCTCGATCTGCTATGCTGAGTTGATACTGACAGGACGAGCCAGTCTGCATCAATGTCACATGATCCTCCAAGACCGCTACACACATGCACATATGCATACATGAGCGTGAGGACTGCAGATATCCCTTTATCAGTCAATCATCCAACGCACAGCAGTGGGCTGTTATATAACGCTCTCCACCAAGAGAAGTAAGCAGATCATCTCGTATTTACACACAGGCTCATCATCACCATCACGTTAATGTTACCGCCGCAACATTGCCGCAAGGTCTGCATTATATTATTCATAACGAGCTGAGTGGTGTGTTTTATAAGAATAGACTGAAATTAGCAAAAATACTATTACGCAAAGAAATCATCTTATCAGAATGTGAATGTTAATGTGTATTAGTTTGGCTTAAAGACGCCCAGCACTGATACTGGGAAGAAACTATCTACTAAATCTGTCTATGGCTTAAACTGACCTCAAGACCTCTTGCTGATCGGTTCCACATCCAAAATCCCTCGTAACTCGATGTTCAGCATCATTTAAAGAGATTTATAAGGGCTTTGGGAAGAGACAGTCAATTCACTGCACTGTGTTGCTGCAACAAGACTAAAAATCATGATGTAAAAAACACTGAATTAGGGAATTTAAGTCGCAATTAAAAGAGAGACTTTAAGATATATGATTCCCATGAACATATTTAACATTTGTGTCGCTTTTGTCTGATGACAAGAAAACAAAACATCAGGGGGTGTCAGCGGTGGTGGTTTTTAGTTAGATATGCACATATTCATGTATTTGAATGTTCATGTTTATGCATATGGTTTTGAGGGATGAGGGTTTGTACAGTCAGTCCTACATTACAGCAAACTCATGAATTGGTTGTGGACTGGAACAAAAATAACAAGGCAGATGCGTCAACTTTGCTTTTCAACCTTGGGGTTTTAACCACTCAACCACAAGCTCAAATAAAAACGGAAGTATGAGTGTGAAAAAAAATCAAATCCTTACAAAGAAAGCAATACCTAAACATGTACAATTACATTTGCATGCAGTCTGTCAACACAAAAAGCAAAAACGTCAAGATTCAAAAAGGTCTCAGGATCAAATTCACTAAACTTTGGCAAGCAATCAAGTTGAACCAGACTGTGAAAATGTAAATTAAGTCATTAAAGGAGACAGACACAAATTATGCTCATTATTATAGATTTACTCATTTTATATTTTAATTTGAAGTATTTATAATTATTCATAATATTTTTCAGAAATATAGAAATATGAAGAATCTGTTTTTGCTTCTGTACTTTGACAACAGTTATTTGTTTTAACAACATTTGTAATACTTATAATACTTTAGTTTAGAATATCACATTATAGGTATAAATGTATCTCAATGTAGACACACACACACACACACACACACACACACACACATACACACACACACACACACACACACACACACACACACACACACACACACACACACACACACACACACACACACACACACACACACACACACACAGCTCTGACACTGTAGGCGTGTGTGATTGACAGGGAAATGGGGGATTCAGAGACCACCAGCTTTAAGTCCACCTTACTATAAATCTTCTCACACTGGATGACATAAGTGTGTGTGTCACCTCAAATAACCACTCTCCAGACGTATGTATGTTCAGCAAATGACAGCACAAGCATTAATTTTTCAAGTGTGTATCTATGTGTGTGAGAGTGTGTTGGGGGGAAAGGAGGAAAGGTTGTGTAACAAACAAACAACCAGTCGTCCACTCTCCCTCTCCACCATCCCTCTATTCTCTTTTCCCCTCACAGCACTTCTGTCAATAAACAACTAGCACACAGCTTTTGTCATTTTAGAGCAGAGTCATGAAAAGCAGGAAAGGAGCTGAGGGAGAAAGGGGGAGGGAGGGATAGAGAAATCCTCTCAGTGCCAGAGGATAACCCAGCTTGCTGCAGTCTCTTATTGCTGATTCCTGTCACGTACACTAAAGAAATTCCCCCGCTGAGAATTATGTAACGTTCAACAACAAGTAAAGTTGTTTTTCTTTTGGCTATATGTCGTGGGGCTGCTGTCACACCAAAGAATGTCAGGTGGAAAAGAATAAAGGAAGAAAAGCAGTGAGGGATTCCCAGTAATGAAAAGTGACCATCGGATGACCGAAGGACATGAGGTTCTCTGCCTCTGTTTTGAGAGCAAGGGATGAGTTATACTATATAACTCATGATGAGTTATACTTTACGTCTAGATTTATCAGACATGTTTATCCAAAGTGAATTACCAATGAGAATAAAAACAAGCTAAAGATAAATTGCTAATGGAGAGCAATGAATTTTTATTAAACTCATGTATTAAAATATATAAAATACACATTCCAATTTATATATTCATACTAACATTCAATAATATATTAAACACAACTGTTTACAATGTTGATAATTAGAAATTTTTATTGGGCACCAAATCAATATATTAGAATGATTTCTGAAGGATCATGTGACACTGAAGACTGGAGTTACAAATGTTTTATTATATAAAAAATATTATTGAACGTTAGTATAAATATATCAATTTGAATGTGTATTTTATATTTTTTTTAATGTGTAAAGACTACAGATACATATATAACTAGCAATATGTGCTCAAGCACACACACACAACCAACACACACACACACACACACACACACACACACACACACACACACACACACACACACACACACACACACACACACACACACACACACACACACACACACACACACACACACACACACACACACACACACACACACACACACACACACACATACACACACACACACACACAAATTAACATTTACAGGAAGCTTGTTAGTGCACAAAAGTCTGCCACAACAGCATCTGGCTGGTCAGGTGGCTTTGTGAGCCCCCTCAGGAGATGAAGTCTGCGATGACAGATCTTTATATGTGTGTGTGTGTGTGTGTGTGTGTGTGCTGTATATGCACATCATATCATAATGGGATGACCAGCTGTCTCTAGAGAGTGTCCATGTTTGCATCTTTCATTTTCTTTCACTCCATCAGTGTTGGGTGTGGCTAGACTCCCCACTGCTGCCAGACTGAGACCACCGGTGACATTATAGAAATGAAATATTATTAAGGAGAGTGAGACTCACACAGAAAAAGAGGTCAACCCATAAAGAGGAATTGACTGTGAGCACAAGCAACAGAGAAATCTATAACTAGCTTCCTCAGTTGGTCGACTGCCAGGGTGACCCAAATTCTCCACAGCAGTATAGCTGTCCATTACACACCCACAGTCAATGTCTTCACATAAACGACTATATATATACAATGAGCTTAGGCCATTTCAGGGAAGGGTGGTTTCTTAGTCTGGCTTCCTTCCTAGCCGATAGAGGTCAGAGGACAACGGCCACATGTTCCCACTGTTTCAGAAATGTAGGACACTTGCTCATTTTTGATAATGAATGTTGAACGTCTAAAGAGCCACACTAACCTGAACACAGTCTCAACAGATTTATCTGTAAACGTTTTTTTGTCAATCTTAGATGCAGGATATACCATTCATTTCTTCCCGATAGTTAACATCTGTAAGGTGACTTAGCTAAAAGAAAAAAAGAGCTTCACAATGACCCTGATCTTTAGGGCCCTATCTTGCACCCAGCATAAATTACTTTGTACGCCGACGCATGTATCATTCCTATTTTTCACCTGACGCACAGCGGACGGTTCAGCGAAAAGAGGAGGCGTGTTCCGGCGCAAACGTTCCCTCGTGCTATTTTGTAGTTTTAGAAAACAATTCCAACACAGACCAGGAAAAACCTAGTCTCAAGTCAGTGGCGCGTTATTCAGATGCTATTTTAAGGGCGCATGCTTGGCCATAATGTAGCGTGATAACGCGCATAAACTTTGCTTCTCTCATCTACACAGATGCAGCAGTTCCCATTTTTGCAAACCATACATAATTACAAGGAAAAATATTATCACATGAGTGAAATCATTGTGGTGTCCATGAAGATAGTATATGTAAGAAATTCCTTCAACTTTTCTAATCATATGACCTTTTCTTTTGCAGTATTATTGGTTGTTAGTGCTGTCCAGATGTTTGGTGGGAATTGGTGAATCAAGCTACTCATCCATCTCTCCAACCATCATTGGAGACCTGTTCACAAACAACAAAAGGACCATGATGCTCTCTGTCTTCTACCTGGCCATCCCACTTGGAAGGTGAGTCTCAAATTTGAGCAATACCCCTCTATTTTCTTGTCAATCCATTATCAGGTACAATTACATCTATAGAATGGGTAAAGTCCTAGAAACATAATTTCATTTTGTTTAAAATATTTGCAGATGTTCATTAGAGATTGTTTTACAATAGCACTGTAGCACGAAGATAATACTGTACAACCAGATAATATTATTGCCATAATAAGAATTGTAATGTATTTAGAAATTTGAAGTCAGGTTAGGTGAACTGTGGCTGAAGGGAACAGCTTCTGACAGCCAGATAATCTCAGATACCATCTCAGCTCAGTAAAGGTCAGTTGTGGAGAATTGAGCTCAGCGTTTTGTGTGGTCACCGCCTCAGATGGGCCAAATAGGCAATGATATTCTAAATGTGTTTGCTGCTGTGAAAGACTTTAAGCTCATCTATTTCGGTCACTTAACCCAGGCTGTGGTATTTTCTTTTGTTCACTGGGGTGAAAAAAGACTGGAGAGAAAAGGGGGAAAACAACAGAGGAAAGATGATAAATGCATGCATGTACGTGCACAGCATTTTTATCTGCATTGTGTTCACATATAGCATCTTGGAATTCAATTGTTAATCTGATGGGAAGAAAAACAGCAACATAAAATGTTAGTGGCCAAACTAATCTGAGTTTTGACCATGCAGTTGTATAAAAAACTGAGTGTTATACCCCCCCATTGAACTGAGGAAAATAAATATCTGAACACAGCAGCTGTCGCCATCAGACCTGTTCTGAGGGCTAGTAATAGTATCGATGAGAGATTGAGTGCAGTTAGAGGAAAGGACGGGATGGAAAAATAGCAGACCCAGGAGAGTTTTGGTATTTGCGGGCTAACTGGGTTCGGCCCTAACAAAGCGATCGACGGTACGAACAATAAGAGGTGAAAGACTGGAGCGCTGCAGTGTGCCGCCTCACTTCCTGTCTAGCGCCCTGTTTATCTACAGTCAGGTTGTTACTGTTTCCAGGAAGTGACTTCAGCCATGAGAGAAAGGATTGGCAGGAAATTTTAGTCCTCTTATGGGCATGGAAAAATATTTTAGTTGCTAATAAACATAGAGAAACAGAGTAACAACGACAACTTGTGTTACAAATACGTACAGACATATAAAAATGGTAGCACCACATCACAAATGCATGAAATTAATAACCAAAAAACTCTCATCCAATCAAGAACATCAATAAGGTACCAAGTGTCCATGTTCCATGAATACACAGGTATGCGTAGGCTTAATTAAGGGGTTCTTGACATTGAATGAGGTCCAGAGGTCACTGTGGGCTCAAGTTGAGAGCCATATGTTCTCGATGATAAGGTCCTATTGTTTGATGGGTCAGGTCAGGTTGGTACATCAGTCGGATATGCCAGGGGCAGTTAAAGGTAAACAATGTAGTTTACCTGCTGTGCGACAGCTTGGCGCTAGTGTCTGGGAACACAGGAAGTGTGCATGAGGTTTTAGATTGTGGGAGGGACGCTCCAAATTTAAACCGGATTAAAATGGTGCAGTTATGCCAGGGCCTGATGTAAAAAGAAAAAAAAAACAATCCCCAAATACAGGAGACTATACACAAACCACTATATAGGTATATAGTATTGCTTAAGTAAATGTACTTTCAAAAGTTTGGGGTCGGCAAGATCTATTTTAATAATGTTTTTTGTTTTAAGAAGTCGCTGATGGTCACCAATGCTGCATTTATTTGATCAAAATATAGTAATATTATGAAAATAATTTGTATTGAATTAGAAAAAAAAGGAAATTTTTAAAAAAAGTGAATGTCCTGATATCAAAGATTGTTGTGAAATCAATTAAAATATGTATTGTTCATGCTATACTTAGACAAACTATAAATTCAGTTTACTTCTTGTTTCTGTGGCTTCCTCATGTATTTACTATTGCACTACTGTCAACATTGTAATTATACCATAAATACTGTACCTTAAAAATTGGTGTTTAAATAGGTGTAATAGTACCTTAAAATAGCAAAAACTGCAAGACACCCAATCAACTTAAAAAAAAAAAAAAAAAAACTATGACCAAGAGAAGACCAAGAGAAGAAAATTCATACAACGGCCGATGACAGGCAGCATAGTCTCAAACCAGATAATTTGCATACAGATATAGTATACAGAGAGAATAGTTCACATGTGCTTCAGCCACACCGAGATCATAACACGGCAATTATGAACTTTATCAGACTGTAAACAGGATGTAGAGCTAAGAGAGTTTGGTCTGCGTCTGAAGAGATATGACTCACAGATTCCTCAGATACCGACAGGGTTGAAATGATCCCACCTTGAGTGCTCGTCTTCCTCCTTTCCTTATATCACTCATGTCAGGCAGTCTTGCCTTAGAAGAACTTAAAGGAAAGTTCACGAGACACATGCCATATCCTACAGCATCAGACAGGGATTCTCAGAATTAGGTCATCTGAACCTTTGATGTTAGTATTTCACCACAGTCCCCAAATCCATCCAAAACCCAAAGCGACACAGTGCGGGAAGCTGGTGTCTCTCCGAAGTCATCTCTCTTTCTCTTTCCCTCGGAGCTGATCTGTCATCATAAGCCCCTGAGTAATGCTAAGTGGTTGACTCTCTTACATAGCCAGAGGTGATGTTCAGTGTAAAGCCATTATCAGCGGCATTAGTATGCATGCTGAGTTCAGGCAGCCTACCCAGCGCATGAAAGTTTTAGGGTGCATGACACAGCTTTGGGTGGGAAAAACAGCCGGGGAGAGAGGAGAAAGACTGCGAGGAAAGAGAGAGGGACCAAGTGAATAAAACAGCTTCTAAAAAAACTTAAACCACCCTAAGCTGGTCAGGCTGGTCTGGTTTGCTGGTTTTTGGACATTGACCAT
Organism: Phoxinus phoxinus; assembly: GCF_949152265.1. NCBI lineage: Eukaryota > Metazoa > Chordata > Actinopteri > Cypriniformes > Leuciscidae > Phoxinus > Phoxinus phoxinus. The sequence continues at coordinate 18,666,522 of NC_136878.1, read as the reverse complement.
CTACACTAATTGAAAACCAGTTTGGGCTTGCTGCTACATCAGCTAGTCCAGTTTAAGACAAGCTTGGGCAGGATGGAAGACCAGCTAGAGTAGCTTAGACCAGTGTTATTAAACTGGGGAAAAGATTAGGCTGAGAAATATACATTTTTACATAAACATTTTAATTTCACCAGTTAGCACATTCATTTTGGATGCCCTAATATACTAAAACTTAAAAACTAAAACTCAAATTGAAACCCTGGCTCAGTCCAGCTTAAATCAGCTTAGACCAGCAAACCAGCTGGAGAGCGGAAGTTTATGCCTAGAATATGATACGTTTGCTTGTGTATAATGACATGTTTTGCTCTCTCTCTCCGCAGCGGTCTTGGATACATCCTGGGATCCATTGCTAAAGACGCTGGAGGGGATTGGTACTGGGCACTGAGGGTAAGAGCTGTTGAAATGTCTCCTTGTGTTGTATCAATATTTTAGAGGAAGCACGCCCAACCTCCACAAATATACACCATTTCCTCTCGGCCTGGTCAAAAATATCCCTAAAACCCATGGCAGACAGGTGAATCCCGAAATACCTTCAGCCCGTCTCTTGAAAAAGCAACATAACATTCTTGCCCCCTTGAAGCCAGTGCAATGGGCAATGACAACCCAGCTAGCTCAAGTGCATTAATATAGCATTACCTCCAGCTCTCTCGGGTCCGCTCATACACGCTATCCGTGAGTAATGCAGTCTTCACAGTTCTCGCTGCGGTCTTTGTACTGCATAGGCCCAGGAGGAGAGGGGGCTCACTTACACAGACCCTTTTGTTGTAGGATATTCCGCAGTAGCCTTGATGTATTGCAGTGCTAACCAAAATCCCAAAATCGAGCACCTTTTAATGCAGCTCAAATGACTAATTTATGAAATGATTGAGTGAGAGGAAGGGTAGTGGTCTGCAACTTTTGGGCAGCGAACGAGAGGGAGAGCAAAAACAACTTTTCTGAGAAAGTGAGAGGCCTCTGAAGTGCTTTAGATTCCGGTCTTTCTTCGTTCATTAGCTCAGCGCAGTTTTATAACCAACTGCTTCTCTCATTCAGTTCAAACTTTAACAGGTGGATGCTCAAGTTAGCAGGTGGGCTTCATTACTTGTTCCTTTCTCGGGGTCATAAAGAATCGACCGAGGGTTTTAACGTGAACTTGAATTAAGCTTGTTGTATGGCTGCCTCTTAAAACTCCAGCGAGGTTCTGTTGTCGAGCTCTTAGGCCTGAAAGGAGACTTTAAGAGGAGCATTAAACCCTCTCATTCTTACAAAAACACCTCTGAACATGACAGTTATATGACCCTCAGGAACATAAATGGCTTTATTTGGTAGCTGGTTTATCGGAACGCTTTTGCAAACAGTAGCGGAGCTCCATTGTTTGAGCTCTTGGATGCAGTAAAACATTCCTTGAGGAGACAAAGCTCATGGTTTGGGGGACTATTAATCATCACTAGCACTTTAAATGAGTATTAAAAACAACACAGATGAAAAGGGACTCCGTATCGGCCATATCCTGCTCTGAGAGGGGAAAAAACACTCCGTGCCACTTTCCGCTTGTTTTGCAGGCCGCTAAGGAACTCAATCGCCTTCCGTTCTCGAAGAGGGAGTGTGTTTTTTTGGAGTGGAGGATTATATCATAATTATTGAGAGCCATATCAATCTTCTGCAGGTCGAAGAGGGGAAATGCCAGGAGAAATAGCACCTTGATCTTTCTTTCTTTGATTATACTCCGAAAAAATAACCGTAACAAGCACGAAAGAAGCTACAGCACTAGCTTGAGATTAGCAGGAAAGGGCAGCATCTGACAAAGTGCGAGACTGAGTCAGAGTTCAAGATGACTGATCAACGCAGGCTTTGATATGAAACTAAACCAGAGAGCCAGGGAGGGATCTCCACAATGTGACTGTTAGAAAATAGGTCCACTGCAAAGACCTTTTTTTACGGCTGCTGGGTTTTCTAGTTACAGAGGGATAACAAGACCAAATCCAGGCTTTAGCGAGACACTGCAGCTCTGTATCAAAAGCACCGCAGTGCACACAGACACACATTCAGTCCACAGAATCACAGTATAGTGCAGGAAACAGCAGCATGCCATTGGGGTGCAGTGATCTGTTTCACTCTCATGCTATTTATAATGCTGAACAAAAATAAAACATTCACAAATTTGTATAAATGTTAGATAATAATAATACATAATTATTCTCCAATATCTTCTCAAACTTGTATTTGTAGAGTGTCTCTTGACTTATATTGCATACAATTTTGAAAGCAGCTGTGCTGCTTAAAATATTTGTGAAAACCATGATGAGTTTTTTCTGGATTCTTTAATGAACAGAAAGTTGAAAAGTACAGCATTTATTTTAAGCTCTGAAAAAATCTTATAGACTACAAACTTTTGAACAGCAGTATATAATTCTTAAGATAGATTCAAGATTATATTATCTGAATTTTGCTTATACAAATAAATCTTGTTTTAGTTTAATTTCTCCCCCTTTTTTTTAAACCTGAAAATAAGACAAAAATACAGATCAGGAAAGTTTTTGCAGTGCAGATGACTACATCTTTACAAAAACTCATATACATACCCATAAGACACAATTATGAGCAGAGCTTTGCTTTAATGTGCTATAAATTATCTCCAGTAGGATTGCGTCTGACAGACAGAATTGCTTTGGCTTTCACAAGCGACGGAGGCGCTTACACTGCTTCCATGTGGGCGAGCGAACCAACAAACACACACACACACACACACACACACACACACACACACACACACACTGCTGTGCTGTAGCCATCAGGAAGGATGATAAAAGAGATAATAGCTCATGGCCTGGTGGACCACAGCTGCTCCCACACAAGGGAGAAAACTGAGAAAGAAAACGAGAGGACGGAGTAAAGAAACATCACCTAATAGAGTCCACTTCACACTGCAGTCTAGTACCCTGCCGGCACTACACACCCTTATGTGAATATAAATAAAACGAATCACAAAATACATAACACCGCCATTATCGACTCAACGAATAACTTGCTAGACCAAACAGGATGTGAGACCATTTTTTATTGTTCAGCCCTCAAGATTTTGTTTAACAGACAGCACAGACTCACAGTAATACAAGCAAAAAATGTTTAGTCTAGTTAAGAGCACTGCACTGAAAAAAAGATTAAGCAGCATTTTTGCTTTTTCCAAGAAAAACATATACAATTTGCATAAGAAAACTTATATAAGATAATAAGACTTGATTTTGTTAGATTTATTCTTTAAAAAATTACAAATGGAGTAGAAAAAAAACAAACATAATTTGAGGTATGTTATTAACTGAAAATGTCATAAAATCTCAAGTAATTTGCTTCTCAATTACATATATTGTCACGGGTATGGTGCGGATGAAGACAGGCAGAGGCCCAAAGTTCCAATTCAAACTTTTACTATAATAAAACTTAAACAAAACTGGTACAGGCAAGGGTAACACTCTCCATACAACGTAACATAAACAAACAAGCATTAGCATAAGCATTAGCAAACATTGACCGACAACTGAAGGGTGAGAGACAGGAACTTAAATACACAGATGACAACGAGTGACGACAGGTGATGAAGATGATGATTAACAATGACTAATTAACTAAACAGGTGACGAAAATGAACTAATGAAAATGACGACAGAGATGATGAAAACACTGAAGATGGAAAACAAACTAAAAGTCCATGATAACAACAGAAAACACATTAACAATGTGACAGAACCCCCCCCCCTCCCCCCAGGCGCGTCCTCGCGCCGTAAAACATCCAAAGGGGTGGGAGGGTGGGCGCCCTGGAGGCTGATGAACAGGTGGCCGATCTGGAGCAGGAAGCCTCCAGGGCGGAGCAGGACGTGCAGGTGGGCAGGGCGGAGCAGGATGAGGGCGTGGCCATGGCGGAGCAGACGGACCCTCAGGCGTCCAAGGTGGTGAGGACCCTTCGGGCGGCCACGGCGGAGACGACCCTTCGGGCGGCCACGGTGGTGAGGACCCTTCGGGCGGCCACGGCGGTGAGGACCCTTCGAGTGGCCACGGCGGAGACGACCCTTCGGGCGGCCATGGCGGTGAGGACCCTTCGGGCGGCCATGGCGGTGAGGACCCTTCGGGCGGCCATGGCGGTGAGGACCCTTCGGGTGGCCATGGCGGTGAGGACCCTTCGGGCGGCCATGGCGGTGAGGACCCTTCGGGCGGCCATGGCGGTGAGGACCCTTCGGGCGGCCATGGCGGTGAGGACCCTTCGGGCGGCCATGGCGGTGAGGACCCTTCGGGCGGCCATGGCGGTGAGGACCCTTCGGGCGGCCATGGCGACCGTGTCGGAAGGGCCTCCACGATCCCCTCAGAGGACTTATTGCCCCCCCCCAAAATTTTCTTGGGGAGGTCAGCACTGGACTGGACCAGCGGCGAAGAGGGCTCTGAGCTGACCGGGACCAGCGGCGAAGGCTCTGGGCTGGACGGGACCAGCGGCGAAGGCTCTGGGCTGGACGGGACCAGCGGCGAAGGCTCTGGGCTGTACGGGACCAGCGGCGAAGGCTCTGGGCTGGACGGGACCAGCGGTGCAGGAAGCTCTGGGCTGGACGGGACCAGCGGTGCAGGAAGCTCTGGGCTGGACGGGACCAGTGGTGCAGGAAGCTCTGTGCTGGACGGGACCAGCGGTGCAGGAAGCTCTGGGCTGGACGGGACCAGCGGTGCAGGAAGCTCTGAGCTGGACGGGACCAGCGGTGCAGGAAGCTCTGGGCTGGACGGGACCAGTGGTGCAGGAAGCTCTGTGCTGGACGGGACCAGCGGTGCAGGAAGCTCTGTGCTGGACGGGACCAGCGGTGCAGGAAGCTCTGAGCTGGACGGGACCAGCGGTGCAGGAAGCTCTGGGCTGGACGGGACCAGCGGTGCAGGAAGCTCTGGGCTGGACGGGACCAGCGGTGCAGGAAGCTCTGGGCTGGACGGGACCAGCGGTGCAGGAAGCTCTGTGCTGGGCAGCGATGAGGGCTCTGTGCTGGGCAGCGATGAGGGCTCTGTGCTGGGCAGCGATCAGGGCTCTGTGCTGGGCAGCGACGAGGGCTCTGTGCTGGGCAGCGACGAGGGCTCTGTGCTGGGCAGCGACGAGGGCTCTGTGCTGGGCAGCGATGAGGGCTCTGTGCTGGGCAGCGATGAGGGCTCTGTGCTGGGCAGCGATGAGGGCTCTGTGCTGGGCAGCGATGAGGGCTCTGTGCTGGGCAGCGATGAGGGCTCTGTGCTGGGCAGCGATGAGGGCTCTGTGCTGGGCAGCGATGAGGGCTCTGTGCTGGGCAGCGATGAGGGCTCTGTGCTGGGCAGCGATGAGGGCTCTGGCGCAGGATCAGCGGCCTCTGGCGCAGGATCAGCGGGCTCTGGCGCAGGATCAGCGGGCTCTGGCGCAGGATCAGCAGGCTCTGGCGCAGGATCAGCGGCCTCTGGCGCAGGATCAGCGGGCTCTGGCGCAGGAAGCTCTGGGCTGGACGGGACCAGCGGTGCAGGCGGCTTGGAGCTGGACGTCAACCGTCCAGGGTCGAAGAGGGACCAAAGCGGAGAATGGTGTCGGGGTCCATCTCGACCACCGCCTCTACTGCGGCCTCCACGGGTCCCGCGAAATCTGGCCAGACGGGTTCCCTCAAACGACCCTCCATGGGCAAAGGCTGGGAGATCTTGGCTCTCCTTGGCCAGGACGAAAATTTTTACCCATTCGTCCATTTTAGGGGGGTCGGTCAATCTGTCACGGGTATGGTGCGGATGAAGACAGGCAGAGGCCCAAAGTTCCAATTCAAACTTTTACTATAATAAAACTTAAACAAAACTGGTACAGGCAAGGGTAACACTCTCCATACAACGTAACATAAACAAACAAGCATTAGCATAAGCATTAGCAAACATTGACCGACAACTGAAGGGTGAGAGACAGGAACTTAAATACACAGATGACAACGAGTGACGACAGGTGATGAAGATGATGATTAACAATGACTAATTAACTAAACAGGTGACGAAAATGAACTAATGAAAATGACGACAGAGATGATGAAAACACTGAAGATGGAAAACAAACTAAAAGTCCATGATAACAACAGAAAACACATTAACAATGTGACATATATATTGTTTTACGCATGTTTAGATGTTGATCTGGAAAACAAGGCATTGTTAAACTCTGCAATATCGTCTTTTTTTCTTCTGTCTCAAGGTTTCACCAATGTTGGGTTTGACTGCTGGGTTCCTCATCCTCATCTTTATCCCTGAGCCGAAGAGAGGGATTGCTGACCAACTCACTGGACGGATAAAGACACGCACTTCCTGGGTCTGTGACATGAAAGCTCTTGCCAAAAAGTATGCCACTTTTGTTCCTATACATCACTCAAGAATGAAATGAACTTAATGTTTAGGATTGGGACGTACCAGATGCAATCAACTATTGAGCGAATATTGGACCCTCAATGTCTATTTTTACAGTCCTGCCTTCACTTGAACATGGTGACAGTTTATTGGAGTAGCTGGCATAGAATTTCAAGGGCCAAGTAGTTCAAGTAGTCTCTGCTTATCCTGTGGTGTAACAACTATAATTCAACTACATTTTAATCACATTCTGTAATTTGAATTGATTGTATTTTTTAAATGATTTTTTGATTTTAGGGATAACTTATGGGTAGGGTTAGGTTTAGGGGTTGGGATAGGGTTAGGACTATGTTTTTGGACAGCAATGTTGTTCCAGGATCAACAATAGATGCTGATCCAGGAACATGTCTTACTTGGCAAAATCACAGCAATCACATACATTATGTCAGAAAGACATAAAGAGCAGAAATAACAGAAAAATAGAAAATGCAAACAAAAAAATGTGTCTGAAGGAAAACTATACATGTTAATTAATTTTCTTTCTGTTCCCTAGCCGTAGTTATGTATTTTCATCTCTGGCATCGGCCGCAGTGTCGTTTGCCACGGGGGCGTTTGGGATCTGGATCCCGCAGTACCTAGTCAGAGCTCAGGTGGTGCAGAAGACAGCAGTGAGCTGCACCTATCAACCCTGCAGCAGTAAAGACAGGTCAGAACACACACACACTCCGCTTGAAACCTAACGGTCAATCACAAGCGTTACACTTTTGACAACGACTGTTTCTCTCTCATCTCCAGTTTGATATTTGGAGCCATCACCTGCGTGACGGGGCTGTTGGGAGTGGTGATCGGCGCTGTGACCACACGGCTCTGCCGTCAGAAGACGGAGCGTGCCGACCCGCTGGTGTGTGCGGTCAGCATGTTGGGCTCTGCTATCTTCATCTGCCTCATCTTTGTTGTGGCCAAGAAAAGTATTGTGGGAGCATATGTAAGTAACTCTACTTTGTTATGTTTCAGCTTACTTCACAAGTCTACACTGTAAAAATGGACTTTTAATTAGTTATAAATTAGTCTTTTGGATTTGTTTTCCAGTAAAACTTACGTGTGTGTGTGTGTGTGTGTGTGTGTGTGTGTGTGTGTGTGTGTGTGTGTGTGTGTGTGTGTGTGTGTGTGTACTTGAAAATCAACAGACAAGACTAGACTAGACTAGACTAGACTAGACTAGACTAGAATCAAATATAAACTCTATTTGGCTTCATCACTCATACTCAATCAATTAATCAATCAATCAATGATACAATTATTTTAAGATATTAAGATTAAGACTAAGACTAAAAATAACATTGATACTCATAACATTAACAAGGGTGAATTTAGGGTGATTGGGACACATTTTGCAATTGACATGACTTGGAAAAAGTGTCCCAATCAACCTGAATTCAAACACTTTATGATGAATTACACTTGATCTTTTGTTGCAATATTATGACACTTCACGTAAACAGTATATTACTCATACTCATATTATATTGGTTGCCATAGAATTGTGGTGTAAAGACTGAGATTGTCTCCAGAGATTGCTTCTTAACACTGTGGCCTGAATATCACTAGTACAGCTCCCTTCTGACTATCCTTCAGTCAAAGTCAAATGAGGTCACATCTATTCAGAGTTCAATATAAGGCTTTAAACGATATAAAGTATGTTGCATTCAGTGGGTTTAACAGCCATAGTTGCTTGGCAGGGTTGTTAGGTCCAAACCCAATACTAAAAGAATAAGAGCAACAGGCACTGACTGCGTACTTATTTAATTGGCATGTAAAGCAGGAAGAGGGAGCAGTTTTCACAGTTACGGCTAGGAAACAATAGACTGTGGCATTTGTGAGTCACTAATGGAGAAAAAAGTTATGCTGCATAAGAAAACAAAGAAAAAAAATGCTACCAGGTCACACTCGTTCTTCTAACAAAAAAACAATCAGGTCAGAACAAAATGCTGGACGCTCCCTGAAGGGCCAAACCGGACTGGGAATCTTATAAGTGTTTATGATGAGAAGTCTGATGAGAAAGTATTTTTAGGGACTGTTTGTCTTTCCCATGGACAAAAGAACCTAGTACACCATGATATGCCATCTCTCTGGTGTAATGTTTGCGATACTCTAAGCTTGCTCAACGATTGCCACCTTATCTTAACTATGAAAGACTCACTAACTGTACCCTCAACCGACCTGGTTTTGCAACCTCTTGTTCCTTTATTAAAAGTGTGATGACTTAAAGGATTATAAAAGCAAATGGTCTGACCTGGGGTCTCATGGACTCATACCAATCTTGAGTTGGATCTCGATTTATAAATGGCACAAGACAAGAACAACAATTTATAGAATGAAATGGAACTAAAATTCAATTAAAAATGGACACTGCCGTTCAAAAGTTTGGGTTCAGTAAGCAAAAAAAATATTTCTTTTTATTTTTTTTAAATTAAGCAGCACAGCTGGTTTCAACATTGATAATAATAATAAATGTTTCTTGAGCAGCTACTGTAGTGTATATTGTCATTTAAAAAAAAAATTGTTATTTAAAATTCGAATGGAATATCGCTGTAATTGGAAAATGTGAAAATGAAAAAGTGTATTTCTGTCAGTCTTACTGAGAGCAACAATCAGTCCAGATTTTACAGTCAATTTAAAATTTAGGGTATTTATAGAAATGAATGACACATTATTTCGACCACAGGCCCTCATGCCATCTTGTCAAACAGGTAACATGACAGTGGCAGCCAGCCCCCAACTAAACACATGAGCACCCCTTCAATCAATCACCTGCCACAAGGCTTCTGTAATTACACCCAAATGTAGCGTACGAAAAGGAAGGAATCCAAAACTTTAAGGAGGGAAAATATCTGGAGTGAGAAAATTTGATAGTGTAGATAGTGTGATAGTGTTTGACAGATGTGCAGTCTGAGAATGTGACAGGACGCTGGAGTCTGTTCCAGCAGGGACAGCTGCTGTCTCATCAGCATGTTGGCTGATCACAATTCAGTCCTGAACCACAGTCCTGCAGGGCTTTACAGTTTTAGCCTGTCTGTCCGTCACGCTGTCTGAGCCTCAAGTCACTTCGGGACAGAGTTCCATACATGTCCAAATACCCCCACACTTTCATGCTTTCATTTCTTCACCCTCTATTCAGATATTCTCTCACACTGACATCTAAATGGAAGGTTCTAGACCCACAAACTAAAAAAATGACACCCTGAGGTCATCTCTCTGTCAGCCCTGCTCAACATATATCTCTGAGACCAACACAAGACCCTGTCAAAGTCAGAACAGCCACTTGAATGATCAAATTCCCTTGCAACCTACAGTTCTCCACACAATCCTGTCTGGTTTGACCCCAGCAGCTGCCGTCAGCCGTATTCTGGCCTCGGAGTTGTGGAGAGACCATCTACATTCTGTCAAGTCACTAAGATTAGTGGAGATATTCAATGCTGGTGTCTCAGTCTGCCATAAGCACCTTGAAAATCCAGACTAGGCACTGTGGGATATCAGTTAATTTACGTGGGAATGCTTAAATCAGTTAGTCTGTTCTCATGGGATTGCACAAATCTGTTGTAATAACTTGTTAAATGTGACACGGTTTCAGCCGCCAGACATTTTGAGTTCCACTCTAGTTTAATGCTTACCGCTTGTCTCTTTTTTACTGTTTGGAGCACAACATGGAGCACAAAAATTACATATAACATAACCACAGTATAATGATATGTTTTCATATTCCACAACATTTATTGGGGTTTTTCTTATTTAGTAGATGAGCCGGGTTAATTTAGTCTGACAAAATGCAAACACTGGTGTGTGTGTGTGTGTGTGTGTGTGTCTCTCTCTCTCTCTCTCTCTCTCTCTCTCTCTCTCTCTCTCTCTCTCTCTCTACCCTACATATACATACATGGTGGAATAACTTGAATAATTGACCACCCTCCCCCCCTCTCCCTATTTTTTTCCTCAGATCTGTATTTTCATCGGAGAGACGCTGCTCTTTTTGAACTGGGCCATTACAGCGGACATTTTAATGGTTTGTATTGAAAGCCTGTATTTATCTGCTGGGTCGAGTGGAAACTTTAAAGCCTTTAACTGTAACAAATTGGTCATCTTCTCAAGCTAGTTTCTTATTTTGAATGGTGGGATGCATGACTACGAGGTTTGGTATAGCCTGGGTGGGGCCCAAGACAAAATTGCTGCTTTTGATTGCACTTAATGGAAATGCCACTCGTGGAAAATAAAGAGGGTTTTGTGTTTTTGTGTGAAGGAAGTGAGTTAGAGAAGAGAAAAGCTGTAAACAGAGTGCATGTAAGGCAGATTCAAAGATTTAGCAAGAAAAGCTGTCATGAAGTTGAGTCAGCTAAGGTCTTACTGCATACTTAAACTCCAGTCAGCCTGGGTCAGTGTAAAGCGCTCTGACAGTGTCTGCTTAAGTGAGCACTCATGGTACTTTTGTTTTCCTGTTTTGTTATCATGTGATTCTCACTGCTGTTTTCCTATCACCTCTTTTCTTTCTCCAGTATGTTGTCATACCGACCAGAAGAGCCACCGCTGTTGCCTTCCAGGGCTTCACGTCACATTTACTAGGGGATGCTGGGAGCCCGTACCTCATTGGCTTGGTAAGAATGTCTCACACACAGGGCAGTGAACTACAGTGCTTCCTGCTACAAGTATATACTGTTCAGTATTGAGGATTTGGTGTGTAGGGACAGTGTTTTTTTTCATGGCTCTTTTTTTGAGTTCACAATGGCAGAATTACACAAAAGCCCTCTGAAGGTTTCCCATTCTTCCTGATCTGTGTTTCTTTCCAGTAATACCTTTCCTCTGGAGACATTATGTTGGTATATTTGCCAGTCATCAGCTCATTCAAGGATACATACATCTATGTTCCCTTCGGTCTCTTAAACACTTGTGTGCAACAATAAGCTACGCCGCCTTGTGCCGTGTGACATTTTGCTCTATGATTTTGTACGCTGACCCTGGCCCCGGCCCCATCTCCCTTTTCCTATTTCCACTCTTGTTCATGTTAACAAAACAAAGGCCAACCGATCACAGTGCAGCATAAATTCATCATTCTTCTTAACTCCGGAAAAAGCACGCTGTGGTTCCTAGACTTCCGACTCCTGTAGACATTCCTGGCATTCCGAACAGGAGTCACTGGAGTTGATCCAAGCTAAACAGTAACTCCTGTGCGTGCTTTTGACAGGTTCAGAGCCCCATGTCATGTAGGGCTCAGGGTTCAGACCCATTGTTCACTTATTCCATTATCACTTTCAACCTCTTACAACAAAAGTGCATTTGCAATGTGTTTGCTCCTTATCTATCTCCCACAAACACATCAATATTTTGCAAGAGTGTGTCATAAGCACACAGCAGGAGGTAAGAAGTGTGTCTAATCTGCCTGTATATTGTTTATATGATGTGTTTTTTTATCTCTCCATCATTTGGTATTTGAACCACATGTCTTTCACATTATTGATTTAATGGCTTGACATAGAAATATTTTATAACATTAATTTACATATCACTTTTGATTAATTTAATGCATCCTTGCTTAATAAAAATATAAATTATTCTTACTGACCCCAAACTATTGAATAGCCATGTATATTTGATCAAGTTTATGTATTTTATCAAGCTCCCTTTTGTATTGGGTAAAAGTTTATGCTACATGAAAAAAATTTAATTCAAGGGGAATTAACTCCATGAAATTGCTGTTGCTAGCACTGTGCTGTACTGTTTGAGCTGCAAGAATGCTTAAAGTTCACTCAAGTCACAGTGTTAGCAACCCACCACATTCAATCTGCTCAGAATGCCCTACCTGTGGACAGACAGCTGGGCAGTGTGGTTATAATGCTGTCACATGTTTTCACAAGTTCACATGACTCAGTTGCTCTCTGTGAATACAATGATCTTCTCAGTTACCTCTAAGATAGTGGGTACATCTTCAGAGGAAGTGTGTGGGCATTCTGGCCTGTCAAATCCAGCAATGTAGGGCCGAGTCATGCATCAACAGTTACTTGATAATTTCACTCCGGAGGTCTGGCAAGCTAGTGTGATGGTGGCTGTGACGTACTTCTGTCGTAAAAAAAACGGAAGCTTTGAATAATAACAATAAGAACAGTTTTTAGAGAAAAACCACAAGAACTTTGACACTGGGCTTTCCAGACATTATACATGTGGCAGGCAGACAACACTTTCCTCTAAAAAGTGAACGATATGTGCACTAGACCTGTGAATGAATAACATTTCCTCAATACCTGGTAATACTCCATTACACTCTAACTGATGTAAAAACATTCATAGTACCTGTGAGTGAATCTATACCCTTAGGCACAGTGGGTGGTGTAATTATCTATGAAAATAGGCTATCAGCCGCAATCTACCATCTTTTTGTTTTTTTGCAAAAAGAAACCTCATTAGATACGCACCACAAATGTTCAACTTCAGCCCTATTTTTAGCTGTAGAAATAGTTCAACATTAATGTTTGGCATCATAAAAGCTGAGATATACACATAAAGGAGTGTGGTCTGCACGCACGCACACACACACACGCACGCACACACACAAACACACACACACACACAGACCTCACTGTCAGCACCCACTCATACACCTTTTAGTGTCAGCATTCCTACCCGACCCTTGAGACTCGCATGCTAGTGCTGATGCTAACAGATTAGCCATGCTAAAGTGAGTCAGAAGAGGAGCCCTGCTAAACATAATATTAATGCTGTTGTCAGTGTCTTTATGTCAAAATGTACATATTTTGTACTAATATAACACACTATAATGGCTAGAACAAAGCACTAGAAACATCCCTTTGTTTTTTTGTTCACAGGTCTGTTATAAAATATTGGGTTTTGTCCTAAAGTTGAGTTTTGTGTTCTTTAGTTCATATGCTTTAGTTCATATGTGTTCATAAAAGTTGACAAAATTCATTTTAGCTGATGTACACATTTAAAATGGTCGTCCAGGAAAATGGAACAAAAATATTGCTGACTCATTCATCCTGCACTACACCATTTGTACTATTTTTGTACAATCAAATGCAACAATATCCCTCTCTAATATTACATAGGAAATATGTCATGTGGTCTTTAACATTAAGAACCAGTTGCTAACTACTGACTGAGTGAATCTTGAGGGAACAAACAGCATAAAATGTAATCAGATTATGATAAATTGAAACATAAACAAAATGCCTCCTTGACTGAATCAATAGTTTAATTAATTATAATGGTCTTTTTATAGATTTATTGACTTACTATTGAACAGATTCCAATAGCTTAAGACAAGTTAACACAAGGATTAAGTGTTCACCCAGTAACTGATTGACAGCACAGCTCTTGAAGACAATATTAGGAAGTTAATTATTGCATTAATGTAGCTGATGGCTCACGGCCGACTTTTCCTTTGTTTGCTAATGAATTCTCTTTTGTTTTTGTCTCTGTGTTCCTACAGATATCAGACTCCTTGCAGGAGAGCTACGCTACGTCAGCTTTATGGCAGTTCCTGAGCTTGGGATATGCCCTCATGCTCTGTCCCTTTGTCATCGTTCTGGGGGGGATTTTCTTCCTCGCCACCGCCCTTTTCTTCCTCGATGATCGTGACAAAGCGGAGAAACAGTGAGTGCCTAAGCCTCCATAACCTTGATAGCTAACTGTAATTCAGTCTAATCGTTTAAGTCATTGTTCTAATGACATCGAGGTGCTTCCGTTTCAAGGGTCCTCACTTTACATTCCTAAATGGGACTATCATTTCTCATTTCCTCCTCTGACAATGACAATCCAGAGAATAGCGGTTGCCATGGTGATTTTGGTAGCCTTGGCCATTTTTGTGTGCCTGGTGAATAGCCTCAGGTGGATAGTTAATTTGTGAGAATGAACGAGCTGGATAGATGGACAGAGATCTAGACGTATTCTCAAACAAAGACACTCTGCATAAGTGATCTGCCAAGGGGGAAATGACACATCACATCGACTACATGACCTTTAGTAGATCAATTGCTTCCCTTACTCAAATCATTAACCCGTTATAAGAGAGATTTCAATATCAATGTTATTTTAGTACACCAGCATTGGGCCAAGACAAGCTAAGCAAGTTTATGAATATAGCATTTAGAGAAAGTTCCAGTAAAAACAGTAATGGCGACATGAGAGGAATTGAACATTAAATAAACCTCAAAGATGTCTTCTGCCATTCAAGCATGTAATTTAATTTTAATATGTCATACATAAGCCATTATGAGATACTATATATGTTTATAGTATAGTATATTTACACATAGGCATTTTAAATCTTTATTATAAACATTAGCTGGTTTGCTTATGGAAGAGTCCCATTCCCTTAAAAGGTAAAGACAAACATGATACTCAAACTTTGCGACTCACTTTCCTTTTTGCGGCCGTCTTTTATCAAGTGGATTTCCTGTGTGTGTTGCCACTCAAAAATGACTTCCTTCCTGTCTGCTTGAGGACATTTTTAGGCAGGGTGGTATGTTGAGTTTCTGCGGAAGATCTTCCCACGATAGGTCTTAGAGACGGCTAAGGAGGTTGACTTTTCTTCTTGTCTCGCCATCTATTACAACAGGCAGATTAATCATTATAGTCATCTTTCACAAGGAGCTACTCAACAAGATTATTTAATGTTCTTTTTCCTGCTATGTATCATAAGTAGTGGAATACAAATAGTGTACTTGAAACCAGAGATGCAGGTCATGTTCAAAAGTGTAGTGTCAAACAGAATAATATAACTGACAATTTTCTAAGTAGGTTTCCCTGAACACTTCCTACTTCTGCTGTTGGTCAGTCAAACGGATATCTCTTCCCAAAACTCACACAATTGGTTGAGCCAATCTTACTGGTCTGACACTCAAATAAACAGAGCAATGTTTTGAAGCACCACAGTGTTTTTTTATTTTTCAGGGAAATAAACCTATGAATGACTTACTTATACTTATCCCTGCATATTAAAATAGGATAAAGGAACATATTTTAACATTCAAAAAAACTAAAAACGTCACTTCAGATGTAAAAATAAATGACAAAAACACTTAACATTGAAAATAAAACTTAACATTTAAGTTTAAATTTAAAGGTGATTTTTTTAACATCATATTTATTATTCTAGAGTAAATATAACAAGTGAAGGTGTATCCTTAAAGATATTCCAAGCAGTTGACTTCCACAGTGGATTGTAGATTATACAGGAGTTTTACCACACCTTATGTCGCCATCATGGTTTAAAATAGCCACTGAATTGCATTTGCATCTATATATGTCATGTAATGAACTGCAATATTGTGCATGTTGAAAGCAGCTACAGATTAAAGCAGTTATGTTTGTGGATGCAGCATACTATAAGCTTATATCCAGCCGTCATGAGCCTGTGCATTTATTCATTAAACATTTCCAACCAATACTCTTGCATAACACCCTTCTCACAGTTTTTCATAAGCATTGCATCATCACGGGGTTCAATCGAGCCTAAAAATAGCATTTTAGCTGTGCTGTTTCAGGCTGAGTTCTTTATTCACAAATATCTTGTTACTTCAGTGTAGCATACTCGTTTGTCTTCCTCTATTTATAGATGCAACTTACAAAATGAAAGGCGTTCACTGGAGCGGAGGAATATATATTGAGCTTGAAGAGTACTTTATTTCTAGGTTGTTAGCTTTTTTGGGATGAGGGGGAGCCATTTATAGCGCAGGGGAAAACACTGTGCACATATAGGCAGTCATGCAAAATACACTTAAAATATATTTTGCTGCCTGGCATCAGTTGGCATAGTATCCATGGGGATGTACTGAAGATATAAGCATCCCTGAACTGTGTTAAAGCACATGCAGCCTGTAAGGAATACAATCACACTGCCATGAAGTGTCCCCATTGAGTTTTCCAATAGAGTGAATGAAATTACAAGTAAGCAGGATTAGGATATCTTTTAATAGGACTGAAAAAAAAGTATTTCCAACTAATTTTTAGAAATCAAAATATCAAATCATAGTTACCATGTTAACTTTGACAACCACAACATACATTAAAGGGTTAGTTCACACAAAAATGAAATTACTCACACTCATATCATTCCAAACCCATAAGACTTTTGTTCATCTTCGGAACACAAATGAAGATATTTTGTTCATGTGAGATCCTGCTGATTTGAGTGTACAATTATGAAAAACATTGCACAAATATCTACACAATCTTTCCCTCATTAATCTGTTTCTTTTTTCCCTTAAATTTTCCAACCAGCAGAGTAAACCTGCTTTCCCGACAGCCGTCCACAGTAAAGGTAAGAACTGAAATTCCTCCAGGTTACACAATGTTATCGTGTTGATATTTTAAATGCAGAATACAATGGTTCAAGCTAATTTATCAGAAGGTATTTAGTACTGTAGAGTAGATATACCAACTTTGTTTTACACATTAAAGTAATTGAGTATCATATCATGTCAGTGAGTAGAATAGAATAGAATAGAATAGAATAGAATAGAATAGAATAGAATAGAATAGAATAGAATAGAATAGAATGGGTGACCAGGTTATTTTAATCAGTTAATAATCTCAAATTTGGCTCCTCTTCAAACCTCTGTTCCTGCCTCCTTCCCCTCTTTCTCTTATCAGCCTCTCACACACTGTTATGAGCCTGTTTGTATAATTACCATGACTTTGTATGCCCTAAAAGAATGGCAAAGCATCAAAAGAAAGAGAAAGAAAACAACATCGGAAAAAAAGGTTTCTCTGGTTGCCAGTTTTTTAGGTGGAGGACAATGTGTGTGGGAGCAGTACACTAAAAATAACTAGTCCCCCAAATATTCGTTTGAGAGGGCGGATTGTGACCGTTAAATGTGGTCATGTATTTTTGTAATGCAGACAGACTGTCCCAAGTTAGCTGTCCTATACTGTTCTACTACACCCTCCACATTCTAATTAGAAAAACTACTGCTCCTTGTTAGGTTAACAGCTTAAGCAGGCTGAAGTTTAACAAGATATCAGTAAGATATCTCTGGTTGGACGAAGCGCAAACCATGGCCTTAAGGGTTAGCCTGTCAGAGGCACATACATTAGCATAAATGAGCATGTGATGACAAGACATATTGCCTCCGTCACTTATATAAATGGGAAAAGTTCTCTAATCAATAGGGGTCAAAGCACAAAGTGGAGAGGAAACCGCAGAGTTACATAACAGACGGACACCCACACGCGCGTTATTAGAAAAGGAATTACGAGGAGGCACGGTGATGTGACAGCGGGAGTGGGAGTACGGGAAAAATCACTATTGTGACATTAGCATTGATGAAGGCAGAAGATTTCAGACAGGAAGGGCCTGCAACCAATGTAAAGAGAAGATAGTAGAGAGCAAATGAGAGATAGAGAAAAGAGAAAGAAATGGACCATTGCCCTTGGATTATAAAGCAGATGGAGGATGTGCTAAACACTTAAGAGATCTTGCATAGTGAGTGTTTAAATCTAGTGGACAGATAGTAGCATGATACAACAAAATGGAGTCTTTTCAATAAAAAGCTTGTCTTTCCTTTCAGAGAACATCTGCTAATCATTGATAACACAACCAGATATATGTCTTTCAACCATTCAACCTTTAGGCAGAGTTTAACATGGTTGGATTTCCTTAATACATAATCAATTCAAAATGAACTGAGAGTTATGTGCAATACTGTTTAAAAGTTTTTATTTTAATGCTCACCAAGATAAAAAAAAAAAAAAAGAATAATACAGTAAACACTGTAATATTGTGGGATATTATTTAAATTAACTGTTTTTATTTTAATGCATTTTAAAATAGTCTTGGTCTTGAAAACCCCTGGTTTAAAGGAGCAAATCCATTAATCGTCCTCAATTATAGTCTACAATTACTGAATTTTCACTGTGTATTATAGCGTGTTATCACACAATAAAGAAAACAATGATTTGTTAAATAGTAGAGGAGCTTCTAGGCCAGATTATTTGTGGCATAATGATAGACAAATCCCGAGCAGGACCCTGGATGCTCTGTAAACGTTAGTGATGTGATTATCTAAGCATAATACCCTAGTATTTAACTATTTTTACTTTGTTGCATCAGCCAAATGGGGTGGGGTGGGGGGGTAGTAGTTTACAATCACCAGCAGCACCGGACAGATGGCTCATTGGGTACTGAGTTATAATAATTAAAATGAAACATCCTGTAGGGAACCCAGAGACTAGTATGTTATTGCTCCAAATTGTATTCAACAACTACGAACAGCCAGAGACTGACACCTCATCTCTTTTTCATTCCCTCAGGTTACCAAATGAGAAGAGGCTGCTACAATGAAGAACAAGTGGAATGAAAATATGGGCAGGTGGAAGGAAAAACAGAAGGAATAAAACTTGCAGCTAACTCGCTATACGCACACTCAGCATACTCTAAGATTACCGCTATCATCGTCATCTCTGCTTTTTCGTTCCATTCTGTGAAGGCCATTCTGAATTCGAGTCGCACCTTGCTTGCCCCAGTAAACCTTCAGCTGGCAAGAGGTCTGGTGTGCAGCTATTAATGATGTATATAAAGAGCCATGTGGGCTCCGGTGGGTGTTTAGATGAGGGTGCGCTAGCGCGCTCAGTGCCATACTACTGAACACAGCACGGACACACACTCCCGTCCTGTCACGCTACCTGTCGATCTGCACCAAGTGCCATAACATCACATTCCTAATGGGGACCAGTACCAATAATGCTCACAGCCAACAGGGGCTCACCAATACGCCAAAAATCCCCCCAAAAATCAGTAAATACAGAACTGAAGGAATCACTCACATCCCATCAACTACTCAACTAAAACTACGCGGTGAGTCCTGCCTTAAGAAATCTGGCAGAGACGTAGGTCTGGTCCCCGGTCACTTTTCTTTTATAAAGATTCTTTTCTTTGCTTATTATTAAATGTATTTTCCGTTCTTTTTCTTAGCACTTACCATTTTAATGCAGTGCCAGTGACATGATGCAGCCACGCATGACACATCGATCATTATCTTCTCTCTTCTTGCTCTGACTGTGTGTTTTTACAACTGAAACTGGAGGGACTTCTGGATAGCTGAAAGGGACACTGGATTGTAAATATCTTTTTATAATGAAGAAACAAAATGTAAATGCTTTCATACGGAACTTTACTGAACAGTCTGCCAGGATAAATCGCATAGTATGCCCAAGAGGGAAGCAGAAATGTTAAACATTTTTAAAAAGTGAACAAAGCCAAGGTTATCGTCACTTATCTAGTGTTTTTCAGTGCGGAATTCCGTCCGCAGTGCCGGGTTACCCATCCAGACAGGCAAACCTTCATTTTAACTGCGGATAAGATTCACAAGCTCAGTCTATGAGAATGAAAGTCTTTGTATGTTGGCTTACCTTGCTCATTTGGTTTTACATATCCCTTTACTGGAAAAGAAGAGAGAGACAGGATGATAGTGTATCGCAGCCAAGTTAATTACTTACACTGCAATCCATCCGTTTTCAAAAAGGGAGAAATCTAACTCTGGGGTTAAGCTAAGTCTGGATTGCTTTTTTTTTGTGTCGATTCTGTGAATTTTGTGGAAGTTTCTTTTAGCAGAAATCCGATATTTGAATATGTTGCATACGCTAAGAAGAGCACTTTGCTTTTCACCAAGTAGTCTTGGATATGAAGAAATACAATTGGAGAAAATATCAGTTTTCGCTGTTATTGGCCTGTGTGGTTTTACTTAAGAATATAGTTTGTAATATATGCAATTTAAAAGAAGATTAACGAAAATGAAAGCTTTGACAGTGGCAATAATTTGTATATTCTCATATTTAGCAAGATTCCCTCAGCACGCGCACGCACACACACACACACACACACACCACTGTCACTTTTCTGGAACCTGGTGTTACCAAATCCGTCTGTATCTGAAGCCGTTCAGGTGTAAATCTGTTCTCAAAGAGAAGCGGATGCTTTTTCCAATCTTGAAAAAGGCACCTTGCCTATAGATTGAAGTGGGGGAATAAAGCTAATCTGTGTTTTGAAGGTCTGACATAACATGTCATGTGAAATTACCGTCCCTGTTTGCCAGTCATATCCTCTTAGCTTTCATCATGCCAGGTGAAAAGCCTTTGAATGTGATTCTGTCCAATCCAATGTGTTTACACATGCAAATTTATCTTAATGAAGCTTTTGTATTATTACTGTTGTTATTATACTTTTACTGATGTCATTTTCTTTCTTTTTACAAATATGAGTTTTATATATATATATATATAAACACTATAAAGATAAACTATTATGCAGCAATTTTAATATATTGTAAACGGCTTTGATGCAATGTATTTATTATTATGTTTTTGTTTGCTACCCTTGCTGATAAGATGGTATAAGGGAAACATATTGTCATAGATATTATGTACAGTTTCGTTTTTGTTTAATTTTCTTTGAAAATTCCTCCTCATCACCATTTGAAGAATCTCTCAGTTGTTCATCTCAGAGAACTGTGTTTTCACAGGAGCCGATTATTTTACTGGTTCACACAAACACACAGCATGATTTACACTTAAAAGGAATTGTATTGTGTACCAACATGTTTGTTAGACCAATGAACTGATAATTGATTTATTTTGCACAAGCAACTGAGTTTGTGAATAATGTGCTGATCAGGGGGGTTTCTCTTACTGTCTAATCCAATAGTTCTACACTGGCATTTTAAGTGCTTTGAGGGATAATTCTCCATTCACTGCCTGGCTATAGCTTTTCAAAGTTATTTTACATGCTGATTATATGACTTGTTTATTTGTTTGTTGAAAGGCAGCGCTCACGGTGATCTAGATCGGATGAACGACTGGCTTAATATTTGTAAGGCCAAGTTCATTTTATCAACAAAACCCGATGCTAATGAGCAGTTTTATGAGATCGTTTTAATTGCTGAATCGTGAGAATTGAGTATTTCAGATTGCACATTTTCTTGTCATACAAGAATTCTGTAAAAATGTACCTATTTCTGATGTCAAGCAGAAACTAAAAGGTGATTTTATTTTTTAGAGCAAGTGTGATTATAAAGAAGAAAAGTATCTAGGACGTTTACTGTGATGCTCCCACAGGGATATACACCCTATATGTAACTGATCAAAATAAACTTATTTAATCAAAACAGAGCAATATGTTGTTGTCATTTTTTTAGATTTAAGTGCACTTGATTTCATTTTGTTAACGGTATGCATAAGATATGTTTTTGGAAAGAAATTAATACTTTCATTCATCAAGAATGCATTGAATTGATCAAAGGAGACAGTCAAGACATTTGTAATATTACCAAAAAAAATGTATCATGGTTTTTCGTAAAAATCCAACACAACTGTTTCAACATTGGTAATAATAAGAAATATTTCTTGAGCAGCAAATCAGCATATTAGAATGATTTCGAAAGGATCGTGTGACACTGAAGACTGGAGTAACGGCTAATGAAAATTCAGCTTTGCCATCAAACAGATAAATTGCATTATACATTATACTGTAAAATATTACAATTTAAAATATTTTATATTTTATAAAATATTTTCAATTGTAATATTTTACAGTATTACTGTTTTTATTATATATTTTTTTATTAAATAAATGCAGCATTGATGAGCATAACAGACTTTCCAAAACATAATTTAAAAAAATTACCAACCCCAAACTTTTTAACAATAGTGTATTCATATATGTAGAAACATTCATGTAGATGAATACATTTTGAGGAAAAATCCTTATTAATTATTAAGCCTTATTGTAAAGTATTATCTGATTATCTGACTAAAATATATATCTCAAAATCTGTCCATTCTCGGAAGATCCTTGCAGCTACTGTACAGGAGGGCTCTAATGTCAGAGAGCCCCATTAGCACATACACACAGAAAAATCAAGGTACAGGAATGTACCTAGAAAAGTACAAATGCTTTGTCGCCCCAGCTGTACCCTAGCAGGGTACAGAAATGTACCTCTGAACCTTGGTACATTTTTGTACCTTCTTGTTTGTACCTCTAAAAGAACATTTATGTACCCCTAGTGTTAGAAATGTACCTCTGAACCTTGGTACATTTTTGTACCTTCTTGTTTGTACCTCTAAAAGAACATTTATGTACCCCTAGTGTTAGAAATGTACCATTATGTCCTGGTAGTTTAAAATTACAGTTAAAAACTGTACTTCTGAGAAAGAAAAGAAAGTGCATGGTGCGATTTAATTCCTTCAGAAGCACCATGCTTTATGGGCATTTTGTTAACCAGTTTTAAATACAAAACAGAGGCAATGCATGTTTCACAATATTTTAATCACAATTCTGAGTATATAACAAAACATTCTTAATTCTCAATTCATATCTTAATTCTCAATTCATATGGTCACAAGTCAATTATAACTAAAATACTGGATATTCTGTACCCAATAAATTCCTTCAGAACTTTAGGATAAAACTGGAAGCATCATGCTTATGAATAATTAATTGATCAGTTTAAGTGCTAAACACATAGGCAGTACATGTTTTACAAGTGTTTAAACTAAAATGTAACAATTCTAGTAAGAGTATAAAATACAAAACATTAGCAACTAAAATATGAACTCATATACTGGATATTCTGTATAAAACAACCAAAAAACATTTAAAATTAACATGTTTGATGTGTTTCTATTCCTTCAGATCTTAAAAACAAAACTGAAAGCATCGGGCTCAATGAGCAGTTCATTAATCAGTTTTACTTATTAAACTCTCAAGCATTTTAACACATCAGATACTCAAGCTTTTGCTGATTTTTTTTCTTCCTTCTTACTTTAATACCATAGCTAATTATCAGTGTCAACTTTTATTTTGGACATTAAACATTTACTCAACCTCATGTTGTTCCAAACCTATATAATTATTTTATCTGTTTAACAAGATATTTTGAAGAATGTTGGTAACCAAACAGTTGATGGTAGCCATTCAATTCTAAAGTATTTTTTTCTCATATGGAAGTCAATGGCTACCATCAGCTGTCTGGTTGCCAATATTCAAAATATTTTCTGTGTTCAATTGAAAAAAGTATTCATACAGGTTTGGAGCTACATGAGGGTGAGTAAATGGTCATTGTCATTACTTTAATGACAGTTGTAAAGGAGGGCAACAATTCTTTATTACTTGTGTAAGAATTCCATTCATCTGACCTTGCCAAAAATCTGCAAGCATTTAAACAAAATGTCTTAATCCAACATACAGATGATCATCAACTGTGTATGTGTCAAGTGATGTGTGGTCACACTCATCTCCAGGTTTGAGCAAAATCCAGTCACTGTCTACTCTAACACGATATGCATGAAAATGTGAGTCAAAGGACAATGGAAGCAAGATTTTACTGCAAAGCACCCACGTGTCATCAATGTTAAGAATGTACTTGATCTGACCAAAAACAGGAATTCTTTCAACATGTAAAAGGTCTAATGTCAACACATCACTAACAGTATACTTAATACTGTCTGCAGTCAGTTGAGAGACACGTTGCATTATTTTGCCATCAAATTCTACCTCCCTGAAGTTGCCACTTTCTCTTAGAGCAGTCTGGAGATCAATGGGTAGAGACAATAAAGGTGTGCAGATACTTCTACCAGGCACCTTTTCACAATCACCCAAGATATTGACTGATGAATGTTCCCAGCATTGTTTGAACTGGTGACGATTGCTCAGCGTCATTGTTATATTTACAAAACTTCGACAATTAGAAGTCAGATTCTTGAAATATTGATGTTTTCCTTCGAATCTCATACACCAATGAGAACGAAGTGGACCATACATTAACATTAATCTGGGATAATGTATAAGATAGTGACATTTAGGGGTTAAAACATTTCCAAATACTTCTGTCATCTCTGAAAGGAATGCGTGTACAAGTACTTCTAGATTTGCTAGTTCATCTTTCCTCAATTTAGCTGCCATGACAATATCTGCAATCTCTTTACATAATAAGAACACGTGCCAATATCTGCTACCAGGAGGAACACGATGGCCCATTATAAATGGCAACAACCTAAAAAGACACCATTTCTGAGTAGCTGTTCCTATGATCCCTGAAGTTTGAAGTCGTTCAGACAACAGAACAGGCTTATTGGCCTTGTCATTCTGACCAAAAGAGAATTTTTTAAGCTCTTCATTTAGCTCAGTTATAGTTATATGCTTTTGTTTATGAGCTTCGCAAATAACATGCTTCAATGTCAGTGGAAAAACTCCCTCCAACAAATCATGCATGATGTCTGGGGGCAAAGACTTGGTCACATCAAAATAACCTAGCGCATCAAATGAACAAGTTCCACGTACACCATACAAAGCAACATTTTCTTTGTTATGCTGGACACACTGGAGATGATATTCGTGGACTTCAGTCGTTCTCAGAACAAAACTATCTTCCTGGAATTGTTGATTAATTTCTGAATGTGTTGCCATACAATAGCGACAAATTCGACCGGAGTTAAAACACATGCGGAAGCCACCAATCATATGGGATGACAGATTGTCAGCAGAAACCGTTGCTAAAGCAGCATAAACTTTGTGTTCTGTTCCACAGACACTAACAGTGAAGCCTTCAGTTGAAAGCCGTTCTAGGTCATCCATCAATGGTTTTAATATGACGTCCATACCAAACTCTTTCAAATGTGAATGACGAACCAGCAGAGCCAAGTGAATATGCTTAAGATGAGATCGATACTTTCCACCTACATTTCCAACAGTGTAGTAAAATGCACACAACTTGTACTTCATTCTCTTAGAACCTAAAGGGTTAACTATTTCCAATTCATCTTCATACAAATGAAGTCTTAAAGCATCTGGATGTTCTTTAAAAAACAAATGTTCCTTAAAATAAAGTCCATCTTTATAGTCCACCAGAAACAGTTCATCTTGAACCTTGTTATTTTCAGACAGTATTTGATTCCAGACATCTTCATGGGAACAGTATTTTTTTAAAACTTCAGAGATGGGAACATAAGAATAGGCTCCTATTTTGTGCCCTGAAGGGCCTCTCAGTGTGTAGTGTACAGGCTCTGTGTAGTCCATCTTGGCCTTACAGTGTTCTTTAATCATATGCGGAGAACGAACCACCTCAAAAGCTTTATCAAATAAATCTGGTGAGTGCAAAACCTGCTGAAGTTCAGGGCACTTTGAAATATCAAAACCACTATTTTCGAGATGATAAGAAATAAAAGAATCATAGTTTTCTTTGAAAAAAGTAAAGAGAAATTTGACATCATCTGCAATGTCTTGTTGGACTGACAAATGTAGAAGGTTTTTCTCTCTGCATTTAAGAATGAATCCAAACAGATTATCTCGGAAATCTTCTAATTGTTTATCTAAAAGTGGCACAACTACTTGAGGATTAGAAGAATTTGGTTCAGTCTCAGAAGTTTGCTGATCCAGGTTTAAGCTGTGTTGCTGTACTGCTTCAATGGGACAGTCATTTGTGTTATCAGATTGTCTAAAAAGGCATCTGTGCTTCCTGTACACATGTTTCCTAAAAGAGTGGAATCTTGAAAAAGTTGATTGGCAGTGATCTATACTACAAGTGATATTAAAATTTGGTTTATGGGCATGTACAATTCCAACATGTTGGATTAACTTCACAAGAGTGAATGTCTTTCGAGTGCACTTTGGGCAATGGTACAGTTGAGGCATGATGAGGAGCTAATACAAAAGGTTGATCATACGGAGTAAAGTTACTGGCAGTGGCTTGTCTCCCTCTTCCACGATGTTGACAATGCGCCTCTGAAGGAAAGTCAGTGTGTTTTTCAAGGGTGGAGGATAAGCAATGTTGAAAATGAAATACATACAGAAGGCTGTTATGAAGGCTTCATCAAGGCTGGTGCACTGGCACACATCCATTCCGTCTACATTCACCACACTAAGCCCTCTTCCAATGATCGCCGTTTTCCAGTCTTTATCCATCAGCTGTATGGTTGGAAAGGGTGAAGTAGGGTCTCCCTACATAAAAGAAAACAGATTTTCAAATAAACAAGTAAATTAGTTTATTGGCATTTTTATTGTAAGCACTTGTCATAGTTTTGTTACGGCCTCTTTCATGGCACAGTACAGCTACATACAGTGCAAAACTGCAAAAGCAATTAGAAGGTTAATGTGTAAAGTTCACATTATACGAGTTGTCTTCTAAACCATTAGCCTATTTTAAGATTTGTAACAAATGGGCTAAAATACAGCAGAATAAAATGTTACATGAAAATATTTAAACAAGATTACATTTTACAGTTAATCATAAGGTGGATTTATTTGGAAATTGTATTGAACATTTCACTTCCTAAAATTTAAAGCAGAAACAGACTGAGCTTTCAGTATCTGTCGCTGTATTAACGGCACGTTCTCTCAGAGACGATGGATATATCCTAGTGGTTCGGATCTTAATTTACTGGCTTACTATTTATCTTGTGGACTTACATTAATGACAGTGAAAAAAATATAATATTTCTTGTTAAACAATTTTTTTTAAGCTGCTTTTGATTTTCGCAGATGGCAGATTTGTGGTGTGAGTAAATTGCCACTGCACATTTGTGGTGTGTTTGTGAACTAGACTGTTATTAGACCTATATAATTTTAGTGATATTATTATTCATATTTTGTAATTGTATTTAAAAGGTACAATGTGCAGTTTAAGTATTTTATTAGTCAAAATCAATGTCTTTATTCATAAATATGTCCTCATTCGTGTCAAATGACCTCTGCCAATGATCGTAGTTATCTTTGTAAGCTTTAGAATATCTTCTTTATTTACATTGAACGGTTAAGTCCAAGGAGGCTTCCATGTCGTTCCGCCATATTTAAAAACTATAATAGCAGAGAGGGACAAAAAGCACTCATTTCCACAACGCGTTTTCGTTCAGAGCCAGCTAACGGTGACTAAAACCAGCTGAAACGGACAAGGAGATCAGTCAGAGGTGCGGGCACCGCTTTGCACTCAGACCGGCAAATTTGAAAGGCTAATTCAGAAGCCTACCTCTCTCACAGTAATGTAGTGTTCAATCTTTTCTCTGAAGATGGATGGCAAGAGTATAAGCCCAGCCCTCAAATCAATTCCTGCAATATTGGAAAAATATCCTACATTCACAATCAAAAATATTTTGGAATGTGGCAAAGTAAATTACAGATATTATTGTGAGGTTCACTAGCAAGTTGACTGTCTCTACCTGGTATATCGTCAGCCAGGGCATCTTGTCTTGCTTCGGTGTAGTGTTTTGCTAGGGGGGATTTGGTCTTGGCTAGTTTCAGCACATTAGGCAGAACACTGGCAAAACCCTCTCTAAATCGATGACAGAAGCTGCTTGGTGAAGGATGTATTCGCTCAATCTCATCAAAAAACTGTAGAATATACATGAACACATGATTAACATTTTTCATTCTTATGACTGAAAGCATTAGGTTTCTGTACTGTAGCTTTTAGAAGATATTTTCAGAATTTTTTATTTTCCTTGTTTTCAGAGACAGAAGTCGAGATATGTCTTCAATTTCACAATTTCCAAAATTATAATATATTGCTCCCATGTAACATTCAGGTGTTTTCACTATACTCACTCCAGCAGGCATTCTTAAGAATGGATATTTTGTGAGTACATCCTCCACAGACATTCCTGCCATGATTTCCCGGCGTCTCCAGGAGAATGTTCGTGCCATGCGGTCTTTGACAGTCAATATATCTGGATGCGTCTTCCGATACTCATTTTTTAGCACGTTCACATGGGCCTCAACAGATGTTAAATCTTCCCCAACACAAGTTTCCTTTGTCAGAACAACAGAAACAAATAATTCTTAGACTGTGACAGATGATCATGACAGAGACAGATACATGCAAAAAGTTTGCACACTCATTAAACAACAAGGTTTTTTAGATAAATAAAATATAAATGAACATTGCATGAACAAGGAGACCTAATGTTCAGTCAGTGAAAGAGTGAAGTTAGGGCTGGACAATAATTCAATATCAATATGTATCACGATATAATTTCTCAATAACGGTGATATGATTTTTAAACACATTTCTGATATACATTACAGGCATGGGCTACGCTTACGTTTTCCATTTTTACTGCGTGATAAATATAAGCATCACGGCACAACGGTTATATGTTCATTGTCTCCAAATTGACTGTTCGCAAAGACCCGCCCCCTTTAGTTACTGTTGCCATGTCCAACAAGCTATAAAACGATAAGTGTTTGTCATGATATGTTCTGACAATGAAGAGTAGTTTAAAACCATAATTAACGCTCTGGTTTCTACAACTTTTACTTAGGAGAAAATCTGCCTTTAAACTTGAAAGAAATAAAGATTTGACATTTATTGTGATAATTATCGATATCGACTGATATAAAATATTATCGTGATCATTTTTTTTAGCCATATCACCCAGCCCTAATATATATATATATGTGTATGTATGTATATGGCAGTGGGCTTACATATGCTACACTAGCTGACTTTCGACACAAACTTGTAGATGCACTGGTGGATCTGGGCTGTTTTGAATGGCCAAACTTCTCTTTCAGCTTTCTGACTTCGCTGTCGCTGACAAGTGGTGCACGTTCTGCTTTAAATTTCCTCTTTAGGGACATGTGCCAGGTGTGCTAGTAAAAAACACATGATTTTTTGACATATTCCAGCAAGTTAAGATTAAGTAACAATATATTGAGGATTGTGTAAACATATCAATCAATGACTTAAAAACAATGCAACTTACATAGCCATTTCCCTCCTTATCTCTCAGGAAAGGGTATTTCACAATCAGTGCCTTGGCAACTTGAATATACTCTGCATTAGTTGGATACCTAGCACAAAGGCAGAAAAAAACTAAATCAATCTTTTGGTTATGTCTAATGGTCTACATAGATTGTGAATTGATCTTAAAGGGTTGAAAACTCAAAAATGAAAACTCGTCAGTAATTAATTTCTTAATTTGTCTTCCGAAGATGAAGGAAAGTCTTACGGAGTTGGAACAACATGAGGGTGAGTAATAACTGACAAAATTTAAATTTTTGGGTGAACTAACCCTTTAAGTAGTATAGTTGTATTAGCAGATGTGGTAATAATTGATATACTTACAGGGTGTATTCTGCCATCATTTCATACAACGTTCTGATTATTTTGTTGCGTACTTTTGGAATTGTGTGACACGGTTCCTTGGTGTCAAGTCTCGCCTGCACATCTTTGGGAAAGGTTGGAATGACAGTAACAAGGGGTAGTCTCCTGTGAGCTGCTTCAACACTGCAATACAACATCAATACATCAGTTACCAATTGACCGTTCGCAAAGACCTGCCCCTTTAGTTACTGTTGCTATGTCCGACAAGCCACACCACACCATGTTCTCACGCAGTTTTCATAAATACCATAGAAACCATAAAGTAACATGTTGCCATGATAGTGAGGTGCTGTAGGCGATGGTTTTATCTGTGGTTATCATGATCTAAATGCATGATGCTGGATGTCCAATTGTTAATTTTAATAAAACTCAAACAGTAAGAATATTAGATTTTACCAAATAAAAATTAGCACATGCAGAAACTAAGAATTAATTTTTTTCTATTAAGATATTTATTTTGTTAAAGGTGCCATGTGTAAAAATTGAGGTAAAAATATCCCAAAAATGAGCTACACACTTCAAAAGAATGAGAAGAAATAAGGGCGATGATGTCATTAAAAAAAAAACTCTTGTTAAACAGTTACAAATTTATCTTGTTGAATACATTTACCAAATCGGGACCCTCATAATGCTGCCCTTACCTTGGATCAGTGAATGGATGAGGCTGGAGTTCTTCCGAAGACTGAGCAACTTCGACTGGTACCGGCTCTAATACAACAGTGGTCTCAGTCTCCTTGTATTGGCGTACAAATTGTTGAAATTTTAGTTGCTTTTTGAAGGAACCATCAAACAGGTAGCCAACCATGGCTTCGGTGAGTCCACAGTCCACTGTTTCTCCATCCACGTCATTTTCTGAACAAACGCAAAATTACAACAGTTAAATAGACTAATAACTGTAAAACACACAGAGACTTAAATAACTTGCGTGCAAATGTGTGGAAAACAAGAATCGACAGAAAATGGAGGTCTAGCTTAACTTTAACTCAAATGTGAACTGAACTGCTAAACTGAGTTAAACCAAATACGGTGCACTTATATTATTTATGAATGGGACAAAGTGCAAAATAGGGCAAGTAAGTTAACGTTAAGTCCAATTAAATACCCATCCATGACTAATGAAGTTATCTAATCATTCACTGGTGCTGCCACTGAAACTCTGGTTGCTATAGGGATCTCCCAGTCACGTGACCCCTAGCCGCGTGTCCGCCATTTTGATGGAATACATCCGTCAGCTACTAATATTATTAGTATAATTATTTTATAATTAGCCTAAATATTGCACTACTTTGCACTACAGTATTGATATAATTGCGTGCGCAAAATATCTCGATATTGAACAGAATCTATTTTTTCCCTCACCACTATTATTAGCACAGCGGCCGTCAGCTAACTTCACGTCATGTCATCGCACATTAATATGTGTCATCGCACATATTAGCATCACAAAAAGATACAAGAGGAAGATAAAGAAATTAGGAATCATAGATCCATATGAAGCACCACAAGTTCTTTTTACAGGCATTAAATGTGTAGAAAAACTTCCTGACATTGAGTTCGGTGACATTTATAGCTAACATTATTCACTTCCCATCACGCAAAGTTACACCGGAGCTTCATTAAAAGCATACAAAAGCTTAACGTTAGAAGGCTATCGGTATCACGAGTCCGGATGGGTCAGCAACTCTTTTATTTGGACGCCAGCGGGGAAGGATTTTTCAATCATCACCGCAAAGGGTGGTCAATGTAACGTATTTTTATCACCAAATTATAGTAACGTTAGCTGTAATAATTTTTAAACTGAGTTTACAGGGGAAAACACAAAACAAAATCACCTGTTTATTGCCACCAACCACTTGTTTCTCCGTTTTATTTCTTTTGGGATACGGTACAAAGATATTCCTTTTGTATGATCACGTATCTGATCGCATCCAACTGCACAGCATCGCTCGGGCATGATAGGAATATTTTGCGACGAGCTGTAGTATCACCCGCGGTTTAGCATTTTCTATTCCGTCAAGATGGCTGCTCCAAATGACGGGACGTCACGCGGGACGAAATGGCGTGACGTACCTTGAAATAACGTTAGTGCTCGTAATGGGCCGTTCACACAGAATGCTGCTTTGTCTAAACGACGCGATCTTAACGTTCATAAACCTCGACCTAGTGCCGTGATTGCATAGATGTAACAAATTATTATTATTATTATTATAGAAAAACTGTTGAAAAGGTGCGAGAATCGAAAAACGCGTTCTGTGTGAAGATTGCACATGCGCATTGGCTGGTCTAGACTGAAAAATTGTTTTTAACGCGGTTTGAACATAAGAAACAACATCTACGGGACAGGTCATGTCAGATGTTGTTGCTGAATTGACAAATGGTATTTAATTTGAGCAGTTTGAGATTTCAGGATTTCCTCGTCCTGTGAGGTCATTCCACGGCACAGCGCGAGCGGGAAAATGGATTGCACTGCCCAAGACTGCAGGGGCTTTTGCTTAAATAACGTAAAATAAATAAATGGCGATGACAAGTGGAAATATATTACGCGACTTACATGAGTAACGTTAAATCAACAAAAGAACTATGTAACCCAACAAGCCATAGGCTGACTTAGTGTAGTTAACGTTAGCTAATTTGCTTGTAAATGTTGTAACGTTACGTTAACAGTGAGCATGACCAGAAAAATTATGGAAAATATGGTTACTTACCCCTGAATTTCCTTGCCTCTTCTTCGTTGATCTGTATTCCAGCTTCAATTGTTTTTTGAAGTAGTTCATCCGTGGACAAACTCGACAAAAATGGACAATTAACCGACATTTTCACTCATTTCACGCACTCCTATGACTACTGGTGCATGAGAGAAATGCAACTCGCATTTATGGCGACTTGATTTCGCGCCTTCTCAATAGAAGAGCCAATTGCTGATTGGTAAAGTAATCGCGTCATCGCAGCTGCCGTTAAAAAAGCCCGGTTGCTATAGAAACGGTGTTATTTCAAAAAACAATGATGCGAGATTGATAATCCCCTTTCAAAAAATAATACCAGTAAACGACACGTTTAATTGTTTTTGTAAATATGCTCAAGATTCACACAAGATTGCCAGAACTAATTTACCAGTATTTTTGTATGTCCTGTTTACAGGTAATTTACAGGGAGTTTACCAGTGTGTGAAATGGATTATATTCTTGGTAGTTGAATAGACCATATTATGATTGATATGGTATTTTAAATCTATCCCGTTATAATTTGCATAAAAACAATGCAAAGTAATGACTAGCTGAAAGTTATTAATGAATTATATAGGCCATACTGGTAAATAATTGTAAGGAAACTTCCCAGTAACCTTTTTACTTAAATAAACACAACTCTCTATTTAAATTAATATTTTGTGATCTCTGATTTGCTGCATAATTTGCCTGTACCTTAAGCTTGTTAAAAGTACATTTATGTACCCTTTGCTGTCAGAACTGATTTTGTACCTTTAAATTAAAACAAAGGTTCACATTTGTCCCCTTAAGGACCATTTTCTGTACCTCACATGGTACTTTCGTGGCAAATCTACTTAAAGGTACAGAAACAGTACCCCTATTTTTCTGTGTGTACCTGAGGGGACACAAATGAGACTTTCACTGCTCCGGAGCAGGAAGCCCTCTCTCTTCCTCTTTTTCAGAGGTTGAATGGGGGGTGGGCAGCAAAAGGTTTCATTTTCATCGGGCAGTGCAAGAGTCAGCCCGGATTTGGGGGACTGGATCAAGTCCAGCATTGTTTAGAGAGGCACACTGTTCCTCTGTTGCCCGGCAACAGTTTCTGTGACACCAGAGAATAAGAATGTTGATGGAGAAGGTCACCAGTGTGTTGACAAGACTTGAAACACCTACATAGTGTTGCTGAAAATATATAAAAATGTGCCTAGCAACAGCTGTCACATTCATCCACATTACAGATGAAAAAAATAATATTTGCTCATGGTGTGACCCAAACTGCATATGAAAGCAAATCGAGAAAGTTCACAAATATCTGCAACCGTGGCCACAGCTGAGTACAGAATTACCTCATACCCTAAATCAGTGGTTCTCAAAGGGGCGCACAGGTACAGCTTGGGGTGGGGGTCAGCCGTTACACCTCTTCCGCAGACGGAATCACAAGCTGCTATTGTGAACGTCCCGCTTCGCAACATATTCCAGCGAGAAGATGTACAAGAAGCTGAGGTCGTGAGGCGCTGTCAAAAGAGCTCTGTGCAGCCACTGAATACATACCATTCATACAAAGCATCACTGAAATATTAGCATTTTTTGTTTATTTCAATTGAAAGTTATGTTCTGATCTATTATTCTCCCTTACTGTTATATTTTTGGAATGTTTTTAAAGGGTTAAGGGGTTAAGGGGGGGAGGCCTGACCAAAAAAGTTCGAGAACCACTGTCCTAAAAACTTATGACAAGCTCAGAAGACCCATAATGGACAAATATCTCTAAAGAGTCTGTCAATAATGATGAGGTGTTTTCCTTTAGTTAAATGCAGAGCTGATTGCCTAAAACACCCCAAAAATGCTTGCTGTGCATATAATCAGAAGTATTTATCACAAGAGCTTTTCTAGTCACAAGTGACCCCATCTAACCTTTGACAGGAAGGTCCTTATAGTCTCAATGTTTGACTTATTTACAGTCTTACCATTCAATTACAGTATTACTCACTGAAGATGAACCATTTCAATATTTACATATGTAAGAAAATTAATATGCTAACTAAAACAGGATCTTGAAATGAACTGAATATATGTTTAATTTCTAGGGGTAAACTCAAATCAAACTGGCATGCAATATTTACCAAAAACATAACTAATGCATGCAATATTTATATTTACATAACAACATCAAACTCTATACTGAAGTGATGAAGACCTTTTCTCACTGGACATTAAACTCTAATAAACTGACAGAAATACACCGGCCAAGCAAACCAAACCTATCGTTCTGGCATGACACCATGAGAAAACACTGTCAAAGTCAACAGAACAGTGGAGATCTGACAGGAAACTCTAGGGTGTAGACGGGATATAATGGTTCCTTATACTCAGCAGGAAAATCAATGTGGTGATTTCTTTTCCATGGAACTGTTAAAACACTCTGTGAGCCAAAGAAACAAACAATCAAACAAGGGTGATTTTAGGGGCATTTGTAAGCTTGAGCAAATATTTGCTGAAGCTCATGTCAATTTTTACTTGGTTATTTTGACAAGTCACTTTATTTGGCTATTTGGCTAGTTAGTTGCATGAAAGTTTATCCAAAAATGAAAAGTATGCCATCATTCACTCATGATATTTTGAAGAATTTTTCAGTATCATGACATACAATGAAAGCCAAAGGGGTTCAATGGTATTTGGGACAACACAGATTTTTTTATGGAGAAACAGTTCTTCAAAAATATATTCTTCTGTGTTCCACAAAAGAAAGAAAGCCAGTTTGAAAGAACATGTGAATGCTTAAATGAAGTTTAATGTTTGGGTTTCCTGATATAATTTAAAGGGTTTGTTTACAGAAAAATGAAGTCTGTGCCTTGTGCGTTCCAAACCCGTAAGATCTTTGTTCATCTTCAGAACACAAATTAAGATATTTTGGATGAAATCCGAGAGCTTTCTGAACCAGTCATAGGCATCAATGTCATTGTAACTTTAAAGGCCCAGAAAGGTAGTAAAGACATTGTTAAATTAAAGCTGCAAGCAGCGATGAAAGGGCCCTCGCACCCGTGCCAACCGCCACCCGGTGGATTTAGGAAGACAGAGCACGGTGGGCATTGTGCATTTAAGTAGGTAAATATAGGAGTATGTCAAAGTCAGTTACAAAAATGTCCTTTATTATGGGGATAATAGCATGCGTTATCACTCAGATAAGTGTTGCTAGCATGTTTTAGCATGTTTCTAGCATGTTTAGAACTCAATGGCATATTAAATATGTCGCTAGCAATGCATCACAGTTTAAAACGTGTCACTTCCTGTCGACAGTAGGTGGCGCAATTACTTTAACTTAAAATTGTCATGTAGATGTGTTCAGGGCAGGACTCTTATCAAACGTGTGAAGTTTGGGGCAGATTTGACATTGCCTTCTTCAGTAACAACAACTTCCCGTTTCATTGCATTAGCGTGCTTTAGCACTTAGCTAAGAATTGCTAGCATGTTTTAACATGTTTCTAACATGTATATAACTCAATGGCATATTTAATATGTTGCTAGTAATGCATCGCAGTGTTAAACATGTCACTTCCTGTTGCCAGTAGGTGGCGCTATTACTATAACTGAAAAGTGTCATGTAGATGTGTTCAGGGCAGGACTCTTATCAAACGTGTGAAGTTTGGGGCAGATTGGACATTGCCTTCTTGAGTAACAACAACTTCCTCTTTCATTGCATTAGCATGCTTTAGCACTTAGCTAAGAATTGCTAGCATGTTTTAACATGTTTCTAACATGTTTATTGCTCAATGGCATATTTAATATGTTGCTAGTACTGCATCACAGTGTTAACCATGTCACTTCCTGTTGCCAGTAGGTGGCGCTATTACTATAACTGAAAAGTGTCATGTAGATGTGTTCAGGGCAGGACTCTTATCAAACGTGTGAAGTTTGGGGCAGATTGGACATTGCCTTCTTGAGTAACAACAACTTCCTGTTTCATTGCATTAGCATGCTTTAGCACTTAGCTAAGAATTGCTAGCATGTTTTAACATGTTTCTAACATGTTTATAACTCAATGGTTTATTTAATATGTTGCTAGTACAACATCACAGTGTTGAACATGTCACTTCCTGTTGCCAGTAGGTGGCGCTATTACTATAACTGAAAAGTGTCATGTAAATGTGTTCAGGGCAGGACTCTTATCAAACGTGTGAAGTTTGGGGCAGATTGGACATTGCCTTCTTGAGTAACAACAACTTCCTGTTTCATTGCATTAGCATGCTTTAGCACTTAGCTAAGAATTGCTAGCATGTTTTAACATGTTTCTAACATGTTTATAACTCAATGGTTTATTTAATATGTTGCTAGTACAACATCACAGTGTTGAACATGTCACTTCCTGTTGCCAGTAGGTGGCGCTATTACTATAACTGAAAAGTGTCATGTAAATGTGTTCAGGGCAGGACTCTTATCAAACGTGTGAAGTTTGGGGCCGATTGGACATTGCCTTCTTGAGTAACAACAACTTCCTGTTTCATTGCATTAGCATGCTTTAGCACTTAGCTAAGAATTGCTAGCATGTTTTAACAGGTTTCTAACATGTTTATAACTCAATGGTTTATTTAATATGTTGCTAGTACAACATCACAGTGTTGAACATGTCACTTCCTGTTGCCAGTAGGTGGCGCTATTACTATAACTGAATACTCTCATGTAAATGTGTTCAGACCAGAACTCTTATCAAACGTGTGAAATTGGGGCAAATTGAACATTCAATGCCTGAGTTACAGCAAATTCCTATTTAATTGCAGTAATAGCATGCTTTAGCACTCAGCTAATGTTTGTTAGCATGTTTTAGCATGTTTCCTGTATGTTGTTAACATGTTTAGCACTTGCTGGCAATTTTTTATGTTATTAGGAGTCCAAAATGGTGTTAAACATGTCACTTCCTGTTGCCAGCAGGTGGCGCTATTACTCTAACTGATTATTCTCATGTAAATGTGTTCAGGACAGAACTCTTATCAAACCTGTGAAGTTTGGGGCAGATTGGACATTGCCTACTTGAGTAACAACAACTTCCTGTTTCATTGCATTAGCATGCTTTAGCACTTAGCTAAGAATTGCTAGCATGTTTTAACATGTTTCTAACATGTTTATAACTCAATGGTTTATTTAATATGTTGCTAGTACAGCATGACAGTGTTAAACATGTCACTTCCTGTTGCCAATAGGTGGCGCTATTACTATAACTGAATATTCTCATGTAAATGTGTTCAGACCAGAACTCTTATCAAACGTGTGAAGTTTGGGGCAGATTGGGCATTCAATGCCTGAGTTACAGCAAATTCCTATTTAATTGCAGTAATAGCATGCTTTAGCACTTAGCTAATGTTTGCTAGCATGTTTTAGCATGTTTCTAGTATGTTGTTAACATGTTTAGCACTTGCTGGCAATTTTTTATATGTTATTAGGAGTCCAAAACAGTGTTAAACATGTCACTTCCTGTTGCCAGCAGGTGGCGCTATGACTGTAACTGAATTTGAGCATGGTCATGTGTTCAGGACAGAACGCTTATCAAACGTGTGAAGTTTGGGGCAGATTGGACATTGTTTGCCTGAGTTACAGCAACTTCCTGTTTCATGGCGAAACATCAAAATTTGTCAGGCCGCCGAGGACACGCCCTTCGACGAAAACTCTAGATCTTCGCAATTTAACGTCGCAAAGGCCTTAAGATTACACTCACCAAATTTGAAGATGATCAGATTAAAACTGTAGGAGGAGTTCGTTAAAGTACGAGGCCTGAAAATGGCAAAAACTGCACAAAAATCAGAGAGGAAGTTCAAAATGGCTGACTTCCTGTTGTGTTTAAGGCTATGCTCCAATAGACTTTTTTGTAGGTATTGGGTCATTACATGTATGTACCGAATTTCGTACACGTACGTGAAACGTAGCGGGAGGCGCACTCCGTTGAACCTTTATAGGTGGCGCTATCGAGCCATTTTACCCCGCCCAATTCTGAAACGCATATCAGATGTCAATTTTCGCCAGTTCTGACGCGTGTGCAAATTTTCGTGAGTTTTCGTGCATGTTTAGGCCCTCAAAAATGCGATTAAATGCGGAGAAGAAGAAGAATAATAATAATTAAAGCTGCAAGCAGCGATGAAAGGGCCCTCGCACCCGTGCCACCGCCACCCGGTGGCTTTAGGAAGACAGAGCACGGTGGGCAATGTGCATTTAAGTAGGTAAAAATAGGAGTATGTCAAAGTCAGTTACAAAAATGTCATTGATTATGGGGATAATAGCATGCGTTATACCTCAGATAAGTGTTGCTAGCATGTTTCTAGCATGTTTAGAACTCAATGGCATATTAAATATGTCGCTAGTAATGCATCACAGTGTAAAACGTGTCACTTCCTGTCGACAGTAGGTGGCGCTATTAGTTTAACTTAAAATTGTCATGTAGATGTGTTCAGGGCAGGACTCTTATCAAACGTGTGAAGTTCGGGGCAGATTGGACATTGCCTTCTTCAGTAACACCAACTTCCTGGTTCATTGCATTAGCGTGCTTTAGCACTTAGCTAAGAATTGCTAGCATGTTTTAACATGTTTCTAACATGTATATAACTCAATGGCATATTTAATATGTTGCTAGTACTGCATCACAGTGTTAAACATGTCACTTCCTGTTGCCAGTAGGTGGCGCTATTACTATAACTGAAAAGTGTCATGTAGATGTGTTCAGGGCAGGACTCTTATCAAACGTGTAAAGTTTGGGGCAGATTGGACATTGCCTTCTTCAGTAACACCAACTTCCTGTTTCATTGCATTAGCATGCTTTAGCACTTAGCTAAGAATTGCTAGCATGTTTTAACATGTTTCTAACATGTATATAACTCAATGGCATATTTAATATGTTGCTAGTACTGCATCACAGTGTTAAACATGTCACTTCCTGTTGCCAGTAGGTGGCGCTATTACTATAACTGAAAAGTGTCATGTAGATGTGTTCAGGACAGGACTCTTATCAAACGTGTAAAGTTTGGGAAAGATTGGACATTGCCTTCTTTAGTAACAACAACTTCCTCTTTCATTGCATTAGCATGCTTTAGCACTTAGCTAAAAATTGCTAGCATGTTTTAACAGGTTTCTAACATGTTTATAACTCAATGGCATATTTAATATGTTGCTAGTACAGCATCACAGTGTTAAACATGTCATTTCCTGTTGCCAGTAGTTGGCGCTATTACTATAACTGAATATTCTCATGTAAATGTGTTAAACATGAGAATATTCAACCGTGTGAAGTTTGGGGCAGATTAAACATCCAATGCCTGAGTTACAGCAAATTCCTATTTAATTGCATTAATAGCATTATTTAGCACCTAGCTAATGTTTGCTAGCATGTTTTAGCATGTTTCTAGTATGTTGTTAACATGTTTAACACTTGCTGGCACTTTTTTGTATGTTATTGGGAGTCCAAAACAGTGTTAAACATGTCACTTCCTGTTGCCAGCAGGTGGCGCTATGACTGTAACTGAATTTGAGCATGGTCATGTGTTCAGGACAGAACGCTTATCAAACGTGTGAAGTTTGGGGCAGATTGGACATTCAATGCCTGAGTTACAGCAAATTCCTATTTAATTGCAGTAATAGCATGCTTTAGCACTTAGCTAATGTTGGCTAGCATGTTTTAGCATGTTTCTAGTATGTTGTTAAAATGTTAAGCACTTGCTGGCAATTTTTTATATGTTATTAGGAGTCCAAAACAGTGTTAAACATGTCACTTCCTGTTGCCAGCAGGTGGCGCTATGACTGTAACTGAATTTGAGCATGGTCATGTGTTCAGGGCAAAACTCTTATCAAACGTGTGAAGTTTGGGGCAGATTGGACATTGTTTGCCTGAGTTACAGCAACTTCCTGTTTCATGGCGAAACATCAAAATTTGTCAGGCCGCCGAGGACACGCCCTTTGACGAAAACTCTAGATCTTCGCAATTTAACGTCGCAAAGGCCTTAAGATTACACTCACCAAATTTGAAGATGATCAGATTAAAACTGTAGGAGGAGTTCGTTAAAGTACGAGGCCTGAAAATGGCAAAAACTGCACAAAAATCAGAGAGGAAGTTCAAAATGGCTGACTTCCTGTTGTGTTTAAGGCTATGCTCCAAAAGACTTTTTTGTAGGTATTGGGTCATTACATGTATGTACCGAATTTCGTACACATACGTGAAACGTAGCGGGAGGCGCACTCCGTTGAACCTTTATAGGTGGCGCTATCGAGCCATTTTACCCCGCCCAATTCTGAAACGCATATCAGATGTCAATTTTCGCCAGTTTCAACGCGTGTGCAAATTTTCGTGAGTTTTCGTGCATGTTTAGGCCCTCAAAAATGCGATTAAACACGGAAAATAATAATAATTAAAGCTGCAAGCAGCGATGAAAGGGCCCTCGCACCCGTGCCAACCGCCACCCGGTGGATTTAGGAATACAGAGCACGGTGGGCATTGTGCATTTAAGTAGGTAAATATAGGAGTATGTCAAAGTCAGTTACAAAAATGTCCTTTATTATGGGGATAATAGCATGCGTTATCACTCAGATAAGTGTTGCTAGCATGTTTTAGCATGTTTCTAGCGTGTTTAGAACTCAATGGCATATTAAATATGTCGCTAGCAATGCATCACAGTTTAAAACGTGTCACTTCCTGTCGACAGTAGGTGGCGCTATTACTTTAACTTAAAATTGTCATGTAGATGTGTTCAGGGCAGGACTCTTATCAAACGTGTGAAGTTTGGGGCAGATTTGACATTGCCTTCTTCAGTAACAACAACTTCCCGTTTCATTGCATTAGCGTGCTTTAGCACTTAGCTAAGAATTGCTAGCATGTTTTAACATGTTTCTAACATGTATATAACTCAATGGCATATTTAATATGTTGCTAGTAATGCATCGCAGTGTTAAACATGTCACTTCCTGTTGCCAGTAGGTGGCGCTATTACTATAACTGAAAAGTGTCATGTAGATGTGTTCAGGGTAGGACTGTTATCAAACGTGTGAAGTTTGGGGCAGATTGGACATTGCCTTCTTGAGTAACAACAACTTCCTGTTTCATTGCATTAGCATGCTTTAGCACTTAGCTAAGAATTGCTAGCATGTTTTAACATGTTTCTAACATGTTTATAACTCAATGGTTTATTTAATATGTTGCTAGTACAACATCACAGTGTTAAACATGTCACTTCCTGTTGTCAGTAGGTGGCGCTATTACTATAACTGAATACTCTCATGTAAATGAGTTCAGACCAGAACTCTTATCAAACGTGTGAAATTGGGGCAAATTGAACATTCAATGCCTGAGTTACAGCAAATTCCTATTTAATTGCAGTAATAGCATGCTTTAGAACTCAGCTAATGTTTGTTAGCATGTTTTAGCATGTTTCCAGTATGTTGTTAACATTTAGCACTTGCTGGCAATTTTTTATATGTTATTAGGAGTCCAAAATGGTGTTAAACATGTCACTTCCTGTTGCCAGCAGGTGGCGCTATTACTCTAACTGATTATTCTCATGTAAATGTGTTCAGGACAGAACTCTTATCAAACCTGTGAAGTTTGGGGCAGATTGGACATTGCCTACTTGAGTAACAACAACTTCCTGTTTCATTGCATTAGCATGCTTTAGCACTTAGCTAAGAATTGCTAGCATGTTTTAACAGGTTTCTAACATGTTTATAACTCAATGGTTTATTTAATATGTTGCTAGTACAGCATGACAGTGTTAAACATGTCACTTCCTGTTGCCAATAGGTGGCGCTATTACTATAACTGAATATTCTCATGTAAATGTGTTCAGACCAGAACTCTTATCAAACGTGTGAAGTTTGGGGCAGATTGGGCATTCAATGCCTGAGTTACAGCAAATTCCTATTAAATTGCAGTAATATCATGCTTTAGCACTTAGCTAATGTTTGCTAGCATGTTTAAGCATGTTTCTAGTATGTTGTTAACATGTTTAGCACTTGCTGGCAATTTTGTATATGTTATTAGGAGTCCAAAACAGTGTTAAACATGTCACTTCCTGTTGCCAGCAGGTGGCGCTATGACTGTAACTGAATTTGAGCATGGTCATGTGTTCAGGACAGAACGCTTATCAACCGTGTGAAGTTTGGGGCAGATTGGACATTGTTTGCCTGAGTTACAGCAACTTCCTGTTTCATGGCGAAACATCAAAATTTGTCAGGCCGCCGAGGACACGCCCTTCGACGAAAACTCAAGATCTTCGCAATTTAACGTCGCAAAGGCCTTAAGATTACACTCACCAAATTTGAAGATGATCAGATTAAAACTGTAGGAGGAGTTCGTTAAAGTATGAGGCCAGTAAATGGCAAAAACTGCACAAAAATCAGAGAGGAAGTTCAAAATGGCTGACTTCCTGTTGTGTTTAAGGCTATGCTTCAAGAGACTTTTTTGTAGGTATTGGGTCATTACATGTATGTACCGAATTTCGTACACGTACGTGAAACGTAGCGGGAGGCGCACTCCGTTGAACCTTTATAGGTGGCGCTATCGAGCCATTTTGCCCCGCCCAATTCTGAAACGCATATCAGATGTCAATTTTCGCCGGTTCTGACGCGTGTGCAAATTTTCGTGAGTTTTCGTGCATGTTTAGGCCCTCAAAAATGTGATTAAATGCGGAGAAGAATAATAATAATAATAATAATAATAATAATAATAAACAGAGCAATTCCAAGAGGGTCCTCACACCATCGGTGCTCGGGCCCTAATTAAAGCTGCAAGCAGCGATGAAAGGGCCCTCGCACCCGTGCCACCGCCACCCGGTGGCTTTAGGAAGACAGAGCACGGTGGGCAATGTGCATTTAAGTAGGTAAAAATAGGAGGAGTATGTCAAAGTCAGTTACAAAAATGTCCTTTATTATGGGGATAATAGCATGCGTTATAACTCAGATAAGTGTTGCTAGCATGTTGTAGCATGTTTCTAGCATGTTTAGAACTCAATGGCATATTAAATATGTCGCTAGTAATGCATCACAGTGTAAAACGTGTCACTTCCTGTCGACAGTAGGTGGCGCTATTACTTTAACTTAAAATTGTCATGTAGATGTGTTCAGGGCAGGACTCTTATCAAACGTGTGAAGTTTGGGGCAGATTGGACATTGCCTTCTTCAGTAACACCAACTTCCTGTTGCATTGCATTAGCGTGCTTTAGCACTTAGCTAAGAATTGCTAGCATGTTTTAACATGTTTCTAACATGTATATAACTCAATGGCATATTTAATATGTTGCTAGTACTGCATCACAGTGTTAAACATGTCACTTCCTGTTGCCAGTAGGTGGCGCTATTACTATAACTGAAAAGTGTCATGTAGATGTGTTCAGGACAGGACTCTTATCAAACGTGTAAAGTTTGGGAAAGATTGGACATTGCCTTCTTTAGTAACAACAACTTCCTGTTTCATTGCATTAGCATGCTTTAGCACTTAGCTAAGAATTGCTAGCATGTTTTAACAGGTTTCTAACATGTTTATAACTCAATGGCATATTTAATATGTTGCTAGTACAGCATCACAGTGTTAAACATGTCATTTCCTGTTGCCAGTAGGTGGCGCTATTACTATAACTGAATATTCTCATGTAAATGTGTTAAACATGAGAATATTCAAACGTATGAAGTTTGGGGCAGATTAAACATCCAATGCCTGAGTTACAGCAAATTCCTATTTAATTGCATTAATAGCATGATTTAGCACCTAGCTAATGTTTGCTAGCATGTTTTAGCATGTTTCTAGTATGTTGTTAACATGTTTAACACTTGCTGGCACTTTTTTGTATGTTATTAGGAGTCCAAAACAGTGTTAAACATGTCACTTCCTGTTGCCAGCAGGTGGCGCTATGACTGTAACTGAATTTGAGCATGGTCATGTGTTCAGGACAGAACGCTTATCAAACGTGTGAAGTTTGGGGCAGATTGGACATTCAATGCCTGAGTTACAGCAAATTCCTATTTAATTGCAGTAATAGCATGCTTTAGCACTTAGCTAATGTTTGCTAGCATGTTTCTAGTATGTTGTTAACATGTTAAGCACTTGCTGGCAATGTTTTATATGTTGTTAGGAGTCCAAAACAGTGTTAAACATGTCACTTCCTGTTGCCAGCAGGTGGCGCTATGACTGTAACTGAATTTGAGCATGGTTATGTGTTCAGGACAGAACGCTTATCAAACGTGTGAAGTTTGGGGCAGATTGGACATTGTTTGCCTGAGTTACAGCAACTTCCTGTTTCATGGCGAAACATCAAAATTTGTCAGGCTGCCGAGGACACGCCCTTCGACGAAAACTCTAGATCTTCGCAATTTAACGTCGCAAAGGCCTTAAGATTACACTCACCAAATTTGAAGATGATCAGATTAAAACTGTAGGAGGAGTTCGTTAAAGTACGAGGCCTGAAAATGGCAAAAACTGCACAAAAATCAGAGAGGAAGTTCAAAATGGCTGACTTCCTGTTGTGTTTAAGGCTATGCTCCAAGAGACTTTTTTGTAGGTATTGGGTCATTACATGTATGTACCGAATTTCGTACACATACGTGAAACGTAGCGGGAGGCGCACTCCGTTGAACCTTTATAGGTGGCGCTATCGAGCCATTTTACCCCGCCCAATTGTGAAACGCATATCAGATGTCAATTTTCGCCAGTTCTGACGCGTGTGCAAATTTTCGTGAGTTTTCGT
Source organism: Phoxinus phoxinus (assembly GCF_949152265.1). NCBI lineage: Eukaryota > Metazoa > Chordata > Actinopteri > Cypriniformes > Leuciscidae > Phoxinus > Phoxinus phoxinus. The sequence goes on along the minus strand of NC_136878.1, from coordinate 18,621,594 downwards.
GCATGTTTAGGCCCTCAAAAATGCGATTAAATGCGGAAAATAATAATAATAATAATAATAATAATAATAATAATAATAAACAGAGCAATTCCAATAGTGTCCTCGCACCATCGGTGCTCGGGCCCTAATAATAATAATAAACAGAGCAATTCCAAGAGGGTCCTCACACCATCGGTGCTCGGGCCCTAAATAGTCCATGCAACTACAGTGGTTCAACCTTAATGTTATGAAGCGATGAGAATACTTTTTGTGCACAAAAAAACAAACAAACAAACAAAAATATATATATATATTTATATAAAAAAAGCCGCCACCCTGTTGCCTTTCGGGTTCCTGTGCACGACGGGCAATAACGTAACCCCGCTTTGACTGTCGAGAAGAAGTCTGCTTTAGAGCTTGTATCAGTGTTGAGTCTTTCTGCTCCCCTCCAAACACACACAGAAAAGGGGGGGCTGTCTGTGTGTGTGCCCTCCCTCCCTCCCTCCCTCCCTCCCCACACACACACACACACACACACACACACACACACACACACACACACACACACACACACACACACACACACACACACACACACACACACACACACACACACACACACAGAGAGAGAGAGAGAATGGCAGGGGGAACTCTGTCAGAGAGAGACAAAACCACATTCAAACCAAAATATCTGACTTCCGGTTGGTCGGAGCTAATGACTGTAAATGAGAAATTTTTCCGGATCAATAAGCACAATATACAGACCGAGTTTTGTGACTGTAGGTAAAAATAACCCCCCCACTTTAGTCAAAAGTATCTTGAAAGTAACACACTTCCTGCTGCCAGTTGGTGGCGCTATAACTTTGACTCACAATAGTCACATCCATGTGATCGCCCTCTTACAACAAACACACTGCTGAAGTTTCATCAAGATCAATAAATGTATGAAGACGTTATAACACATTGTGTTTTTCTTTTCTCGCCATAACTTCGTTTCCTCGCCACGGCCAAAGGTACCAGCCTCAACCCGGCCCTGATGGCCGTGGGTTCTGACCTGTGTCCAAAGTTTCAAGAGTTTTTGAGCACGTCAAGGGCCCCATAAGTGCCCGAGAAGTCGCACACAGCAGAGAAAGGGTTAACATAAAGCCCCCCTCCTCTCTCACACACACAGACACTGAGAGAGACTGGCAAAATTCTCCGATTTTCTCCCATTCAAACCAAAATATCTGACTTCCTGTTGGTCGGGGCTAATGAGTGTAAATTAGAAAGTTGTCCGGCTCGAGGAGAACAATATCCATACTGATTTTTGTTACTGTAGGTAAAACTAATACCCCATTTTTGACTAAAGGTGGCGCTACTGAGCCCCTCACCACGCCCGTTTCTGAAACGTTGCACGTATCTACTAGCTTAAAAATGTAATGTGTCTGTCAAGTTTCATCCAATTTCAAGCATGCTAAGAGTCTCAAAAACATCAGAAAAAAATATTAAAGTTTGATACGTTGCCATGGCAACAGTATTTAAGATATCAATAATCCTTTCACAGGTCTACATCTGCCGTGTGTTTACATTATACAGATGAAGTTTGAAGCAAATCGGGTAAAAATAAGAGGGTGATTTTAAAGCATTTTGAAAGTGACACACTTCCTGCTGCCAGTTGGTGGCACTATAACGTTGACTCACAATAGTCACATCCATGTGATGGGCCTCTTACAATGAACACAATGCTGAAGTTTCATCAAGATCAGTTAATGTATGCAGAAGTTATAACACACTTCCTGTTTCCAATATTCGCCATAAATTTGTTTCCTCGCCACGGCCAAACCGTTCGAGATATCAAAAATCCCCTGGCAATTTATCATCCTCAATGTCTTGACTTCATGCACACCGAGTTTCGTGGTGATTGGATGAATTCTCTAGGAGGAGTATTTCAAATGCCAGAACATGCGTTTTTAAACTACCCTAAATAGCCGACTTCCTGTTGGGCTGGCGTAAAAAGTAAAAGCACGAAGGATATATGAACCGATGAGAAATATAAGTATATCGATTTTCATATTATTACATGCAAGCGTGTTTGATTTATGGACCAAGTTTTCGGACCCCGTTCCAGGGGGCGCTATCGAGCCCCCCTGCCACGCTACACATGTGAACTTCATCACAGAGCTGCTATGAGAGTCACTTCATGAGAATTTCACCATTTAATTTAATAAAACTATCGCCATTCATTCGTATCATACACACACAGAAACTGTAATGTCTTTACGACAAGCTGTCAAAATAAAAGTTCGGTATAAACTCAAAGAAATTATGAAAGAAATTGCACAGTAAAATGTACTGTAAAATAATAATAATGATGAAATCTATTACAGTTTTTTTCAATTGCTTACACACTAAAATTAGAACTTTCCCACAATTAGCAAAACTTTACACTCAAGGAGCAAAACACCGGCCTAGATTTGCACAACTGTAAGCACATTGTCAGCTTCACACTTTTTGCAAAACATTACACACCGTGATTTGCAAAACACTAAACACACTTGTATGCATTTGACACAGAAATTTATCATGATGTAATTTCCTTGCAATTTCAAAGCAAAGGCTTTCAAATGAGCACACCCATGAACCAATTGGTTAAACACAGGCACCAGGTGTGCACACACACTGGTGCTTAATTGTAGACACACACCAATCAGGTTAAAGCACTATAAAAAGGCAACAGGTAAGTTCACCTGTCTTCAACAAAAATGGATGGTGTCAGAGGAAGAGGGAGAGTGCGGATGAGAGGGGGAATCCAGAGAGTACCAGGTGGAGGAAGAGGCCAAGGAAGAGGAAGAGGAAGAGGGAGAGGGAGAGGGAGAGGGAGAGGGAGAGGGAGAGGAAGAGGAAGAGGAAGAGGAAGAGGAAGAGGAAGAGGAAGAGGGAGAGGAAGAGGAAGACCTGGAGGAGGGGTAGGACATGCACAAAGAAGAAGACAACCAAATCTGTGTAATGAAATTCGTGCTACAATTGTGGACCATGTAATAAACCACGGACTAACACTGAGGGAGGCTGGATTGAGAGTACAGCCTAACCTAAGCAGGTACACAGTGGCATCAATAGTTCGGACATTTCGTCAAGAGCACAGGTGAGAAACTTCTCTTCAGTCAACAGAAAATCCATTGCTTACTGCATGTACTATATCAACAGTACTGTATATGTACTCTATATTTTGGTACTGTATATATTCCTGTGTGTATCATTTTACAGTAAGCTGTGTATTTTGTTTGGCCAACATAGGATTGAACGTCGTGAACACCAAGGAGGAAGGGGCCCCATATTCACACAGGAGCAAGAGAGAGAGATCATAAACCTCGTTTTGGCCAATAATGCAATCAGACTTCGAGAAATTCAAGCCCATATTGTCAATGATCACCTAATTTTCAATAATGTCCAACAGGTCTCTCTGTCAACAATAGCCCGTATCCTTAAAAAACACCAAGTTGTGATGAAACAACTGTATAAAGTGCCATTTGAAAGAAATTCAGACAGGGTGAAAGTCCTGCGGCGTGAATATGTGGTGGTACGTTTTGTTCACTGACTGTAGTATTGTGTACTGCACACATAACCTTTTTACTGTACATGTAATTTTACTGTATAGCAGACCTACAGTATACTGATCTACACAATGTGATCTTTTGCTGTATTTCAGAGAGTTTTGCAAATGGATGCGGAGGAAGTCCCACATGAGTTTATTTACATTGATGAGGCTGGATTTAACCTGACAACAGTACGAAGAAGGGGAAGAAACATCATCGGCCACAGGGCTATTGTCAATGTACCAGGGCAACGTGGGGGTAACATTACCCTTTGTGCTGCCATTACACAGAATGGGGTCCTCCACCGCCATGCCAACTTGGGTCCTTACAACACTGAACTCATTCTTACATTTTTAGACAGATTACACAATATCATCACAGCAGCAAACCAAAGGGACCAGATGCAATACATTGTCATCTGGGACAATGTAGCTTTCCATCGTTCTGCTCTGGTTCAAAACTGGTTTCAACAACACCCACAATTCACAGTTCAATACCTACCACCATACTCCCCCTTCCTGAACCCCATCGAGGAGTTCTTCTCAACATGGCGGTGGAAGGTTTATGATCTCCGGCCCTATGTCCAGATGCCCCTCATTCAAGCTATGGAGGAAGCATGTGATCAAATTGAACCAGCATCCATACAAGGGTGGATTCGTCACTCAAAAAGATTCTTCCCACGTTGCCTTGCAAATGAAAATATAGCCTGTGATGTTGACGAAGCCCTGTGGCCAGATCCAGCTAGGCGGAGAGATGTTTAGTTTTTTTTTTTTAGTTTTTTTTTCGGTACTGAACTGGATATGTAATTTGTTACAGTATTACTGTAAGCTTAGAGTACAATGGTATGTTCAGTAATAATATATGAAAACTGGAAAATGTTTTATGAATATTTGTTCAGTATTGACTGACTTGAGTACATGAAAATAAATTATTTTCATCAGTCTGCACAATTGGTGTCATGTGGTGTTGGTGAATTTATTTTTACACTTTCTGTGTAAATGCTAAAAGTGTTTTAGGTTGAGCACAGGAGTGTTAAACTGATTCAAACAGAGTCAGACCATATGATGGTTGTGTTTATGTTATGACAACAAAATAAGGTTTTTATAAGACACTGTATAGTTTTGACAAAAGTGTTTCATTTTGCAAATGATCTAAGGTGTTGTGCTACTTTGGTGTAGTGTTGTGCTAATTGTGTGAAGGGTTTTGAAAAACCGGGCCCTGTTTTCAAAATTGTGCTTAAGCAATTGAAAAAAACTGTAAAACACAATGTTACGAGTGAGCTAGCCCCCTGTGGCAAGATGGCCACCGTGTGCGGACGTTGACCTCCATTGGCCAGCAGCGCGGACGAGACATCTAGCCTTTATTATATGATATCTATGGGTTGGGGCATGTTTGGTTGGAGAGAAGCATGGCCTCCTCTTTAGCTAACCTTGTGTGTAGAGTCCGGGTTGAGAAACTGTTGTTTTAAGCTCATCCAAGTAAGTGTTTTGTTCATTTTGTATTATTAACATTGTATTTTGGTGGGTTACATATTTTGGGTCATTTCATGTGATTATGTTTGGTGCTGATGTTAGCCTGTATGTTTCTTAGAAGGACTTCTCATACATCCCTCAGCCACAAGGTTCATCTTTCTTATTCTACTGGGTTGAGACATCTTTCATCCTATGCTGTGTTGTTTCTTATGGGGATGTAATATATATTAAATGTAATATTTCTCAAACAAAAAGGATCTTCTAATAACTATCAAAGTGATGCTGATTTTTTTACCTCAATAGCCTAGTGGTCCCAGGTAAACTGGTCCCAGGTAAGCTCCACCAACACACAAAATAGATTAAGAGTTTGAATAAGATATTGAATAAGAGTCAATATCTCTCATAATGGGAGAGGGGGAACGGATTCCGACAGCTGATTTTTTGCCGTCGGATTCCGTTCCCCCCGTTTTTCTCAAACCAAGAGGATCTTCTAATATCTATCTCAATGGTCTTGGTTTGTTGACCCCCATAGCCTAGTGGTCAGTGCAATGACTTTTAAGAGCTGATGATTTTTAGGAGACACAAGTTCAAGTCCCGGCTAGGGCTCCTTTTTTGGTTTTGATCCCATATTTTCCTATCATAATAAAAGGCAACAACTCCAAAATATATTTCTTTGAACTGGTGCCAGGTAACTACATCCAAACACAAAATAGAATCAGCATTTTTTAAGCCACTACATCAATATCTCTCATAATGGGAGAGGGGGAACGGATTCCGACAGCTGATTTTTTGTTGTCGGATTCCGTTCCCCCTGTTTTTCTCAAACAAAGAGGATCTTCTAATGTCTATCTCAATGGTCTTGGTTTGTTGACCCCCATAGCCTAGTGGTCAGTTCAATGACTTTTAAGAGCTGATGATTTTTAGGAGACACAAGTTCAAGTCCCGGCTCTTGGACTTTTTTTTATACCAGATTTTCCTAATATAAAAAAGGCATAAACCAGGTAATCACCATACATTTAATCTAACTTTATCAAGCCTTCATGTAGCTCAAACAGTAGAGCATTGGCACTTGCAACGCCAAGGTCAATGGTTCGATTCCCAGGGAAAGCAAGAACGTATATTCAAACTAATTTCAAATGCAAACGTCATCCAAATGGTTCAATGAAATATTTCTCAAATTAAAACTATCTTCTAATATCTATCAAACTTATGCCGATTTCTTGACCCCTTATAGCCTAGTGGTCAGTGCAATGACTTTTAAGAGCTGATGATTTTTAGGTGACACAAGTTCAAGTCCTGGCTAGGGCTCTTTTTTTGTTTTTTGATCCCATATTTTCCTATCATAATAAAAGGCAACAACTCCAAAATATATTTATTTGAACTGGTGCCAGGTAACTACATCCAAACACAGAATAGAATCAGCATTTTTTAAGCCACTACATCAATATCTCTCATAATGGGAGAGGGGGAACGGATTCCGACAGCTGATTTTTTGCCGTCGGATTCCGTTCCCCCTGTTTTTCTCCAACAAAGCGGATCTCCTAATATCTATCTCAATGATCTTGGTTTGTTGACCCCCATAGCCTAGTGGTCAGTGCAATGACTTTTAAGAGCTGATGATTTTTAGGAGACACAAGTTCAAGTCCCGGCTAGGGCTCTTTTTTTGTTTTTTGATCCCATATTTTCCTATCATAATAAAAGGCAACAACTCCAAAATATATTTCTTTGAACTGGTGCCAGGTAGAATCAGCATTTTTTAAGCCACTACATCAATATCTCTCATAATGGGAGAGGGGGAACGGATTCCGACAGCTGATTTTTTGCCGTCGGATTCCGTTCCCCCTGTTTTTCTCAAACAAAGCGGATCTTCTAATATCTATCTCAATGGTCTTGGTTTGTTGACCCCCATAGCCTAGTGGTCAGTGCAATGACTTTTAAGAGCTGATGATTTTTAGGAGACACAAGTTCAAGTCCCGGCTCTTGGACTTTTTTTTATACCAGATTTTCCTTATATAAAAAAGGCATAAACCAGGTAATCACCATACATTTGATCTAACTTTATCAAGCCTTCATGTAGCTCAAACAGTAGAGCATTGGCACTTGCAACGCCAAGGTCAATGGTTCGATTCCCAGGGAAAGCAAGAACGTATATTCAAACTAATTTCAAATGCAAACGTCATCCAAATGGTTCATTGAAATATTTCTCAAATAAAAACTATCTTCTAATATCTATCAAACTTATGCCGATTTCTTGACCCCTTATAGCCTAGTGGTCAGTGCAATGACTTTTAAGAGCTGATGATTTTTAGGAGACACAAGTTCAAGTTCCGGCTAGGGCTCTTTTTTTGTTTTTTGATCCCATATTTTCCTATCATAATAAAAGGCAACAACTCCAAAATGTATTTATTTGAACTGGTGCCAGGTAACTACATCCAAACACAGAATAGAATCAGCATTTTTTAAGCCACTACATCAATATCTCTCATAATGGGAGAGGGGGAACGGATTCCGACAGCTGATTTTTTGCCGTCGGATTCCGTTCCCCCTGTTTTTCTCCAACAAAGCGGATCTCCTAATATCTATCTCAATGGTCTTAGTTTGTTGACCCCCATAGCCTAGTGGTCAGTGCAATGCCTTTTAAGAGCTGATGATTTTTAGGTGACACAAGTTCAAGTCCCGGCTAGGGCTCTTTTTTTGTTTTTTGATCCCATATTTTCCTATCATAATAAAAGGCAACAACTCCAAAATATATTTATTTGAACTGGTGCCAGGTAACTACATCCAAACACAGAATAAAATCAGCATTTTTTAAGCCACTACATCAATATCTCTCATAATGGGAGAGGGGGAACAGATTCCGACAGCTGATTTTTTACCGTCGGATTCCGTTCCCCCTGTTTTTCTCCAACAAAGCGGATCTCCTAATATCTATCTCAAAGGTCTTAGTTTGTTGACCCCCATAGCCTAGTGGTCAGGGAAATTACTTTTAAGAGCTGATCATTTTTAGGAGACACAAGTTCAAGTCCCGGCTAGGGCTCTTTTTTTGTTTTTTGATCCCATATTTTCCTATCATAATAAAAGGCAACAACTCCAAAATATATTTCTTTGAACTGGTGCCAGGTAACTACATCCAAACACAAAATAGAATCAGCATTTTTTAAGCAACTACATCAATATCTCTCAGAATGGGAGAGGGGGAACGGATTCCGACAGCTGATTTTTTGCCGTCGGATTCCGTTCCCCCTGTTTTTCTCCAACAAAGCGGATCTCCTAATATCTATCTCAATGGTCTTGGTTTGTTGACCCCCATAGCCTAGTGGTCAGTGCAATGACTTTTAAGAGCTGATGATTTTTAGGAGACACAAGTTCAAGTCCCGGCTAGGGCTCTTTTTTTGTTTTTTGATCCCATATTTTCCTATCATAATAAAAGGCAACAACTCCAAAATATATTTCTTTGAACTGGTGCCAGGTAACTACATCCAAACACAAAATAGAATCAGCATTTTTTAAGCCACTACATCAATATCTCTCATAATGGGAGAGGGGGAACGGATTCCGACAGCTGATTTTTTGCCGTCGGATTCCGTTCCCCCTGTTTTTCTCAAACAAAGAGGATCTTCTAATATCTATCTCAATGGTCTTGGTTTGTTGACCCCCATAGCCTAGTGGTCAGTGCAATGACTTTTAAGAGCTGATGATTTTTAGGAGACACAAGTTCAAGTCCCGGCTAGGGCTCCTTTTTTTGTTTTTTGATCCCATATTTTCCTATCATAATAAAAGGCAACAACTCCAAAATATATTTCTTTGAACTGGTGCCAGGTAACTACATCCAAACACAAAATAGAATCAGCATTTTTTTAAGCCACTACATCAATATCTCTCATAATGGGAGAGGGGGAACGGATTCCGACAGCTGATTTTTTGCCGTCGGATTCCGTTCCCCCTGTTTTTCTCAAACAAAGAGGATCTTCTAATATCTTTCTCAATGGTCTTGTTTTGTTGACCCCCATAGCCTAGTGGTCAGTGCAATGACTTTTAAGAGCTGATGATTTTTAGGTGACACAAGTTCAAGTCCTGGCTAGGGCTCTTTTTTTGTTTTTTGATCCCATATTTTCCTATCATAATAAAAGGCAACAACTCCAAAATATATTTATTTGAACTGGTGCCAGGTAACTACATCCAAACACAGAATAGAATCAGCATTTTTTAAGCCACTACATCAATATCTCTCATAATGGGAGAGGGGGAACGGATTCCGACAGCTGATTTTTTGCCGTCGGATTCGGTTCCCCCTGTTTTTCTCAAACAAAGCGGATCTCCTAATATCTATCTCAATGGTCTTGCTTTGTTGACCCCCATAGCCTAGTGGTCAGTGCAATGACTTTTAAGAGCTGATGATTTTTAGGAGACACAAGTTCAAGTCCCGGCTAGGGCTCTTTTTTTGTTTTTTGATCCCATATTTTCCTATCATAATAAAAGGCAACAACTCCAAAATATATTTCTTTGAACTGGTGCCAGGTAAGTACATCCAAACACAAAATAGAATCAGCATTTTTTAAGCCACTACATCAATATCTCTCATAATGGGAGAGGGGGAACGGATTCCGACAGCTGATTTTTTGCCGTCGGATTCCGTTCCCCCTGTTTTTCTCAAACAAAGAGGATCTTCTAATATCTATCTCAATGGTCTTGGTTTGTTGACCCCCATAGCCTAGTGGTCAGTGCAATGCCTTTTAGGAGCTGATGATTTTTAGGAGACACAAGTTCAAGTCCCGGCTAGGGCTCCTTTTTTGTTTTTTGATCCCATATTTTCCTATCATAATAAAAGGCAACAACTCCAAAATATATTTATTTGAACTGGTGCCAGGTAACTACATCCAAACACAAAATAGAATCAGCATTTTTTAAGCCACTACATCAATATCTCTCATAATGGGAGAGGGGGAACGGATTCCGACAGCTGATTTTTTGCCGTCGGATTCCGTTCCCCCTGTTTTTCTCAAACAAAGAGGATCTTCTAATATCTTTCTCAATGGTCTTGTTTTGTTGACCCCCATAGCCTAGTGGTCAGTGCAATGACTTTTAAGAGCTGATGATTTTTAGGTGACACAAGTTCAAGTCCTGGCTAGGGCTCTTTTTTTGTTTTTTGATCCCATATTTTCCTATCATAATAAAAGGCAACAACTCCAAAATATATTTATTTGAACTGGTGCCAGGTAACTACATCCAAACACAGAATAGAATCAGCATTTTTTAAGCCACTACATCAATATCTCTCATAATGGGAGAGGGGGAACGGATTCCGACAGCTGATTTTTTGCCGTCGGATTCGGTTCCCCCTGTTTTTCTCAAACAAAGCGGATCTCCTAATATCTATCTCAATGGTCTTGCTTTGTTGACCCCCATAGCCTAGTGGTCAGTGCAATGACTTTTAAGAGCTGATGATTTTTAGGAGACACAAGTTCAAGTCCCGGCTAGGGCTCTTTTTTTGTTTTTTGATCCCATATTTTCCTATCATAATAAAAGGCAACAACTCCAAAATATATTTCTTTGAACTGGTGCCAGGTAAGTACATCCAAACACAAAATAGAATCAGCATTTTTTAAGCCACTACATCAATATCTCTCATAATGGGAGAGGGGGAACGGATTCCGACAGCTGATTTTTTGCCGTCGGATTCCGTTCCCCCTGTTTTTCTCAAACAAAGAGGATCTTCTAATATCTATCTCAATGGTCTTGGTTTGTTGACCCCCATAGCCTAGTGGTCAGTGCAATGCCTTTTAGGAGCTGATGATTTTTAGGAGACACAAGTTCAAGTCCCGGCTAGGGCTCCTTTTTTGTTTTTTGATCCCATATTTTCCTATCATAATAAAAGGCAACAACTCCAAAATATATTTATTTGAACTGGTGCCAGGTAACTACATCCAAACACAAAATAGAATCAGCATTTTTTAAGCCACTACATCAATATCTCTCATAATGGGAGAGGGGGAACGGATTCCGACAGCTGATTTTTTGCCGTCGGATTCCGTTCCCCCTGTTTTTCTCAAACAAAGAGGATCTTCTAATATCTATCTCAATGGTCTTGGTTTGTTGACCCCCATAGCCTAGTTGTCAGTGCAATGACTTTTAAGAGCTGATGATTTTTAGGAGACACAAGTTCAAGTCCCGGCTCTTGGACTTTTTTTTATACCAGATTTTCCTAATATAAAAAAGGCATAAACCAGGTAATCACCATACATTTAATCTAACTTTATCAAGCCTTCATGTAGCTCAAACAGTAGAGCATTGGCACTTGCAACGCCAAGGTCAATGGTTCGATTCCCAGGGAAAACAAGAACGTATATTCAAACTAATTTCAAATGCAAACGTCATCCAAATGGTTCAATGATATATTTCTCAAATAAAAACTATCTTCTAATATCTATCAAACTTATGCTGATTTCTTGACCCCTTATAGCCTAGTGGTCAGTGCAATGACTTTTAAGAGCTGATGATTTTTAGGAGACACAAGTTCAAGTCCCGGCTAGGGCTCCTTTTTTGTTTTTTGATCCCATATTTTCCTATCATAATAAAAGGCAACAACTCCAAAATATATTTCTTTGAACTGGTGCCAGGTAACTACATCCAAACACAAAATAGAATCAGCATTTTTTAAGCCACTACATCAATATCTCTCATAATGGGAGAGGGGGAACGGATTCCGACAGCTGATTTTTTGTTGTCGGATTCCGTTGCCCCTGTTTTTCTCAAACAAAGAGGATCTTCTAATGTCTATCTCAATGGTCTTGGTTTGTTGACCCCCATAGCCTAGTGGTCAGTTCAATGACTTTTAAGAGCTGATGATTTTTAGGAGACACAAGTTCAAGTCCCGGCTAGGGCTCTTTTTTTGTTTTTTGATCCCATATTTTCCTATCATAATAAAAGGCAACAACTCCAAAATATATTTCTTTGAACTGGTGCCAGGTAACTACATCCAAACACAAAATAGAATCAGCATTTTTTAAGCCACTACATCAATATCTCTCATAATGGGAGAGGGGGAACGGATTCCGACAGCTGATTTTTTGCCGTCGGATTCCGTTCCCCCTGTTTTTCTCAAACAAAGAGGATCTTCTAATGTCTATCTCAATGGTCTTGGTTTGTTGACCCCCATAGCCTAGTGGTCAGTGCAATGACTTTTAAGAGCTGATGATTTTTAGGAGACACAAGTTCAAGTCCTGGCTAGGGCTCCTTTTTTGTTTTTTGATCCTATATTTTCCTATCATAATAAAAGGCAACAACTCCAAAATATATTTCTTTGAACTGGTGCCAGGTAACTACATCCAAACACAAAATAGAATCAGCATTTTTTAAGCAACTACATCAATATCTCTCAGAATGGGAGAGGGGGAACGGATTCCGACAGCTGATTTTTTGCCGTCGGATTCCGTTCCCCCTGTTTTTCTCCAACAAAGCGGATCTCCTAATATCTATCTCAATGGTCTTGGTTTGTTGACCCCCATAGCCTAGTGGTCAGTGCAATGACTTTTAAGAGCTGATGATTTTTAGGAGACACAAGTTCAAGTCCCGGCTAGGGCTCTTTTTTTGTTTTTTGATCCCATATTTTCCTATCATAATAAAAGGCAACAACTCCAAAATATATTTCTTTGAACTGGTGCCAGGTAACTACATCCAAACACAAAATAGAATCAGCATTTTTTAAGCCACTACATCAATATCTCTCATAATGGGAGAGGGGGAACGGATTCCGACAGCTGATTTTTTGCCGTCGGATTCCGTTCCCCCTGTTTTTCTCAAACAAAGAGGATCTTCTAATATCTATCTCAATGGTCTTGGTTTGTTGACCCCCATAGCCTAGTGGTCAGTGCAATGACTTTTAAGAGCTGATGATTTTTAGGAGACACAAGTTCAAGTCCCGGCTAGGGCTCCTTTTTTTGTTTTTTGATCCCATATTTTCCTATCATAATAAAAGGCAACAACTCCAAAATATATTTCTTTGAACTGGTGCCAGGTAACTACATCCAAACACAAAATAGAATCAGCATTTTTTTAAGCCACTACATCAATATCTCTCATAATGGGAGAGGGGGAACGGATTCCGACAGCTGATTTTTTGCCGTCGGATTCCGTTCCCCCTGTTTTTCTCAAACAAAGAGGATCTTCTAATATCTTTCTCAATGGTCTTGTTTTGTTGACCCCCATAGCCTAGTGGTCAGTGCAATGACTTTTAAGAGCTGATGATTTTTAGGTGACACAAGTTCAAGTCCTGGCTAGGGCTCTTTTTTTGTTTTTTGATCCCATATTTTCCTATCATAATAAAAGGCAACAACTCCAAAATATATTTATTTGAACTGGTGCCAGGTAACTACATCCAAACACAGAATAGAATCAGCATTTTTTAAGCCACTACATCAATATCTCTCATAATGGGAGAGGGGGAACGGATTCCGACAGCTGATTTTTTGCCGTCGGATTCGGTTCCCCCTGTTTTTCTCAAACAAAGCGGATCTCCTAATATCTATCTCAATGGTCTTGCTTTGTTGACCCCCATAGCCTAGTGGTCAGTGCAATGACTTTTAAGAGCTGATGATTTTTAGGAGACACAAGTTCAAGTCCCGGCTAGGGCTCTTTTTTTGTTTTTTGATCCCATATTTTCCTATCATAATAAAAGGCAACAACTCCAAAATATATTTCTTTGAACTGGTGCCAGGTAAGTACATCCAAACACAAAATAGAATCAGCATTTTTTAAGCCACTACATCAATATCTCTCATAATGGGAGAGGGGGAACGGATTCCGACAGCTGATTTTTTGCCGTCGGATTCCGTTCCCCCTGTTTTTCTCAAACAAAGAGGATCTTCTAATATCTATCTCAATGGTCTTGGTTTGTTGACCCCCATAGCCTAGTGGTCAGTGCAATGCCTTTTAGGAGCTGATGATTTTTAGGAGACACAAGTTCAAGTCCCGGCTAGGGCTCCTTTTTTGTTTTTTGATCCCATATTTTCCTATCATAATAAAAGGCAACAACTCCAAAATATATTTATTTGAACTGGTGCCAGGTAACTACATCCAAACACAAAATAGAATCAGCATTTTTTAAGCCACTACATCAATATCTCTCATAATGGGAGAGGGGGAACGGATTCCGACAGCTGATTTTTTGCCGTCGGATTCCGTTCCCCCTGTTTTTCTCAAACAAAGAGGATCTTCTAATATCTTTCTCAATGGTCTTGTTTTGTTGACCCCCATAGCCTAGTGGTCAGTGCAATGACTTTTAAGAGCTGATGATTTTTAGGTGACACAAGTTCAAGTCCTGGCTAGGGCTCTTTTTTTGTTTTTTGATCCCATATTTTCCTATCATAATAAAAGGCAACAACTCCAAAATATATTTATTTGAACTGGTGCCAGGTAACTACATCCAAACACAGAATAGAATCAGCATTTTTTAAGCCACTACATCAATATCTCTCATAATGGGAGAGGGGGAACGGATTCCGACAGCTGATTTTTTGCCGTCGGATTCGGTTCCCCCTGTTTTTCTCAAACAAAGCGGATCTCCTAATATCTATCTCAATGGTCTTGCTTTGTTGACCCCCATAGCCTAGTGGTCAGTGCAATGACTTTTAAGAGCTGATGATTTTTAGGAGACACAAGTTCAAGTCCCGGCTAGGGCTCTTTTTTTGTTTTTTGATCCCATATTTTCCTATCATAATAAAAGGCAACAACTCCAAAATATATTTCTTTGAACTGGTGCCAGGTAAGTACATCCAAACACAAAATAGAATCAGCATTTTTTAAGCCACTACATCAATATCTCTCATAATGGGAGAGGGGGAACGGATTCCGACAGCTGATTTTTTGCCGTCGGATTCCGTTCCCCCTGTTTTTCTCAAACAAAGAGGATCTTCTAATATCTATCTCAATGGTCTTGGTTTGTTGACCCCCATAGCCTAGTGGTCAGTGCAATGCCTTTTAGGAGCTGATGATTTTTAGGAGACACAAGTTCAAGTCCCGGCTAGGGCTCCTTTTTTGTTTTTTGATCCCATATTTTCCTATCATAATAAAAGGCAACAACTCCAAAATATATTTATTTGAACTGGTGCCAGGTAACTACATCCAAACACAAAATAGAATCAGCATTTTTTAAGCCACTACATCAATATCTCTCATAATGGGAGAGGGGGAACGGATTCCGACAGCTGATTTTTTGCCGTCGGATTCCGTTCCCCCTGTTTTTCTCAAACAAAGAGGATCTTCTAATATCTATCTCAATGGTCTTGGTTTGTTGACCCCCATAGCCTAGTTGTCAGTGCAATGACTTTTAAGAGCTGATGATTTTTAGGAGACACAAGTTCAAGTCCCGGCTCTTGGACTTTTTTTTATACCAGATTTTCCTAATATAAAAAAGGCATAAACCAGGTAATCACCATACATTTAATCTAACTTTATCAAGCCTTCATGTAGCTCAAACAGTAGAGCATTGGCACTTGCAACGCCAAGGTCAATGGTTCGATTCCCAGGGAAAACAAGAACGTATATTCAAACTAATTTCAAATGCAAACGTCATCCAAATGGTTCAATGATATATTTCTCAAATAAAAACTATCTTCTAATATCTATCAAACTTATGCTGATTTCTTGACCCCTTATAGCCTAGTGGTCAGTGCAATGACTTTTAAGAGCTGATGATTTTTAGGAGACACAAGTTCAAGTCCCGGCTAGGGCTCCTTTTTTGTTTTTTGATCCCATATTTTCCTATCATAATAAAAGGCAACAACTCCAAAATATATTTCTTTGAACTGGTGCCAGGTAACTACATCCAAACACAAAATAGAATCAGCATTTTTTAAGCCACTACATCAATATCTCTCATAATGGGAGAGGGGGAACGGATTCCGACAGCTGATTTTTTGTTGTCGGATTCCGTTGCCCCTGTTTTTCTCAAACAAAGAGGATCTTCTAATGTCTATCTCAATGGTCTTGGTTTGTTGACCCCCATAGCCTAGTGGTCAGTTCAATGACTTTTAAGAGCTGATGATTTTTAGGAGACACAAGTTCAAGTCCCGGCTAGGGCTCTTTTTTTGTTTTTTGATCCCATATTTTCCTATCATAATAAAAGGCAACAACTCCAAAATATATTTCTTTGAACTGGTGCCAGGTAACTACATCCAAACACAAAATAGAATCAGCATTTTTTAAGCCACTACATCAATATCTCTCATAATGGGAGAGGGGGAACGGATTCCGACAGCTGATTTTTTGCCGTCGGATTCCGTTCCCCCTGTTTTTCTCAAACAAAGAGGATCTTCTAATGTCTATCTCAATGGTCTTGGTTTGTTGACCCCCATAGCCTAGTGGTCAGTGCAATGACTTTTAAGAGCTGATGATTTTTAGGAGACACAAGTTCAAGTCCTGGCTAGGGCTCCTTTTTTGTTTTTTGATCCTATATTTTCCTATCATAATAAAAGGCAACAACTCCAAAATATATTTCTTTGAACTGGTGCCAGGTAACTACATCCAAACACAAAATAGAATCAGCTTTTTTTAAGCCACTACATCAATATCTCTCATAATGGGAGAGGGGAAACGGATTCCGACAGCTGATTTTTTGCCGTCGGATTCCGTTCCCCCTGTTTTTCTCAAACAAAGAGGATCTTCTAATGTCTATCTCAATGGTCTTGGTTTGTTGACCCCCATAGCCTAGTGGTCAGTGCAATGACTTTTAAGAGCTGATGATTTTTAGGAGACACAAGTTCAAGTCCCGGCTAGGGCTCCTTTTTTGTTTTTTGATCCCATATTTTCCTATCATTATAAAAGGCAACAACTCCAAAATATATTTATTTGAACTGGTGCCAGGTAACTACATCCAAACACGAAATAGAATCAGCATTTTTTAAGCCACTACATCAATATCTCTCATAATGGGAGAGGGGGAACGGATTCCGACAGCTGATTTTTTGCCGTCGGATTCCGTTCCCCCTGTTTTTCTCAAACAAAGAGGATCTTCTAATATCTATCTCAATGGTCTTGGTTTGTTGACCCCCATAGCCTAGTGGTCAGTGCAATGACTTTTAAGAGCTGATGATTTTTAGGAGACACAAGTTCAAGTCCCGGCTCTTGGACTTTTTTTTTATACCAGATTTTCCTAATATAAAAAAGGCATAAACCAGGTAATCACCATACATTTAATCTAACTTTATCAAGCCTTCATGTAACTCAAACAGTAAAGCATTGGCACTTGCAACGCCAAGGTCAATGGTTCGATTCCCAGGGAAAGCAAGAACGTATATTCAAACTAATTTCAAATGCAAACGTCATCCAAATGGTTCAATGAAATATTTCTCAAATAAAAAAAATCTTCTAATATCTATCAAACTTATGCTGATTTCTTGACCCCTTATAGCCTAGTGGTCAGTGCAATGACTTTTAAGAGCTGATGATTTTTAGGAGACACAAGTTCAAGTCCTGGCTAGGGCTCTTTTTTTGTTTTTTGATCCCATATTTTCCTATCATAATAAAAGGCAACAACTCCAAAATATATTTCTTTGAACTGGTGCCAGGTAACTACATCCAAACACAAAATAGAATCAGCTTTTTTTAAGCCACTACATCAATATCTCTCATAATGGGAGAGGGGGAACGGATTCCGACAGCTGATTTTTTGCCGTCGGATTCCGTTCCCCCTGTTTTTCTCAAACAAAGAGGATCTTCTAATGTCTATCTCAATGGTTTTAGTTTGTTGACCCCCATAGCCTAGTGGTCAGTGCAATGACTTTTAAGAGCTGATGATTTTTAGGAGACACAAGTTCAAGTCCCGGCTAGGGCTCCTTTTTTGTTTTTTGATCCCATATTTTCCTATCATAATAAAAGGCAACAACTCCAAAATATATTTCTTTGAACTGGTGCCAGGTAACTACATCCAAACACAAAATAGAATCAGCATTTTTTAAGCCACTACATCAATATCTCTCATAATGGGAGAGGGGGAACGGATTCCGACAGCTGATTTTTTGCCGTCGGATTCCGTTCCCCCTGTTTTTCTCAAACAAAGAGGATCTTCTAATATCTATCTCAATGGTCTTGGTTTGTTGACCCCCATAGCCTAGTGGTCAGTGCAATGACTTTTAAGAGCTGATGATTTTTAGGAGACACAAGTTCAAGTCCCGGCTAGGGCTCCTTTTTTGTTTTTTGATCCCATATTTTCCTATCATAATAAAAGGCAACAACTCCAAAATATATTTCTTTGAACTGGTGCCAGGTAACTACATCCAAACACAAAATAGAATTAGCTTTTTTTAAGCCACTACATCAATATCTCTCATAATGGGAGAGGGGGAACGGATTCCGAAAGCTGATTTTTTGCCGTCGGATTCCGTTCCCCCTGTTTTTCTCAAACAAAGAGGATCTTCTAATGTCTATCTCAATGGTCTTGGTTTTTTGACCCCCATAGCCTAGTGGTCAGTGCAATGACTTTTAAGAGCTGATGATTTTTAGGAGACACAAGTTCAAGTCCTGGCTAGGGCTCCTTTTTTGTTTTTTGATCCCATATTTTCCTATCATAATAAAAGGCAACAACTCCAAAATATATTTCTTTGAACTGGTGCCAGGTAACTACATCCAAACACAAAATAGAATCAGCTTTTTTTAAGCCACTACATCAATATCTCTCATAATGGGAGAGGGGGAACGGATTCCGACAGCTGATTTTTTGCCGTCGGATTCCGTTCCCCCTGTTTTTCTCAAACAAAGAGGATCTTCTAATGTCTATCTCAATGGTCTTGGTTTGTTGACCCCCATAGCCTAGTGGTCAGTGCAATGACTTTTAAGAGCTGATGATTTTTAGGAGACACAAGTTCAAGTCCCGGCTAGGGCTCCTTTTTTGTTTTTTGATCCCATATTTTCCTATCATAATAAAAGGCAACAACTCCAAAATATATTTCTTTGAACTGGTGCCAGGTAACTACATCCAAACACAAAATAGAATCAGCTTTTTTTAAGCCACTACATCAATATCTCTCATAATGGGAGAGGGGGAACGGATTCCGACAGCTGATTTTTTGCCGTCGGATTCCGTTCCCCCTGTTTTTCTCAAACAAAGAGGATCTTCTAATATCTATCTCAATGGTCTTGGTTTGTTGACCCCCATAGCCTAGTGGTCAGTGCAATGACTTTTAAGAGCTGATGATTTTTAGGAGACACAAGTTCAAGTCCCGGCTCTTGGACTTTTTTTTTATACCAGATTTTCCTAATATAAAAAAGGCATAAACCAGGTAATCACCATACATTTAATCTAACTTTATCAAGCCTTCATGTAACTCAAACAGTAGAGCATTGGCACTTGCAACGCCAAGGTCAATGGTTCGATTCCCAGGGAAAGCAAGAACGTATATTCAAACTAATTTCAAATGCAAACGTCATCCAAATGGTTCAATGAAATATTTCTCAAATTAAAACTATCTTCTAATATCTATCAAACTTATGCCGATTTCTTGACCCCTTATAGCCTAGTGGTCAGTGCAATGACTTTTAAGAGCGGATGCTTTTTAGGAGACACAAGTTCAAGTCCTGGCTAGGGCTCTTTTTTTGTTTTTTGATCCCATATTTTCCTATCATAATAAAAGGCAACAACTCCAAAATATATTTCTTTGAACTGGTGCCAGGTAACTACATCCAAACACAAAATAGAATCAGCATTTTTTAAGCCACTACATCAATATCTCTCATAATGGGAGAGGGGGAACGGATTCCGACAGCTGATTTTTTGCCGTCGGATTCCGTTCCCCCTGTTTTTCTCAAACAAAGAGGATCTTCTAATGTCTATCTCAATGGTCTTGGTTTGTTGACCCCCATAGCCTAGTGGTCAGTGCAATGACTTTTAAGAGCTGATGATTTTTAGGAGACACAAGTTCAAGTCCCGGCTAGGGCTCTTTTTTTGTTTTTTGATCCCATATTTTCCTATCATAATAAAAGGCAACAACTCCAAAATATATTTCTTTGAACTGGTGCCAGGTAACTACATCCAAACACAAAATAGAATTAGCTTTTTTTAAGCCACTACATCAATATCTCTCATAATGGGAGAGGGGGAACGGATTCCGAAAGCTGATTTTTTGCCGTCGGATTCCGTTCCCCCTGTTTTTCTCAAACAAAGAGGATCTTCTAATGTCTATCTCAATGGTCTTGGTTTTTTGACCCCCATAGCCTAGTGGTCAGTGCAATGACTTTTAAGAGCTGATGATTTTTAGGAGACACAAGTTCAAGTCCTGGCTAGGGCTCCTTTTTTGTTTTTTGATCCCATATTTTCCTATCATAATAAAAGGCAACAACTCCAAAATATATTTATTTGAACTGGTGCCAGGTAACTACATCCAAACACAAAATAGAATCAGCTTTTTTTAAGCCACTACATCAATATCTCTCATAATGGGAGAGGGGGAACGGATTCCGACAGCTGATTTTTTGCCGTCGGATTCCGTTCCCCCTGTTTTTCTCAAACAAAGAGGATCTTCTAATGTCTATCTCAATGGTCTTGGTTTGTTGACCCCCATAGCCTAGTGGTCAGTGCAATGACTTTTAAGAGCTGATGATTTTTAGGAGACACAAGTTCAAGTCCCGGCTAGGGCTCCTTTTTTGTTTTTTGATCCCATATTTTCCTATCATTATAAAAGGCAACAACTCCAAAATATATTTATTTGAACTGGTGCCAGGTAACTACATCCAAACACGAAATAGAATCAGCATTTTTTAAGCCACTACATCAATATCTCTCATAATGGGAGAGGGGGAACGGATTCCGACAGCTGATTTTTTGCCGTCGGATTCCGTTCCCCCTGTTTTTCTCAAACAAAGAGGATCTTCTAATATCTATCTCAATGGTCTTGGTTTGTTGACCCCCATAGCCTAGTGGTCAGTGCAATGACTTTTAAGAGCTGATGATTTTTAGGAGACACAAGTTCAAGTCCCGGCTCTTGGACTTTTTTTTTATACCAGATTTTCCTAATATAAAAAAGGCATAAACCAGGTAATCACCATACATTTAATCTAACTTTATCAAGCCTTCATGTAACTCAAACAGTAAAGCATTGGCACTTGCAACGCCAAGGTCAATGGTTCGATTCCCAGGGAAAGCAAGAACGTATATTCAAACTAATTTCAAATGCAAACGTCATCCAAATGGTTCAATTAAATATTTCTCAAATAAAAACAATCTTCTAATATCTATCAAACTTATGCTGATTTCTTGACCCCTTATAGCCTAGTGGTCAGTGCAATGACTTTTAAGAGCTGATGATTTTTAGGAGACACAAGTTCAAGTCCTGGCTAGGGCTCTTTTTTTGTTTTTTGATCCCATATTTTCCTATCATAATAAAAGGCAACAACTCCAAAATATATTTCTTTGAACTGGTGCCAGGTAACTACATCCAAACACAAAATAGAATCAGCTTTTTTTAAGCCACTACATCAATATCTCTCATAATGGGAGAGGGGGAACGGATTCCGACAGCTGATTTTTTGCCGTCGGATTCCGTTCCCCCTGTTTTTCTCAAACAAAGAGGATCTTCTAATGTCTATCTCAATGGTTTTGGTTTGTTGACCCCCATAGCCTAGTGGTCAGTGCAATGACTTTTAAGAGCTGATGATTTTTAGGAGACACAAGTTCAAGTCCCGGCTAGGGCTCCTTTTTTGTTTTTTGATCCCATATTTTCCTATCATAATAAAAGGCAACAACTCCAAAATATATTTCTTTGAACTGGTGCCAGGTAACTACATCCAAACACAAAATAGAATCAGCATTTTTTAAGCCACTACATCAATATCTCTCATAATGGGAGAGGGGGAACGGATTCCGACAGCTGATTTTTTGCCGTCGGATTCCGTTCCCCCTGTTTTTCTCAAACAAAGAGGATCTTCTAATATCTATCTCAATGGTCTTGGTTTGTTGACCCCCATAGCCTAGTGGTCAGTGCAATGACTTTTAAGAGCTGATGATTTTTAGGAGACACAAGTTCAAGTCCCGGCTAGGGCTCCTTTTTTGTTTTTTGATCCCATATTTTCCTATCATAATAAAAGGCAACAACTCCAAAATATATTTCTTTGAACTGGTGCCAGGTAACTACATCCAAACACAAAATAGAATCAGCATTTTTTAAGCCACTACATCAATATCTCTCATAATGGGAGAGGGGGAACGGATTCCGACAGCTGATTTTTTGCCGTCGGATTCCGTTCCCCCTGTTTTTCTCAAACAAAGAGGATCTTCTAATATCTATCTCAATGGTCTTGGTTTGCTGACCCCCATAGCCTAGTGGTCAGTGCAATGACTTTTAAGAGCTGATGATTTTTAGGAGACACAAGTTCAAGTCCCGGCTCTTGGACTTTTTTTTTATACCAGATTTTCCTAATATAAAAAAGGCATAAACCAGGTAATCACCATACATTTAATCTAACTTTGTCAAGCCTTCATGTAACTCAAACAGTAGAGCATTGGCACTTGCAACGCCAAGTTTAATGGTTCGATTCCCAGGGAAAGCAAGAACGTATATTCAAACTAATTTCAAATGCAAACGTCATCCAAACGGTTCAATGAAATATTTCTCAAATTAAAACTATCTTCTAATATCTATCAAACTTATGCCGATTTCTTGACCCCTTATAGCCTAGTGGTCAGTGCAATGACTTTTAAGAGCGGATGATTTTTAGGAGACACAAGTTCAAGTCCTGGCTAGGGCTCTTTTTTTGTATTTTGATCCCATATTTTCCTATCATAATAAAAGGCAACAACTCCAAAATATATTTCTTTGAACTGGTGCCAGGTAACTACATCCAAACACAAAATAGAATCAGCATTTTTTAAGCCACACATCAAAATCTCTCATAATGGGAGAGGGGGAACGGATTCCGACAGCTGATTTTTTGCCGTCGGATTCCGTTCCCCCTGTTTTTCTCAAACAAAGCGGATCTTCTAATGTCTATCTCAATGGTCTTGGTTTGTTGACCCCCATAGCCTAGTGGTCAGTGCAATGACTTTTAAGAGCTGATGATTTTTAGGAGACACAAGTTCAAGTCCCGGCTAGGGCTCCTTTTTTGTTTTTTGATCCCATATTTTCCTATCATAATAAAAGGCAACAACTCCAAAATATATTTCTTTGAACTGGTGCCAGGTAACTACATCCAAACACAAAATAGAATCAGCATTTTTTAAGCCACTACATCAATATCTCTCATAATGGGAGAGGGGGAACGGATTCCGACAGCTGATTTTTTGTCGTCGGATTCCGTTCCCCCTGTTTTTCTCAAACAAAGAGGATCTTCTAATGTCTATCTCAATGGTCTTGGTTTGTTGACCCCCATAGCCTAGTGGTCAGTGCAATGACTTTTAAGAGCTGATGATTTTTAGGAGACACAAGTTCAAGTCCTGGCTAGGGCTCTTTTTTTGTTTTTTGATCCCATATTTTCCTATCATAATAAAAGGCAACAACTCCAAAATATATTTCTTTGAACTGGTGCCAGGTAACTACATCCAAACACAAAATAGAATTAGCTTTTTTTAAGCCACTACATCAATATCTCTCATAATGGGAGAGGGGGAACGGATTCCGAAAGCTGATTTTTTGCCGTCGGATTCCGTTCCCCCTGTTTTTCTCAAACAAAGAGGATCTTCTAATGTCTATCTCAATGGTTTTGGTTTGTTGACCCCCATAGCCTAGTGGTCAGTGCAATGACTTTTAAGAGCTGATGATTTTTAGGAGACACAAGTTCAAGTCCCGGCTAGGGCTCCTTTTTTGTTTTTTGATCCCATATTTTCCTATCATAATAAAAGGCAACAACTCCAAAATATATTTATTTGAACTGGTGCCAGGTAACTACATCCAAACACGAAATAGAATCAGCATTTTTTAAGCCACTACATCAATATCTCTCATAATGGGAGAGGGGGAACGGATTCCGACAGCTGATTTTTTGCCGTCGGATTCCGTTCCCCCTGTTTTTCTCAAACAAAGAGGATCTTCTAATATCTATCTCAATGGTCTTGGTTTGTTGACCCCCATAGCCTAGTGGTCAGTGCAATGACTTTTAAGAGCTGATGATTTTTAGGAGACACAAGTTCAAGTCCCGGCTCTTGGACTTTTTTTTTATACCAGATTTTCCTAATATAAAAAAGGCATAAACCAGGTAATCACCATACATTTAATCTAACTTTATCAAGCCTTCATGTAACTCAAACAGTAAAGCATTGGCACTTGCAACGCCAAGGTCAATGGTTCGATTCCCAGGGAAAGCAAGAACGTGTATTCAAACTAATTTCAAATGCAAACGTCATCCAAATGGTTCAATGAAATATTTCTCAAATAAAAACAATCTTCTAATATCTATCAAACTTATGCTGATTTCTTGACCCCTTATAGCCTAGTGGTCAGTGCAATGACTTTTAAGAGCTGATGATTTTTAGGAGACACAAGTTCAAGTCCTGGCTAGGGCTCTTTTTTTGTTTTTTGATCCCATATTTTCCTATCATAATAAAAGGCAACAACTCCAAAATATATTTCTTTGAACTGGTGCCAGGTAACTACATCCAAACACAAAATAGAATCAGCATTTTTTAAGCCACACATCAAAATCTCTCATAATGGGAGAGGGGGAACGGATTCCGACAGCTGATTTTTTGCCGTCGGATTCCGTTCCCCCTGTTTTTCTCAAACAAAGCGGATCTTCTAATGTCTATCTCAATGGTCTTGGTTTGTTGACCCCCATAGCCTAGTGGTCAGTGCAATGACTTTTAAGAGCTGATGATTTTTAGGAGACACAAGTTCAAGTCCCGGCTAGGGCTCCTTTTTTGTTTTTTGATCCCATATTTTCCTATCATAATAAAAGGCAACAACTCCAAAATATATTTCTTTGAACTGGTGCCAGGTAACTACATCCAAACACAAAATAGAATCAGCATTTTTTAAGCCACTACATCAATATCTCTCATAATGGGAGAGGGGGAACGGATTCCGACAGCTGATTTTTTGTCGTCGGATTCCGTTCCCCCTGTTTTTCTCAAACAAAGAGGATCTTCTAATGTCTATCTCAATGGTCTTGGTTTGTTGACCCCCATAGCCTAGTGGTCAGTGCAATGACTTTTAAGAGCTGATGATTTTTAGGAGACACAAGTTCAAGTCCTGGCTAGGGCTCTTTTTTTGTTTTTTGATCCCATATTTTCCTATCATAATAAAAGGCAACAACTCCAAAATATATTTCTTTGAACTGGTGCCAGGTAACTACATCCAAACACAAAATAGAATTAGCTTTTTTTAAGCCACTACATCAATATCTCTCATAATGGGAGAGGGGGAACGGATTCCGAAAGCTGATTTTTTGCCGTCGGATTCCGTTCCCCCTGTTTTTCTCAAACAAAGAGGATCTTCTAATATCTATCTCAATGGTCTTGGTTTGTTGACCCCATAGCCTAGTGGTCAGTGCAATGACTTTTAAGAGCTGATGATTTTTAGGAGACACAAGTTCAAGTCCTGGCTAGGGCTCCTTTTTTGTTTTTTGATCCCATATTTTCCTATCATAATAAAAGGCAACAACTCCAAAATATATTTCTTTGAACTGGTGCCAGGTAACTACATCCAAACACAAAATAGAATCAGCTTTTTTTAAGCCACTACATCAATATCTCTCATAATGGGAGAGGGGGAACGGATTCCGACAGCTGATTTTTTGCCGTCGGATTCCGTTCCCCCTGTTTTTCTCAAACAAAGAGGATCTTCTAATGTCTATCTCAATGGTTTTGGTTTGTTGACCCCCATAGCCTAGTGGTCAGTGCAATGACTTTTAAGAGCTGATGATTTTTAGGAGACACAAGTTCAAGTCCCGGCTAGGGCTCCTTTTTTGTTTTTTGATCCCATATTTTCCTATCATAATAAAAGGCAACAACTCCAAAATATATTTATTTGAACTGGTGCCAGGTAACTACATCCAAACACGAAATAGAATCAGCATTTTTTAAGCCACTACATCAATATCTCTCATAATGGGAGAGGGGGAACGGATTCCGACAGCTGATTTTTTGCCGTCGGATTCCGTTCCCCCTGTTTTTCTCAAACAAAGAGGATCTTCTAATATCTATCTCAATGGTCTTGGTTTGTTGACCCCCATAGCCTAGTGGTCAGTGCAATGACTTTTAAGAGCTGATGATTTTTAAGAGACACAAGTTCAAGTCCCGCCTCTTGGACTTTTTTTTTATACCAGATTTTCCTAATATAAAAAAGGCATAAACCAGGTAATCACCATACATTTAATCTAACTTTATCAAGCCTTCATGTAACTCAAACAGTAAAGCATTGGCACTTGCAACGCCAAGGTCAATGGTTCGATTTCCAGGGAAAGCAAGAACGTATATTCAAACTAATTTCAAATGCAAACGTCATCCAAATGGTTCAATGAAATATTTCTCAAATAAAAACAATCTTCTAATATCTATCAAACTTATGCTGATTTCTTGACCCCTTATAGCCTAGTGGTCAGTGCAATGACTTTTAAGAGCTGATGATTTTTAGGAGACACAAGTTCAAGTCCTGGCTAGGGCTCTTTTTTTGTTTTTTGATCCCATATTTTCCTATCATAATAAAAGGCAACAACTCCAAAATATATTTCTTTGAACTGGTGCCAGGTAACTACGTCCAAACACAAAATAGAATCAGCATTTTTTAAGCCACACATCAAAATCTCTCATAATGGGAGAGGGGGAACGGATTCCGACAGCTGATTTTTTGCCGTCGGATTCCGTTCCCCCTGTTTTTCTCAAACAAAGCGGATCTTCTAATATCTATCTCAATGGTCTTGGTTTGTTGACCCCCATAGCCTAGTGGTCAGTGCAATGACTTTTAAGAGCTGATGATTTTTAGGAGACACAAGTTCAAGTCCCGGCTAGGGCTCCTTTTTTGTTTTTTGATCCCATATTTTCCTATCATAATAAAAGGCAACAACTCCAAAATATATTTCTTTGAACTGGTGCCAGGTAACTACATCCAAACACAAAATAGAATCAGCATTTTTTAAGCCACTACATCAATATCTCTCATAATGGGAGAGGGGGAACGGATTCCGACAGCTGATTTTTTGCCGTCGGATTCCGTTCCCCCTGTTTTTCTCAAACAAAGAGGATCTTCTAATGTCTATCTCAATGGTCTTGGTTTGTTGACCCCCATAGCCTAGTGGTCAGTGCAATGACTTTTAAGAGCTGATGATTTTTAGGAGACACAAGTTCAAGTCCTGGCTAGGGCTCTTTTTTTGTTTTTTGATCCCATATTTTCCTATCATAATAAAAGGCAACAACTCCAAAATATATTTCTTTGAACTGGTGCCAGGTAACTACATCCAAACACAAAATAGAATCAGCATTTTTTAAGCCACTACATCAAAATCTCTTATAATGGGAGAGGGGGAACGGATTCCGACAGCTGATTTTTTGCCGTCAGATTCCGTTCCCCCAGTTTTTCTCAAACAAAGCGGATCTTCTAATATCTATCTCAATGGTCTTGGTTTATTGACCCCCATAGCCTAGTGGTCAGTGCAGTGACTTTTAAGAGCTGATGATTTTTAGGAGACACAAGTTCAAGTCCCGGCTAGGGCTCCTTTTTTGTTTTTTGATCCCATATTTTCCTATCATAATAAAAGGCAACAACTCCAAAATATATTTATTTGAACTGGTGCCAGGTAACTACATCCAAACACAAAATAGAATCAGCATTTTTTAAGCCACTACATCAATATCTCTCATAATGGGAGAGGGGGAACGGATTCCGACAGCTGATTTTTTGCAGTCGGATTCCGTTCCCCCTGTTTTTCTCAAACAAAGAGGATCTTCTAATGTCTATCTCAATGGTCTTGGTTTGTTGACCCCCATAGCCTAGTGGTCAGTGCAATGACTTTTAAGAGCTGATGATTTTTAGGAGACACAAGTTCAAGTCCCGGCTCTTGGACTTTTTTTTATACCAGATTTTCCTAATATAAAAAAGGCATAAACCAGGTAATCACCATACATTTAATCTAACTTTATCAAGCCTTCATGTAGCTCAAACAGTAGAGCATTGGCACTTGCAATGCCAAGGTCAATGGTTCGATTCCCAGGGAAAGCAAGAACGTAAATGCAAACGTCATCCAAATGGTTCAATGAAATATTTCTCAAATAAAAACTATCTTCTAATATCTATCAAACTTATGCCGATTTCTTGACCCCTTATAGCCTAGTGGTCAGTGCAATGACTTTTAAGAGCTGATGATTTTTAGGAGACACAAGTTCAAGTCACGGCTAGGGCTCCTTTTTTGTTTTTTGATCCCATATTTTCCTATCATAATAAAAGGCAACAACTCCAAAATATATTTCTTTGAACTGGTGCCAGGTAACTACATCCAAACACAAAATAGAATCAGCATTTTTTAAGCCACTACATCAATATCTCTCATAATGGGAGAGGGGGAACGGATTCCGACAGCTGATTTTTTGCCGTCGGATTCCGTTCCCCCTGTTTTTCTCAA
The DNA here is from genome assembly GCF_949152265.1 of Phoxinus phoxinus. Classification (NCBI taxonomy): domain Eukaryota; kingdom Metazoa; phylum Chordata; class Actinopteri; order Cypriniformes; family Leuciscidae; genus Phoxinus; species Phoxinus phoxinus. The sequence continues at coordinate 18,593,039 of NC_136878.1, read as the reverse complement.
ACAAAGAGGATCTTCTAATATCTATCTCAATGGTCTTGGTTTGTTGACCCCCATAGCCTAGTGGTCAGTGCAATGACTTTTAAGAGCTGATGATTTTTAGGAGACACAAGTTCAAGTCCCGGCTAGGGCTCCTTTTTTGTTTTTTGATCCCATATTTTCCTATCATAATAAAAGGCAACAACTCCAAAATATATTTATTTGAACTGGTGCCAGGTAACTACATCCAAACACAAAATAGAATCAGCATTTTTTAAGCCACTACATCAAAATCTCTCATAATGGGAGAGGGGGAACGGATTCCGACATCTGATTTTTTGCCGTCAGATTCCGTTCCCCCTGTTTTTCTCAAACAAAGCGGATCTTCTAATATCTATCTCAATGGTGTTGGTTTATTGACCCCCATAGCCTAGTGGTCAGTGCAATGACTTTTAAGAGCTGATGATTTTTAGGAGACACAAGTTCAAGTCCCGGCTAGGGCTCCTTTTTTGTTTTTTGATCCCATATTTTCCTATCATAATAAAAGGCAACAACTCCAAAATATATTTATTTGAACTGGTGCCAGGTAACTACATCCAAACACAAAATAGAATCAGCATTTTTTAAGCCACTACATCAATATCTCTCATAATGGGAGAGGGGGAACGGATTCCGACAGCTGATTTTTTGCCGTCGGATTCCGTTCCCCCTGTTTTTCTCAAACAAAGAGGATCTTCTAATGTCTATCTCAATGGTCTTGGTTTGTTGACCCCCATAGCCTAGTGGTCAGTGCAATGACTTTTAAGAGCTGATGATTTTTAGGAGACACAAGTTCAAGTCCCGGCTAGGGCTCCTTTTTTGTTTTTTGATCCCATATTTTCCTATCATAATAAAAGGCAACAACTCCAAAATATATTTCTTTGAACTGGTGCCAGGTAACTACATCCAAACACAAAATAGAATCAGCTTTTTTTAAGCCACTACATCAATATCTCTCATAATGGGAGAGGGGGAACGGATTCCGACAGCTGATTTTTTGCCGTCGGATTCCGTTCCCCCTGTTTTTCTCAAACAAAGAGGATCTTCTAATGTCTATCTCAATGGTCTTTGTTTGTTGACCCCCATAGCCTAGTGGTCAGTGCAATGACTTTTAAGAGCTGATGATTTTTAGGAGACACAAGTTCAAGTCCCGGCTAGGGCTCCTTTTTTGTTTTTTGATCCCATATTTTCCTATCATAATAAAAGGCAACAACTCCAAAATATATTTATTTGAACTGGTGCCAGGTAACTACATCCAAACACAAAATAGAATCAGCATTTGTTAAGCCACTACATCAAAATCTCTCATAATGGGAGAGGGGGAACGGATTCCGACAGCTGATTTTTTGCCGTCGGATTCCGTTCCCCCTGTTTTTCTCAAACAAAGCGGATCTTCTAATATCTATCTCAATTGTCTTGGTTTGTTGACCCCCATAGCCTAGTGGTCAGTGCAATGACTTTTAAGAGCTGATGATTTTTAGGAGACACAAGTTCAAGTCCCGGCTAGGGCTCCTTTTTTGTTTTTTGATCCCATATTTTCCTATCATAATAAAAGGCAACAACTCCAAAATATATTTATTTGAACTGGTGCCAGGTAACTACATCCAAACACAAAATAGAATCAGCATTTTTTAAGCCACTACATCAAAATCTCTCATAATGGGAGAGGGGGAACGGATTCCGACAGCTGATTTTTTGCCGTCAGATTCCGTTCCCCCTGTTTTTCTCAAACAAAGCGGATCTTCTAATATCTATCTCAACGGTCTTGGTTTATTGACCCCCATAGCCTAGTGGTCAGTGCAATGACTTTTAAGAGCTGATGATTTTTAGGAGACACAAGTTCAAGTCCCGGCTAGGGCTCCTTTTTTGTTTTTTGATCCCATATTTTCCTATCATAATAAAAGGCAACAACTCCAAAATATATTTCTTTGAACTGGTGCCAGGTAACTACATCCAAACACAAAATAGAATCAGCATTTTTTAAGCCACTACATCAATATCTCTCATAATGGGAGAGGGGGAACGGATTCCGACAGCTGATTTTTTGCCGTCGGATTCCGTTCCCCCTGTTTTTCTCAAACAAAGAGGATCTTCTAATATCTATCTCAATGGTCTTGGTTTGTTGACCCCCATAGCCTAGTGGTCAGTGCAATGACTTTTAAGAGCTGATGATTTTTAGGAGACACAAGTTCAAGTCCCGGCTCTTGGACTTTTTTTTTATACCAGATTTTCCTAATATAAAAAAGGCATAAACCAGGTAATCACCATACGTTTAATCTAACTTTATCAAGCCTTCATGTAGCTCAAACAGTAGAGCATTGGCACTTGCAACGCCAAGGTCAATGGTTCGATTCCCAGGGAAAGCAAGAACGTATATTCAAACTAATTTCAAATGCAAACGTCATCCAAATGGTTCAATGAAATATTTCTCAAATAAAAACTATCTTCTAATATCTATCAAACTTATGCTGATTTCTTGACCCCTTATAGCCTAGTGGTCAGTGCAATGACTTTTAAGAGCTGATGATTTTTAGGAGACACAAGTTCAAGTCCTGGCTAGGGCTCTTTTTTTGTTTTTTAATCCCATATTTTGCTATAATAATAAAAGGCAACAACTCCAAAATATATTTCTTTGAACTGGTGCCAGGTAACTACATCCAAACACAAAATAGAATCAGCTTTTTTTAGCCACTACATCAATATCTCTCATAATGGGAGAGGGGGAACGGATTCCGACAGCTGATTTTTTGCCGTCGGATTCCGTTCCCCCTGTTTTTCTCAAACAAAGAGGATCTTCTAATGTCTATCTCAATGGTCTTGGTTTGTTGACCCCCATAGCCTAGTGGTCAGTGCAATGACTTTTAAGAGCTGATGATTTTTAGGAGACACAAGTTCAAGTCCCGGCTAGGGCTCCTTTTTTGTTTTTTGATCCCATATTTTCCTATCATAATAAAAGGCAACAACTCCAAAATATATTTATTTGAACTGGTGCCAGGTAACTACATCCAAACACAAAATAGAATCAGCATTTTTTAAGCCACTACATCAAAATCTCTCATAATGGGAGAGGGGGAACGGATTCCGACAGCTGATTTTTTGCCGTCAGATTCCGTTCCCCCTGTTTTTCTCAAACAAAGCGGATCTTCTAATATCTATCTCAATGGTCTTGGTTTATTGACCCCCATAGCCTAGTGGTCAGTGCAATGACTTTTAAGAGCTGATGATTTTTAGGAGACACAAGTTCAAGTCCCGGCTAGGGCTCCTTTTTTGTTTTATGACCCCATATTTTCCTATCATAATAAAAGGCAACAACTCCAAAATATATTTATTTGAACTGGTGCCAGGTAACTATCCAAACACAAAATAGAATCAGCATTTTTTAAGCCACTACATCAATATCTCTCATAATGGGAGAGGGGGAACGGATTCCGACAGCTGATTTTATGCCGTCGGATTCCGTTCCCCCTGTTTTTCTCAAACAAAGAGGATCTTCTAATGTCTATCTCAATGGTCTTGGTTTGTTGACCCCCATAGCCTAGTGGTCAGTGCAATGACTTTTAAGAGCTGATGATTTTTAGGAGACACAAGTTCAAGTCCTGGCTAGGGCTCTTTTTTTGTTTTTTGATCCCATATTTTCCTATCATAATAAAAGGCAACAACTCCAAAATATATACTTTATTTGAACTGGTGCCAGGTAACTACATCCAAACACAAAATAGAATCAGCATTTTTTAAGCCACTACATCAATATCTCTCATAATGGGAGAGGGGGAACGGATTCCGACAGCTGATTTTTTGCCGTCGGATTCCGTTCCCCCTGTTTTTCTCAAACAAAGAGGATCTTCTAATATCTATCTCAATGGTCTTGGTTTGTTGACCCCCATAGCCTAGTGGTCAGTGCAATGACTTTTAAGAGCTGATGATTTTTAGGAGACACAAGTTCAAGTCCCGGCTAGGGCTCCTTTTTTGTTTTTTGATCCCATATTTTCCTATCATAATAAAAGGCAACAACTCCAAAATATATTTCTTTGAACTGGTGCCAGGTAACTACATCCAAACACAAAATAGAATCAGCATTTTTTAAGCCACTACATCAATATCTCTCATAATGGGAGAGGGGGAACGGATTCCGACAGCTGATTTTTTGCCGTCGGATTCCGTTCCCCCTGTTTTTCTCAAACAAAGAGGATCTTCTAATATCTATCTCAATGGTCTTGGTTTGTTGACCCCCATAGCCTAGTGGTCAGTGCAATGACTTTTAAGAGCTGATGATTTTTAGGAGACACAAGTTCAAGTCCCGGCTCTTGGACTTTTTTTTTATACCAGATTTTCCTAATATAAAAAAGGCATAAACCAGGTAATCACCATACATTTAATCTAACTTTATCAAGCCTTCATGTAACTCAAACAGTAAAGCATTGGCACTTGCAACGCCAAGGTCAATGGTTCGATTCCCAGGGAAAGCAAGAACGTGTATTCAAACTAATTTCAAATGCAAACGTCATCCAAATGGTTCAATGAAATATTTCTCAAATAAAAACAATCTTCTAATATCTATCAAACTTATGCTGATTTCTTGACCCCTTATAGCCTAGTGGTCAGTGCAATGACTTTTAAGAGCTGATGATTTTTAGGAGACACAAGTTCAAGTCCTGGCTAGGGCTCTTTTTTTGTTTTTTGATCCCATATTTTCCTATCATAATAAAAGGCAACAACTCCAAAATATATTTCTTTGAACTGGTGCCAGGTAACTACATCCAAACACAAAATAGAATCAGCATTTTTTAAGCCACACATCAAAATCTCTCATAATGGGAGAGGGGGAACGGATTCCGACAGCTGATTTTTTGCCGTCGGATTCCGTTCCCCCTGTTTTTCTCAAACAAAGCGGATCTTCTAATGTCTATCTCAATGGTCTTGGTTTGTTGACCCCCATAGCCTAGTGGTCAGTGCAATGACTTTTAAGAGCTGATGATTTTTAGGAGACACAAGTTCAAGTCCCGACTAGGGCTCCTTTTTTGTTTTTTGATCCCATATTTTCCTATCATAATAAAAGGCAACAACTCCAAAATATATTTCTTTGAACTGGTGCCAGGTAACTACATCCAAACACAAAATAGAATCAGCATTTTTTAAGCCACTACATCAATATCTCTCATAATGGGAGAGGGGGAACGGATTCCGACAGCTGATTTTTTGTCGTCGGATTCCGTTCCCCCTGTTTTTCTCAAACAAAGAGGATCTTCTAATGTCTATCTCAATGGTCTTGGTTTGTTGACCCCCATAGCCTAGTGGTCAGTGCAATGACTTTTAAGAGCTGATTATTTTTAGGAGACACAAGTTCAAGTCCTGGCTAGGGCTCTTTTTTTGTTTTTTGATCCCATATTTTCCTATCATAATAAAAGGCAACAACTCCAAAATATATTTCTTTGAACTGGTGCCAGGTAACTACATCCAAACACAAAATAGAATTAGCTTTTTTTAAGCCACTACATCAATATCTCTCATAATGGGAGAGGGGGAACGGATTCCGAAAGCTGATTTTTTGCCGTCGGATTCCGTTCCCCCTGTTTTTCTCAAACAAAGAGGATCTTCTAATATCTATCTCAATGGTCTTGGTTTGTTGACCCCATAGCCTAGTGGTCAGTGCAATGACTTTTAAGAGCTGATGATTTTTAGGAGACACAAGTTCAAGTCCTGGCTAGGGCTCCTTTTTTGTTTTTTGATCCCATATTTTCCTATCATAATAAAAGGCAACAACTCCAAAATATATTTCTTTGAACTGGTGCGGGGTAACTACATCCAAACACAAAATAGAATCAGCTTTTTTTAAGCCACTACATCAATATCTCTCATAATGGGAGAGGGGGAACGGATTCCGACAGCTGATTTTTTGCCGTCGGATTCCGTTCCCCCTGTTTTTCTCAAACAAAGAGGATCTTCTAATGTCTATCTCAATGGTTTTGGTTTGTTGACCCCCATAGCCTAGTGGTCAGTGCAATGACTTTTAAGAGCTGATGATTTTTAGGAGACACAAGTTCAAGTCCCGGCTAGGGCTCCTTTTTTGTTTTTTGATCCCATATTTTCCTATCATAATAAAAGGCAACAACTCCAAAATATATTTATTTGAACTGGTGCCAGGTAACTACATCCAAACACGAAATAGAATCAGCATTTTTTAAGCCACTACATCAATATCTCTCATAATGGGAGAGGGGGAACGGATTCCGACAGCTGATTTTTTGCCGTCGGATTCCGTTCCCCCTGTTTTTCTCAAACAAAGAGGATCTTCTAATATCTATCTCAATGGTCTTGGTTTGTTGACCCCCATAGCCTAGTGGTCAGTGCAATGACTTTTAAGAGCTGATGATTTTTAAGAGACACAAGTTCAAGTCCCGCCTCTTGGACTTTTTTTTTATACCAGATTTTCCTAATATAAAAAAGGCATAAACCAGGTAATCACCATACATTTAATCTAACTTTATCAAGCCTTCATGTAACTCAAACAGTAAAGCATTGGCACTTGCAACGCCAAGGTCAATGGTTCGATTCCCAGGGAAAGCAAGAACGTATATTCAAACTAATTTCAAATGCAAACGTCATCCAAATGGTTCAATGAAATATTTCTCAAATAAAAACAATCTTCTAATATCTATCAAACTTATGCTGATTTCTTGACCCCTTATAGCCTAGTGGTCAGTGCAATGACTTTTAAGAGCTGATGATTTTTAGGAGACACAAGTTCAAGTCCTGGCTAGGGCTCTTTTTTTGTTTTTTGATCCCATATTTTCCTATCATAATAAAAGGCAACAACTCCAAAATATATTTCTTTGAACTGGTGCCAGGTAACTACGTCCAAACACAAAATAGAATCAGCATTTTTTAAGCCACACATCAAAATCTCTCATAATGGGAGAGGGGGAACGGATTCCGACAGCTGATTTTTTGCCGTCGGATTCCGTTCCCCCTGTTTTTCTCAAACAAAGCGGATCTTCTAATATCTATCTCAATGGTCTTGGTTTGTTGACCCCCATAGCCTAGTGGTCAGTGCAATGACTTTTAAGAGCTGATGATTTTTAGGAGACACAAGTTCAAGTCCCGGCTAGGGCTCCTTTTTTGTTTTTTGATCCCATATTTTCCTATCATAATAAAAGGCAACAACTCCAAAATATATTTCTTTGAACTGGTGCCAGGTAACTACATCCAAACACAAAATAGAATCAGCATTTTTTAAGCCACTACATCAATATCTCTCATAATGGGAGAGGGGGAACGGATTCCGACAGCTGATTTTTTGCCGTCGGATTCCGTTCCCCCTGTTTTTCTCAAACAAAGAGGATCTTCTAATGTCTATCTCAATGGTCTTGGTTTGTTGACCCCCATAGCCTAGTGGTCAGTGCAATGACTTTTAAGAGCTGATGATTTTTAGGAGACACAAGTTCAAGTCCTGGCTAGGGCTCTTTTTTTGTTTTTTGATCCCATATTTTCCTATCATAATAAAAGGCAACAACTCCAAAATATATTTCTTTGAACTGGTGCCAGGTAACTACATCCAAACACAAAATAGAATCAGCATTTTTTAAGCCACTACATCAAAATCTCTTATAATGGGAGAGGGGGAACGGATTCCGACAGCTGATTTTTTGCCGTCAGATTCCGTTCCCCCAGTTTTTCTCAAACAAAGCGGATCTTCTAATATCTATCTCAATGGTCTTGGTTTATTGACCCCCATAGCCTAGTGGTCAGTGCAGTGACTTTTAAGAGCTGATGATTTTTAGGAGACACAAGTTCAAGTCCCGGCTAGGGCTCCTTTTTTGTTTTTTGATCCCATATTTTCCTATCATAATAAAAGGCAACAACTCCAAAATATATTTATTTGAACTGGTGCCAGGTAACTACATCCAAACACAAAATAGAATCAGCATTTTTTAAGCCACTACATCAATATCTCTCATAATGGGAGAGGGGGAACGGATTCCGACAGCTGATTTTTTGCAGTCGGATTCCGTTCCCCCTGTTTTTCTCAAACAAAGAGGATCTTCTAATGTCTATCTCAATGGTCTTGGTTTGTTGACCCCCATAGCCTAGTGGTCAGTGCAATGACTTTTAAGAGCTGATGATTTTTAGGAGACACAAGTTCAAGTCCCGGCTCTTGGACTTTTTTTTATACCAGATTTTCCTAATATAAAAAAGGCATAAACCAGGTAATCACCATACATTTAATCTAACTTTATCAAGCCTTCATGTAGCTCAAACAGTAGAGCATTGGCACTTGCAATGCCAAGGTCAATGGTTCGATTCCCAGGGAAAGCAAGAACGTATATACAAACTAATTTCAAATGCAAACGTCATCCAAATGGTTCAATGAAATATTTCTCAAATAAAAACTATCTTCTAATATCTATCAAACTTATGCCGATTTCTTGACCCCTTATAGCCTAGTGGTCAGTGCAATGACTTTTAAGAGCTGATGATTTTTAGGAGACACAAGTTCAAGTCACGGCTAGGGCTCCTTTTTTGTTTTTTGATCCCATATTTTCCTATCATAATAAAAGGCAACAACTCCAAAATATATTTCTTTGAACTGGTGCCAGGTAACTACATCCAAACACAAAATAGAATCAGCATTTTTTAAGCCACTACATCAATATCTCTCATAATGGGAGAGGGGGAACGGATTCCGACAGCTGATTTTTTGCCGTCGGATTCCGTTCCCCCTGTTTTTCTCAAACAAAGAGGATCTTCTAATATCTATCTCAATGGTCTTGGTTTGTTGACCCCCATAGCCTAGTGGTCAGTGCAATGACTTTTAAGAGCTGATGATTTTTAGGAGACACAAGTTCAAGTCCCGGCTAGGGCTCCTTTTTTGTTTTTTGATCCCATATTTTCCTATCATAATAAAAGGCAACAACTCCAAAATATATTTATTTGAACTGGTGCCAGGTAACTACATCCAAACACAAAATAGAATCAGCATTTTTTAAGCCACTACATCAAAATCTCTCATAATGGGAGAGGGGGAACGGATTCCGACATCTGATTTTTTGCCGTCAGATTCCGTTCCCCCTGTTTTTCTCAAACAAAGCGGATCTTCTAATATCTATCTCAATGGTGTTGGTTTATTGACCCCCATAGCCTAGTGGTCAGTGCAATGACTTTTAAGAGCTGATGATTTTTAGGAGACACAAGTTCAAGTCCCGGCTAGGGCTCCTTTTTTGTTTTTTGATCCCATATTTTCCTATCATAATAAAAGGCAACAACTCCAAAATATATTTATTTGAACTGGTGCCAGGTAACTACATCCAAACACAAAATAGAATCAGCATTTTTTAAGCCACTACATCAATATCTCTCATAATGGGAGAGGGGGAACGGATTCCGACAGCTGATTTTTTGCCGTCGGATTCCGTTCCCCCTGTTTTTCTCAAACAAAGAGGATCTTCTAATGTCTATCTCAATGGTCTTGGTTTGTTGACCCCCATAGCCTAGTGGTCAGTGCAATGACTTTTAAGAGCTGATGATTTTTAGGAGACACAAGTTCAAGTCCCGGCTAGGGCTCCTTTTTTGTTTTTTGATCCCATATTTTCCTATCATAATAAAAGGCAACAACTCCAAAATATATTTCTTTGAACTGGTGCCAGGTAACTACATCCAAACACAAAATAGAATCAGCTTTTTTTAAGCCACTACATCAATATCTCTCATAATGGGAGAGGGGGAACGGATTCCGACAGCTGATTTTTTGCCGTCGGATTCCGTTCCCCCTGTTTTTCTCAAACAAAGAGGATCTTCTAATGTCTATCTCAATGGTCTTGGTTTGTTGACCCCCATAGCCTAGTGGTCAGTGCAATGACTTTTAAGAGCTGATGATTTTTAGGAGACACAAGTTCAAGTCCCGGCTAGGGCTCCTTTTTTGTTTTTTGATCCCATATTTTCCTATCATAATAAAAGGCAACAACTCCAAAATATATTTATTTGAACTGGTGCCAGGTAACTACATCCAAACACAAAATAGAATCAGCATTTGTTAAGCCACTACATCAAAATCTCTCATAATGGGAGAGGGGGAACGGATTCCGACAGCTGATTTTTTGCCGTCGGATTCCGTTCCCCCTGTTTTTCTCAAACAAAGAGGATCTTCTAATGTCTATCTCAATGGTCTTGGTTTGTTGACCCCCATAGCCTAGTGGTCAGTGCAATGACTTTTAAGAGCTGATGATTTTTAGGAGACACAAGTTCAAGTCCCGGCTAGGGCTCCTTTTTTGTTTTTTGATCCCATATTTTCCTATCATAATAAAAGGCAACAACTCCAAAATATATTTATTTGAACTGGTGCCAGGTAACTACATCCAAACACAAAATAGAATCAGCATTTTTTAAGCCACTACATCAATATCTCTCATAATGGGAGAGGGGGAACGGATTCCGACAGCTGATTTTTTGCCGTCGGATTCCGTTCCCCCTGTTTTTCTCAAACAAAGAGGATCTTCTAATGTCTATCTCAATGGTCTTGGTTTGTTGACCCCCATAGCCTAGTGGTCAGTGCAATGACTTTTAAGAGCTGATGATTTTTAGGAGACACAAGTTCAAGTCCCGGCTAGGGCTCCTTTTTTGTTTTTTGATCCCATATTTTCCTATCATAATAAAAGGCAACAACTCCAAAATATATTTCTTTGAACTGGTGCCAGGTAACTACATCCAAACACAAAATAGAATCAGCTTTTTTTAAGCCACTACATCAATATCTCTCATAATGGGAGAGGGGGAACGGATTCCGACAGCTGATTTTTTGCCGTCGGATTCCGTTCCCCCTGTTTTTCTCAAACAAAGAGGATCTTCTAATGTCTATCTCAATGGTCTTTGTTTGTTGACCCCCATAGCCTAGTGGTCAGTGCAATGACTTTTAAGAGCTGATGATTTTTAGGAGACACAAGTTCAAGTCCCGGCTAGGGCTCCTTTTTTGTTTTTTGATCCCATATTTTCCTATCATAATAAAAGGCAACAACTCCAAAATATATTTATTTGAACTGGTGCCAGGTAACTACATCCAAACACAAAATAGAATCAGCATTTGTTAAGCCACTACATCAAAATCTCTCATAATGGGAGAGGGGGAACGGATTCCGACAGCTGATTTTTTGCCGTCGGATTCCGTTCCCCCTGTTTTTCTCAAACAAAGCGGATCTTCTAATATCTATCTCAATTGTCTTGGTTTGTTGACCCCCATAGCCTAGTGGTCAGTGCAATGACTTTTAAGAGCTGATGATTTTTAGGAGACACAAGTTCAAGTCCCGGCTAGGGCTCCTTTTTTGTTTTTTGATCCCATATTTTCCTATCATAATAAAAGGCAACAACTCCAAAATATATTTATTTGAACTGGTGCCAGGTAACTACATCCAAACACAAAATAGAATCAGCATTTTTTAAGCCACTACATCAAAATCTCTCATAATGGGAGAGGGGGAACGGATTCCGACAGCTGATTTTTTGCCGTCAGATTCCGTTCCCCCTGTTTTTCTCAAACAAAGCGGATCTTCTAATATCTATCTCAATGGTCTTGGTTTATTGACCCCCATAGCCTAGTGGTCAGTGCAATGACTTTTAAGAGCTGATGATTTTTAGGAGACACAAGTTCAAGTCCCGGCTAGGGCTCCTTTTTTGTTTTTTGATCCCATATTTTCCTATCATAATAAAAGGCAACAACTCCAAAATATATTTCTTTGAACTGGTGCCAGGTAACTACATCCAAACACAAAATAGAATCAGCATTTTTTAAGCCACTACATCAATATCTCTCATAATGGGAGAGGGGGAACGGATTCCGACAGCTGATTTTTTGCCGTCGGATTCCGTTCCCCCTGTTTTTCTCAAACAAAGAGGATCTTCTAATATCTATCTCAATGGTCTTGGTTTGTTGACCCCCATAGCCTAGTGGTCAGTGCAATGACTTTTAAGAGCTGATGATTTTTAGGAGACACAAGTTCAAGTCCCGGCTCTTGGACTTTTTTTTTATACCAGATTTTCCTAATATAAAAAAGGCATAAACCAGGTAATCACCATACGTTTAATCTAACTTTATCAAGCCTTCATGTAGCTCAAACAGTAGAGCATTGGCACTTGCAACGCCAAGGTCAATGGTTCGATTCCCAGGGAAAGCAAGAACGTATATTCAAACTAATTTCAAATGCAAACGTCATCCAAATGGTTCAATGAAATATTTCTCAAATAAAAACTATCTTCTAATATCTATCAAACTTATGCTGACTTCTTGACCCCTTATAGCCTAGTGGTCAGTGCAATGACTTTTAAGAGCTGATGATTTTTAGGAGACACAAGTTCAAGTCCTGGCTAGGGCTCTTTTTTTGTTTTTTAATCCCATATTTTGCTATAATAATAAAAGGCAACAACTCCAAAATATATTTCTTTGAACTGGTGCCAGGTAACTACATCCAAACACAAAATAGAATCAGCTTTTTTTTAGCCACTACATCAATATCTCTCATAATGGGAGAGGGGGAACGGATTCCGACAGCTGATTTTTTGCCGTCGGATTCCGTTCCCCCTGTTTTTCTCAAACAAAGAGGATCTTCTAATGTCTATCTCAATGGTCTTGGTTTGTTGACCCCCATAGCCTAGTGGTCAGTGCAATGACTTTTAAGAGCTGATGATTTTTAGGAGACACAAGTTCAAGTCCCGGCTAGGGCTCCTTTTTTGTTTTTTGATCCCATATTTTCCTATCATAATAAAAGGCAACAACTCCAAAATATATTTATTTGAACTGGTGCCAGGTAACTACATCCAAACACAAAATAGAATCAGCATTTTTTAAGCCACTACATCAAAATCTCTCATAATGGGAGAGGGGGAACGGATTCCGACAGCTGATTTTTTGCCGTCAGATTCCGTTCCCCCTGTTTTTCTCAAACAAAGCGGATCTTCTAATATCTATCTCAATGGTCTTGGTTTATTGACCCCCATAGCCTAGTGGTCAGTGCAATGACTTTTAAGAGCTGATGATTTTTAGGAGACACAAGTTCAAGTCCCGGCTAGGGCTCCTTTTTTGTTTTATGACCCCATATTTTCCTATCATAATAAAAGGCAACAACTCCAAAATATATTTATTTGAACTGGTGCCAGGTAACTATCCAAACACAAAATAGAATCAGCATTTTTTAAGCCACTACATCAATATCTCTCATAATGGGAGAGGGGGAACGGATTCCGACAGCTGATTTTATGCCGTCGGATTCCGTTCCCCCTGTTTTTCTCAAACAAAGAGGATCTTCTAATGTCTATCTCAATGGTCTTGGTTTGTTGACCCCCATAGCCTAGTGGTCAGTGCAATGACTTTTAAGAGCTGATGATTTTTAGGAGACACAAGTTCAAGTCCTGGCTAGGGCTCTTTTTTTGTTTTTTGATCCCATATTTTCCTATCATAATAAAAGGCAACAACTCCAAAATATATACTTTATTTGAACTGGTGCCAGGTAACTACATCCAAACACAAAATAGAATCAGCATTTTTTAAGCCACTACATCAATATCTCTCATAATGGGAGAGGGGGAACGGATTCCGACAGCTGATTTTTTGCCGTCGGATTCCGTTCCCCCTGTTTTTCTCAAACAAAGAGGATCTTCTAATATCTATCTCAATGGTCTTGGTTTGTTGACCCCCATAGCCTAGTGGTCAGTGCAATGACTTTTAAGAGCTGATGATTTTTAGGAGACACAAGTTCAAGTCCCGGCTCTTGGACTTTTTTTTTATACCAGATTTTCCTAATATAAAAAAGGCATAAACCAGGTAATCACCATACATTTAATCTAACTTTATCAAGCCTTCATGTAGCTCAAACAGTAGAGCATTGGCACTTGCAACGCCAAGGTCAATGGTTCGATTCCCAGGGAAAGCAAGAACGTATATTCAAACTAATTTCAAATGCAAACGTCATCCAAATGGTTCAATGAAATATTTCTCAAATAAAAACTATCTTCTAATATCTATCAAACTTATGCTGATTTCTTGACCCCTTATAGCCTAGTGGTCAGTGAAATGACTTTTAAGAGCTGATGATTTTTAGGAGACACAAGTTCAAGTCCTGGCTAGGGCTCTTTTTTTGTTTTTTGATCCCATATTTTCCTATCATAATAAAAGGCAACAACTCCAAAATATATTTCTTTGAACTGGTGCCAGGTAACTACATCCAAACACAAAATAGAATCAGCTTTTTTTAAGCCACTACATCAATATCTCTCATAATGGGAGAGGGGGAACGGATTCCGACAGCTGATTTTTTGCCGTCGGATTCCGTTCCCCCTGTTTTTCTCAAACAAAGAGGATCTTCTAATGTCTATCTCAATGGTCTTGGTTTGTTGACCCCCATAGCCTAGTGGTCAGTGCAATGACTTTTAAGAGCTGATGATTTTTAGGAGACACAAGTTCAAGTCCCGGCTAGGGCTCCTTTTTTGTTTTTTGATCCCATATTTTCCTATCATAATAAAAGGCAACAACTCCAAAATATATTTATTTGAACTGGTGCCAGGTAACTACATCCAAACACAAAATAGAATCAGCATTTTTTAAGCCACTACATCAAAATCTCTCATAATGGGAGAGGGGGAACGGATTCCGACAGCTGATTTTTTGCCGTCGGATTCCGTTCCCCCTGTTTTTCTCAAACAAAGAGGATCTTCTAATGTCTATCTCAATGGTCTTGGTTTGTTGACCCCCATAGCCTAGTGGTCAGTGCAATGACTTTTAAGAGCTGATGATTTTTAGGAGACACAAGTTCAAGTCCCGGCTAGGGCTCCTTTTTTGTTTTTTGATCCCATATTTTCCTATCATAATAAAAGGCAACAACTCCAAAATATATTTCTTTGAACTGGTGCCAGGTAACTACATCCAAACACAAAATAGAATCAGCATTTTTTAAGCCACTACATCAAAATCTCATAATGGGAGAGGGGGAACGGATTCCGACAGCTGATTTTTTGCCGTCGGATTCCGTTCCCCCTGTTTTTCTCAAACAAAGAGGATCTTCTAATGTCTATCTCAATGGTCTTGGTTTGTTGACCCCCATAGCCTAGTGGTCAGTGCAATGACTTTTAAGAGCTGATGATTTTTAGGAGACACAAGTTCAAGTCCCGGCTCTTGGACTTTTTTTTTATACCAGATTTTCCTAATATAAAAAAGGCATAAACCAGGTAATCACCATACATTTAATCTAAATTTATCAAGCCTTCATGTAGCTCAAACAGTAGAGCATTGGCACTTGCAACGCCAAGGTCAATGGTTCGATTCCCAGGGAAAGCAAGAACGTATATTCAAACTAATTTCAAATGCAAACGTCATCCAAATGGTTCAATGAAATATTTCTCAAATAAAAACTATCTTCTAATATCTATCAAACTTATGCTGATTTCTTGACCCCTTATAGCCTAGTGGTCAGTGCAATGACTTTTAAGAGCTGATGATTTTTAGGAGACACAAGTTCAAGTCCTGGCTAGGGCTCTTTTTTTGTTTTTTGATCCCATATTTTCCTATCATAATAAAAGGCAACAACTCCAAAATATATTTCTTTGAACTGGTGCCAGGTAACTACATCCAAACACAAAATAGAATCAGCTTTTTTTAAGCCACTACATCAATATCTCTCATAATGGGAGAGGGGGAACGGATTCCGACAGCTGATTTTTTGCCGTCGGATTCCGTTCCCCCTGTTTTTCTCAAACAAAGAGGATCTTCTAATGTCTATCTCAATGGTCTTGGTTTGTTGACCCCCATAGCCTAGTGGTCAGTGCAATGACTTTTAAGAGCTGATGATTTTTAGGAGACACAAGTTCAAGTCCCGGCTAGGGCTCCTTTTTTGTTTTTTGATCCCATATTTTCCTATCATAATAAAAGGCAACAACTCCAAAATATATTTATTTGAACTGGTGCCAGGTAACTACATCCAAACACAAAATAGAATCAGCATTTTTTAAGCCACTACATCAAAATCTCTCATAATGGGAGAGGGGGAACGGATTCCGACAGCTGATTTTTTGCCGTCGGATTCCGTTCCCCCTGTTTTTCTCAAACAAAGAGGATCTTCTAATGTCTATCTCAATGGTCTTGGTTTGTTGACCCCCATAGCCTAGTGGTCAGTGCAATGACTTTTAAGAGCTGATGATTTTTAGGAGACACAAGTTCAAGTCCCGGCTAGGGCTCCTTTTTTGTTTTTTGATCCCATATTTTCCTATCATAATAAAAGGCAACAACTCCAAAATATATTTCTTTGAACTGGTGCCAGGTAACTACATCCAAACACAAAATAGAATCAGCATTTTTTAAGCCACTACATCAAAATCTCTCATAATGGGAGAGGGGGAACGGATTCCGACAGCTGATTTTTTGCCGTCGGATTCCGTTCCCCCTGTTTTTCTCAAACAAAGAGGATCTTCTAATGTCTATCTCAATGGTCTTGGTTTGTTGACCCCCATAGCCTAGTGGTCAGTGCAATGACTTTTAAGAGCTGATGATTTTTAGGAGACACAAGTTCAAGTCCTGGCTAGGGCTCTTTTTTTGTTTTTTGATCCCATATTTTCCTATCATAATAAAAGGCAACAACTCCAAAATATATACTTTATTTGAACTGGTGCCAGGTAACTACATCCAAACACAAAATAGAATCAGCATTTTTTAAGCCACTACATCAATATCTCTCATAATGGGAGAGGGGGAACGGATTCCGATAGCTGATTTTTTGCCGTCGGATTCCGTTCCCCCTGTTTTTCTCAAACAAAGAGGATCTTCTAATATCTATCTCAATGGTCTTGGTTTGTTGACCCCCATAGCCTAGTGGTCAGTGCAATGACTTTTAAGAGCTGATGATTTTTAGGAGACACAAGTTTAAGTCCCGGCTCTTGGACTTTTTTTTTATACCAGATTTTCCTAATATAAAACAGGCATAAACCAGGTAATCACCATACATTTAATCTAAATTTATCAAGCCTTCATGTAGCTCAAACATTAGAGCATTGGCACTTGCAACGCCAAGGTCAATGGTTCGATTCCCAGGGAAAGCAAGAACGTATATTCAAACTAATTTCAAATGCAAACGTCATCCAAATGGTTCAATGAAATATTTCTCAAATAAAAACTATCTTCTAATATCTATCAAACTTATGCTGATTTCTTGACCCCTTATAGCCTAGTGGTCAGTGCAATGACTTTTAAGAGCTGATGATTTTTAGGAGACACAAGTTCAAGTCCTGGCTAGGGCTCTTTTTTTGTTTTTTGATCCCATATTTTCCTATCATAATAAAAGGCAACAACTCCAAAATATATTTCTTTGAACTGGTGCCAGGTAACTACATCCAAACACAAAATAGAATCAGCTTTTTTTAAGCCACTACATCAATATCTCTCATAATGGGAGAGGGGGAACGGATTCCGACAGCTGATTTTTTGCC
Source organism: Phoxinus phoxinus (assembly GCF_949152265.1). NCBI lineage: Eukaryota > Metazoa > Chordata > Actinopteri > Cypriniformes > Leuciscidae > Phoxinus > Phoxinus phoxinus. The sequence continues at coordinate 18,575,573 of NC_136878.1, read as the reverse complement.
GTCGGATTCCGTTCCCCCTGTTTTTCTCAAACAAAGAGGATCTTCTAATGTCTATCTCAATGGTTTTGGTTTGTTGACCCCCATAGCCTAGTGGTCAGTGCAATGACTTTTAAGAGCTGATGATTTTTAGGAGACACAAGTTCAAGTCCTGGCTAGGGCTCCTTTTTTGTTTTTTGATCCCATATTTTCCTATCATAATAAAAGGCAACAACTCCAAAATATATTTCTTTGAACTGGTGCCAGGTAACTACATCCAAACACAAAATAGAATCAGCATTTTTTAAGCCACTACATCAATATCTCTCATAATGGGAGAGGGGGAACGGATTCCGACAGCTGATTTTTTGCCGTCGGATTCCGTTCCCCCTGTTTTTCTCAAACAAAGCAGATCTTCTAATATCTATCTCAATGGTCTTGGTTTGTTGACCCCCATAGCCTAGTGGTCAGTGCAATGACTTTTAAGAGCTGATGATTTTTAGGAGACACAAGTTCAAGTCCCGGCTAGGGCTCCTTTTTTGTTTTTTGATCCCATATTTTCCTATCATAATAAAAGGCAACAACTCCAAAATATATTTCTTTGAACTGGTGCCAGGTAACTACATCCAAACACGAAATAGAATCAGCTTTTTTTAAGCCACTACATCAATATCTCTCATAATGGGAGAGGGGAAACGGATTCCGACAGCTGATTTTTTGCCGTCGGATTCCGTTCCCCCTGTTTTTCTCAAACAAAGAGGATCTTCTAATGTCTATCTCAATGGTCTTGGTTTGTTGACCCCCATAGCCTAGTGGTCAGTGCAATGACTTTTAAGAGCTGATGATTTTTAGGAGACACAAGTTCAAGTCCCGGCTCTTGGACTTTTTTTTTATACCAGATTTTCCTAATATAAAAAAGGCATAAACCAGGTAATCACCATACATTTAATCTAAATTTATCAAGCCTTCATGTAGCTCAAACAGTAGAGCATTGGCACTTGCAACGCCAAGGTCAATGGTTCGATTCCCAGGGAAAGCAAGAACGTATATTCAATCTAATTTCAAATGCAAACGTCATCCAAATGGTTCAATGAAATATTTCTCAAATAAAAACTATCTTCTAATATCTATCAAACTTATGCTGATTTCTTGACCCCTTATAGCCTAGTGGTCAGTGCAATGACTTTTAAGAGCTGATGATTTTTAGGAGACACAAGTTCAAGTCCTGGCTAGGGCTCTTTTTTTGTTTTTTGATCCCATATTTTCCTATCATAATAAAAGGCAACAACTCCAAAATATATTTCTTTGAACTGGTGCCAGGTAACTACATCCAAACACAAAATAGAATCAGCTTTTTTTAAGCCACTACATCAATATCTCTCATAATGGGAGAGGGGGAACGGATTCCGACAGCTGATTTTTTGCCGTCGGATTCCGTTCCCCCTGTTTTTCTCAAACAAAGAGGATCTTCTAATGTCTATCTCAATGGTCTTGGTTTGTTGACCCCCATAGCCTAGTGGTCAGTGCAATGACTTTTAAGAGCTGATGATTTTTAGGAGACACAAGTTCAAGTCCCGGCTAGGGCTCCTTTTTTGTTTTTTGATCCCATATTTTCCTATCATAATAAAAGGCAACAACTCCAAAATATATTTATTTGAACTGGTGCCAGGTAACTACATCCAAACACAAAATAGAATCAGCATTTTTTAAGCCACTACATCAAAATCTCTCATAATGGGAGAGGGGGAACGGATTCCGACAGCTGATTTTTTGCCGTCGGATTCCGTTCCCCCTGTTTTTCTCAAACAAAGAGGATCTTCTAATGTCTATCTCAATGGTCTTGGTTTGTTGACCCCCATAGCCTAGTGGTCAGTGCAATGACTTTTAAGAGCTGATGATTTTTAGGAGACACAAGTTCAAGTCCCGGCTAGGGCTCCTTTTTTGTTTTTTGATCCCATATTTTCCTATCATAATAAAAGGCAACAACTCCAAAATATATTTCTTTGAACTGGTGCCAGGTAACTACATCCAAACACAAAATAGAATCAGCATTTTTTAAGCCACTACATCAAAATCTCATAATGGGAGAGGGGGAACGGATTCCGACAGCTGATTTTTTGCCGTCGGATTCCGTTCCCCCTGTTTTTCTCAAACAAAGAGGATCTTCTAATGTCTATCTCAATGGTCTTGGTTTGTTGACCCCCATAGCCTAGTGGTCAGTGCAATGACTTTTAAGAGCTGATGATTTTTAGGAGACACAAGTTCAAGTCCCGGCTCTTGGACTTTTTTTTTATACCAGATTTTCCTAATATAAAAAAGGCATAAACCAGGTAATCACCATACATTTAATCTAAATTTATCAAGCCTTCATGTAGCTCAAACAGTAGAGCATTGGCACTTGCAACGCCAAGGTCAATGGTTCGATTCCCAGGGAAAGCAAGAACGTATATTCAAACTAATTTCAAATGCAAACGTCATCCAAATGGTTCAATGAAATATTTCTCAAATAAAAACTATCTTCTAATATCTATCAAACTTATGCTGATTTCTTGACCCCTTATAGCCTAGTGGTCAGTGCAATGACTTTTAAGAGCTGATGATTTTTAGGAGACACAAGTTCAAGTCCTGGCTAGGGCTCTTTTTTTGTTTTTTGATCCCATATTTTCCTATCATAATAAAAGGCAACAACTCCAAAATATATTTCTTTGAACTGGTGCCAGGTAACTACATCCAAACACAAAATAGAATCAGCTTTTTTTAAGCCACTACATCAATATCTCTCATAATGGGAGAGGGGGAACGGATTCCGACAGCTGATTTTTTGCCGTCGGATTCCGTTCCCCCTGTTTTTCTCAAACAAAGAGGATCTTCTAATGTCTATCTCAATGGTCTTGGTTTGTTGACCCCCATAGCCTAGTGGTCAGTGCAATGACTTTTAAGAGCTGATGATTTTTAGGAGACACAAGTTCAAGTCCCGGCTAGGGCTCCTTTTTTGTTTTTTGATCCCATATTTTCCTATCATAATAAAAGGCAACAACTCCAAAATATATTTATTTGAACTGGTGCCAGGTAACTACATCCAAACACAAAATAGAATCAGCATTTTTTAAGCCACTACATCAAAATCTCTCATAATGGGAGAGGGGGAACGGATTCCGACAGCTGATTTTTTGCCGTCGGATTCCGTTCCCCCTGTTTTTCTCAAACAAAGAGGATCTTCTAATGTCTATCTCAATGGTCTTGGTTTGTTGACCCCCATAGCCTAGTGGTCAGTGCAATGACTTTTAAGAGCTGATGATTTTTAGGAGACACAAGTTCAAGTCCCGGCTAGGGCTCCTTTTTTGTTTTTTGATCCCATATTTTCCTATCATAATAAAAGGCAACAACTCCAAAATATATTTCTTTGAACTGGTGCCAGGTAACTACATCCAAACACAAAATAGAATCAGCATTTTTTAAGCCACTACATCAAAATCTCTCATAATGGGAGAGGGGGAACGGATTCCGACAGCTGATTTTTTGCCGTCGGATTCCGTTCCCCCTGTTTTTCTCAAACAAAGAGGATCTTCTAATGTCTATCTCAATGGTCTTGGTTTGTTGACCCCCATAGCCTAGTGGTCAGTGCAATGACTTTTAAGAGCTGATGATTTTTAGGAGACACAAGTTCAAGTCCTGGCTAGGGCTCTTTTTTTGTTTTTTGATCCCATATTTTCCTATCATAATAAAAGGCAACAACTCCAAAATATATACTTTATTTGAACTGGTGCCAGGTAACTACATCCAAACACAAAATAGAATCAGCATTTTTTAAGCCACTACATCAATATCTCTCATAATGGGAGAGGGGGAACGGATTCCGATAGCTGATTTTTTGCCGTCGGATTCCGTTCCCCCTGTTTTTCTCAAACAAAGAGGATCTTCTAATATCTATCTCAATGGTCTTGGTTTGTTGACCCCCATAGCCTAGTGGTCAGTGCAATGACTTTTAAGAGCTGATGATTTTTAGGAGACACAAGTTTAAGTCCCGGCTCTTGGACTTTTTTTTTATACCAGATTTTCCTAATATAAAACAGGCATAAACCAGGTAATCACCATACATTTAATCTAAATTTATCAAGCCTTCATGTAGCTCAAACATTAGAGCATTGGCACTTGCAACGCCAAGGTCAATGGTTCGATTCCCAGGGAAAGCAAGAACGTATATTCAAACTAATTTCAAATGCAAACGTCATCCAAATGGTTCAATGAAATATTTCTCAAATAAAAACTATCTTCTAATATCTATCAAACTTATGCTGATTTCTTGACCCCTTATAGCCTAGTGGTCAGTGCAATGACTTTTAAGAGCTGATGATTTTTAGGAGACACAAGTTCAAGTCCTGGCTAGGGCTCTTTTTTTGTTTTTTGATCCCATATTTTCCTATCATAATAAAAGGCAACAACTCCAAAATATATTTCTTTGAACTGGTGCCAGGTAACTACATCCAAACACAAAATAGAATCAGCTTTTTTTAAGCCACTACATCAATATCTCTCATAATGGGAGAGGGGGAACGGATTCCGACAGCTGATTTTTTGCCGTCGGATTCCGTTCCCCCTGTTTTTCTCAAACAAAGAGGATCTTCTAATGTCTATCTCAATGGTTTTGGTTTGTTGACCCCCATAGCCTAGTGGTCAGTGCAATGACTTTTAAGAGCTGATGATTTTTAGGAGACACAAGTTCAAGTCCTGGCTAGGGCTCCTTTTTTGTTTTTTGATCCCATATTTTCCTATCATAATAAAAGGCAACAACTCCAAAATATATTTCTTTGAACTGGTGCCAGGTAACTACATCCAAACACAAAATAGAATCAGCATTTTTTAAGCCACTACATCAATATCTCTCATAATGGGAGAGGGGGAACGGATTCCGACAGCTGATTTTTTGCCGTCGGATTCCGTTCCCCCTGTTTTTCTCAAACAAAGCAGATCTTCTAATATCTATCTCAATGGTCTTGGTTTGTTGACCCCCATAGCCTAGTGGTCAGTGCAATGACTTTTAAGAGCTGATGATTTTTAGGAGACACAAGTTCAAGTCCCGGCTAGGGCTCCTTTTTTGTTTTTTGATCCCATATTTTCCTATCATAATAAAAGGCAACAACTCCAAAATATATTTCTTTGAACTGGTGCCAGGTAACTACATCCAAACACAAAATAGAATCAGCTTTTTTTAAGCCACTACATCAATATCTCTCATAATGGGAGAGGGGAAACGGATTCCGACAGCTGATTTTTTGCCGTCGGATTCCGTTCCCCCTGTTTTTCTCAAACAAAGAGGATCTTCTAATGTCTATCTCAATGGTCTTGGTTTGTTGACCCCCATAGCCTAGTGGTCAGTGCAATGACTTTTAAGAGCTGATGATTTTTAGGAGACACAAGTTCAAGTCCCGGCTCTTGGACTTTTTTTTTATACCAGATTTTCCTAATATAAAAAAGGCATAAACCAGGTAATCACCATACATTTAATCTAAATTTATCAAGCCTTCATGTAGCTCAAACAGTAGAGCATTGGCACTTGCAACGCCTAGGTCAATGGTTCGATTCCCAGGGAAAGCAAGAACGTATATTCAAACTAATTTCAAATGCAAACGTCATCCAAATGGTTCAATGAAATATTTCTCAAATAAAAACTATCTTCTAATATCTATCAAACTTATGCTGATTTCTTGACCCCTTATAGCCTAGTGGTCAGTGCAATGACTTTTAAGAGCTGATGATTTTTAGGAGACACAAGTTCAAGTCCTGGCTAGGGCTCTTTTTTTGTTTTTTGATCCCATATTTTCCTATCATAATAAAAGGCAACAACTCCAAAATATATTTCTTTGAACTGGTGCCAGGTAACTACATCCAAACACAAAATAGAATCAGCATTTGTTAAGCCACTACATCAAAATCTCTCATAATGGGAGAGGGGGAACGGATTCCGACAGCTGATTTTTTGCCGTCGGATTCCGTTCCCCCTGTTTTTCTCAAACAAAGCAGATCTTCTAATATCTATCTCAATGGTCTTGGTTTGTTGACCCCCATAGCCTAGTGGTCAGTGCAATGACTTTTAAGAGCTGATGATTTTTAGGAGACACAAGTTCAAGTCCCGGCTAGGGCTCCTTTTTTGTTTTTTGATCCCATATTTTCCTATCATAATAAAAGGCAACAACTCCAAAATATATTTCTTTGAACTGGTGCCAGGTAACTACATCCAAACACAAAATAGAATCAGCTTTTTTTAAGCCACTACATCAATATCTCTCATAATGGGAGAGGGGAAACGGATTCCGACAGCTGATTTTTTGCCGTCGGATTCCGTTCCCCCTGTTTTTCTCAAACAAAGAGGATCTTCTAATGTCTATCTCAATGGTCTTGGTTTGTTGACCCCCATAGCCTAGTGGTCAGTGCAATGACTTTTAAGAGCTGATGATTTTTAGGAGACACAAGTTCAAGTCCCGGCTAGGGCTCCTTTTTTGTTTTTTGATCCCATATTTTCCTATCATAATAAAAGGCAACAACTCCAAAATATATTTCTTTGAACTGGTGCCAGGTAACTACATCCAAACACAAAATAGAATCAGCTTTTTTTAAGCCACTACATCAATATCTCTCATAATGGGAGAGGGGAAACGGATTCCGACAGCTGATTTTTTGCCGTCGGATTCCGTTCCCCCTGTTTTTCTCAAACAAAGAGGATCTTCTAATGTCTATCTCAATGGTCTTGGTTTGTTGACCCCCATAGCCTAGTGGTCAGTGCAATGACTTTTAAGAGCTGATGATTTTTAGGAGACACAAGTTCAAGTCCCGGCTCTTGGACTTTTTTTTTATACCAGATTTTCCTAATATAAAAAAGGCATAAACCAGGTAATCACCATACATTTAATCTAAATTTATCAAGCCTTCATGTAGCTCAAACAGTAGAGCATTGGCACTTGCAACGCCTAGGTCAATGGTTCGATTCCCAGGGAAAGCAAGAACGTATATTCAAACTAATTTCAAATGCAAACGTCATCCAAATGGTTCAATGAAATATTTCTCAAATAAAAACTATCTTCTAATATCTATCAAACTTATGCTGATTTCTTGACCCCTTATAGCCTAGTGGTCAGTGCAATGACTTTTAAGAGCTGATGATTTTTAGGAGACACAAGTTCAAGTCCTGGCTAGGGCTCTTTTTTTGTTTTTTGATCCCATATTTTCCTATCATAATAAAAGGCAACAACTCCAAAATATATTTCTTTGAACTGGTGCCAGGTAACTACATCCAAACACAAAATAGAATCAGCTTTTTTTAAGCCACTACATCAATATCTCTCATAATGGGAGAGGGGGAACGGATTCCGACAGCTGATTTTTTGCCGTCGGATTCCGTTCCCCCTGTTTTTCTCAAACAAAGAGGATCTTCTAATGTCTATCTCAATGGTCTTGGTTTGTTGACCCCCATAGCCTAGTGGTCAGTGCAATGACTTTTAAGAGCTGATGATTTTTAGGAGACACAAGTTCAAGTCCCGGCTAGGGCTCCTTTTTTGTTTTTTGATCCCATATTTTCCTATCATAATAAAAGGCAACAACTCCAAAATATATTTATTTGAACTGGTGCCAGGTAACTACATCCAAACACAAAATAGAATCAGCATTTTTTAAGCCACTACATCAAAATCTCTCATAATGGGAGAGGGGGAACGGATTCCGACAGCTGATTTTTTGCCGTCGGATTCCGTTCCCCCTGTTTTTCTCAAACAAAGAGGATCTTCTAATGTCTATCTCAATGGTCTTGGTTTGTTGACCCCCATAGCCTAGTGGTCAGTGCAATGACTTTTAAGAGCTGATGATTTTTAGGAGACACAAGTTCAAGTCCCGGCTAGGGCTCCTTTTTTGTTTTTTGATCCCATATTTTCCTATCATAATAAAAGGCAACAACTCCAAAATATATTTCTTTGAACTGGTGCCAGGTAACTACATCCAAACACAAAATAGAATCAGCATTTTTTAAGCCACTACATCAAAATCTCTCATAATGGGAGAGGGGGAACGGATTCCGACAGCTGATTTTTTGCCGTCGGATTCCGTTCCCCCTGTTTTTCTCAAACAAAGCGGATCTTCTAATATCTATCTCAATGGTCTTGGTTTATTGACCCCCATAGCCTAGTGGTCAGTGCAATGACTTTTAAGAGCTGATGATTTTTAGGAGACACAAGTTCAAGTCCCGGCTAGGGCTCCTTTTTTGTTTTTTGATCCCATATTTTCCTATCATAATAAAAGGCAACAACTCCAAAATATATTTATTTGAACTGGTGCCAGGTAACTACATCCAAACACAAAATAGAATCAGCATTTTTTTAAGCCACTACATCAATATCTCTCATAATGGGAGAGGGGGAACGGATTCCGACAGCTGATTTTTTGCCGTCGGATTCCGTTCCCCCTGTTTTTCTCAAACAAAGAGGATCTTCTAATGTCTATCTCAATGGTCTTGGTTTGTTGACCCCCATAGCCTAGTGGTCAGTGCAATGACTTTTAAGAGCTGATGATTTTTAGGAGACACAAGTTCAAGTCCTGGCTAGGGCTCTTTTTTTGTTTTTTGATCCCATATTTTCCTATCATAATAAAAGGCAACAACTCCAAAATATATACTTTATTTGAACTGGTGCCAGGTAACTACATCCAAACACAAAATAGAATCAGCATTTTTTAAGCCACTACATCAATATCTCTCATAATGGGAGAGGGGGAACGGATTCCGATAGCTGATTTTTTGCCGTCGGATTCCGTTCCCCCTGTTTTTCTCAAACAAAGAGGATCTTCTAATATCTATCTCAATGGTCTTGGTTTGTTGACCCCCATAGCCTAGTGGTCAGTGCAATGACTTTTAAGAGCTGATGATTTTTAGGAGACACAAGTTTAAGTCCCGGCTCTTGGACTTTTTTTTTATACCAGATTTTCCTAATATAAAAAAGGCATAAACCAGGTAATCACCATACATTTAATCTAACTTTATCAAGCCTTCATGTAGCTCAAACAGTAGAGCATTGGCACTTGCAACGCCAAGGTCAATGGTTCGATTCCCAGGGAAAGCAAGAACGTATATTCAAACTAATTTCAAATGCAAACGTCATCCAAATGGTTCAATGAAATATTTCTCAAATAAAAACTATCTTCTAATATCTATCAAACTTATGCTGATTTCTTGACCCCTTATAGCCTAGTGGTCAGTGCAATGACTTTTAAGAGCTGATGATTTTTAGGAGACACAAGTTCAAGTCCCGGCTCTTGGACTTTTTTTTTATACCAGATTTTCCTAATATAAAAAAGGCATAAACCAGGTAATCACCATACATTTAATCTAACTTTATCAAGCCTTCATGTAGCTCAAGCAGTAGAGCATTGGCACTTGCAACGCCAAGGTCAATGGTTCGATTCCCAGGGAAAGCAAGAACGTATATTCAAACTAATTTCAAATGCAAACGTCATCCAAATGGTTCAATGAAATATTTCTCAAATAAAAACCTTCTTCTAATATCTATCAAACTTATGCTGATTTCTTGACCCCTTATAGCCTAGTGGTCAGTGCAATGACTTTTAAGAGCTGATGATTTTTAGGAGACACAAGTTCAAGTCCTGGCTAGGGCTCTTTTTTTGTTTTTTGATCCCATATTTTCCTATCATAATAAAAGGCAACAACTCCAAAATATATTTCTTTGAACTGGTGCCAGGTAACTACATCCAAACACAAAATAGAATCAGCATTTTTTAAGCCACTACATCAAAATCTCTCATAATGGGAGAGGGGGAACGGATTCCGACAGCTGATTTTTTGCCGTCAGATTCCGTTCCCCCAGTTTTTCTCAAACAAAGCGGATCTTCTAATATCTATCTCAATGGTCTTGGTTTATTGACCCCCATAGCCTAGTGGTCAGTGCAATGACTTTTAAGAGCTGATGATTTTTAGGAGACACAAGTTCAAGTCCCGGCTAGGGCTCCTTTTTTGTTTTTTGATCCCATATTTTCCTATCATAATAAAAGGCAACAACTCCAAAATATATTTCTTTGAACTGGTGCCAGGTAACTACATCCAAACACGAAATAGAATCAGCTTTTTTTAAGCCACTACATCAATATCTCTCATAATGGGAGAGGGGAAACGGATTCCGACAGCTGATTTTTTGCCGTCGGATTCCGTTCCCCCTGTTTTTCTCAAACAAAGAGGATCTTCTAATGTCTATCTCAATGGTCTTGGTTTGTTGACCCCCATAGCCTAGTGGTCAGTGCAATGACTTTTAAGAGCTGATGATTTTTAGGAGACACAAGTTCAAGTCCCGGCTCTTGGACTTTTTTTTTATACCAGATTTTCCTAATATAAAAAAGGCATAAACCAGGTAATCACCATACATTTAATCTAACTTTATCAAGCCTTCATGTAGCTCAAGCAGTAGAGCATTGGCACTTGCAACGCCAAGGTCAATGGTTCGATTCCCAGGGAAAGCAAGAACGTATATTCAAACTAATTTCAAATGCAAACGTCATCCAAATGGTTCAATGAAATATTTCTCAAATAAAAACCTTCTTCTAATATCTATCAAACTTATGCTGATTTCTTGACCCCTTATAGCCTAGTGGTCAGTGCAATGACTTTTAAGAGCTGATGATTTTTAGGAGACACAAGTTCAAGTCCTGGCTAGGGCTCTTTTTTTGTTTTTTGATCCCATATTTTCCTATCATAATAAAAGGCAACAACTCCAAAATATATTTCTTTGAACTGGTGCCAGGTAACTACATCCAAACACAAAATAGAATCAGCATTTTTTAAGCCACTACATCAAAATCTCTCATAATGGGAGAGGGGGAACGGATTCCGACAGCTGATTTTTTGCCGTCAGATTCCGTTCCCCCAGTTTTTCTCAAACAAAGCGGATCTTCTAATATCTATCTCAATGGTCTTGGTTTATTGACCCCCATAGCCTAGTGGTCAGTGCAATGACTTTTAAGAGCTGATGATTTTTAGGAGACACAAGTTCAAGTCCCGGCTAGGGCTCCTTTTTTGTTTTTTGATCCCATATTTTCCTATCATAATAAAAGGCAACAACTCCAAAATATATTTCTTTGAACTGGTGCCAGGTAACTACATCCAAACACGAAATAGAATCAGCTTTTTTTAAGCCACTACATCAATATCTCTCATAATGGGAGAGGGGAAACGGATTCCGACAGCTGATTTTTTGCCGTCGGATTCCGTTCCCCCTGTTTTTCTCAAACAAAGAGGATCTTCTAATGTCTATCTCAATGGTCTTGGTTTGTTGACCCCCATAGCCTAGTGGTCAGTGCAATGACTTTTAAGAGCTGATGATTTTTAGGAGACACAAGTTCAAGTCCCGGCTCTTGGACTTTTTTTTTATACCAGATTTTCCTAATATAAAAAAGGCATAAACCAGGTAATCACCATACATTTAATCTAAATTTATCAAGCCTTCATGTAGCTCAAACAGTAGAGCATTGGCACTTGCAACGCCAAGGTCAATGGTTTGATTCCCAGGGAAAGCAAGAACGTATATTCAATCTAATTTCAAATGCAAACGTCATCCAAATGGTTCAATGAAATATTTCTCAAATAAAAACTATCTTCTAATATCTATCAAACTTATGCTGATTTCTTGACCCCTTATAGCCTAGTGGTCAGTGCAATGACTTTTAAGAGCTGATGATTTTTAGGAGACACAAGTTCAAGTCCTGGCTAGGGCTCTTTTTTTGTTTTTTGATCCCATATTTTCCTATCATAATAAAAGGCAACAACTCCAAAATATATTTCTTTGAACTGGTGCCAGGTAACTACATCCAAACACAAAATAGAATCAGCTTTTTTTAAGCCACTACATCAATATCTCTCATAATGGGAGAGGGGGAACGGATTCCGACAGCTGATTTTTTGCCGTCGGATTCCGTTCCCCCTGTTTTTCTCAAACAAAGAGGATCTTCTAATGTCTATCTCAATGGTCTTGGTTTGTTGACCCCCATAGCCTAGTGGTCAGTGCAATGACTTTTAAGAGCTGATGATTTTTAGGAGACACAAGTTCAAGTCCCGGCTAGGGCTCCTTTTTTGTTTTTTGATCCCATATTTTCCTATCATAATAAAAGGCAACAACTCCAAAATATATTTATTTGAACTGGTGCCAGGTAACTACATCCAAACACAAAATAGAATCAGCATTTTTTAAGCCACTACATCAAAATCTCTCATAATGGGAGAGGGGGAACGGATTCCGACAGCTGATTTTTTGCCGTCGGATTCCGTTCCCCCTGTTTTTCTCAAACAAAGAGGATCTTCTAATGTCTATCTCAATGGTCTTGGTTTGTTGACCCCCATAGCCTAGTGGTCAGTGCAATGACTTTTAAGAGCTGATGATTTTTAGGAGACACAAGTTCAAGTCCCGGCTAGGGCTCCTTTTTTGTTTTTTGATCCCATATTTTCCTATCATAATAAAAGGCAACAACTCCAAAATATATTTCTTTGAACTGGTGCCAGGTAACTACATCCAAACACAAAATAGAATCAGCATTTTTTAAGCCACTACATCAAAATCTCTCATAATGGGAGAGGGGGAACGGATTCCGACAGCTGATTTTTTGCCGTCGGATTCCGTTCCCCCTGTTTTTCTCAAACAAAGAGGATCTTCTAATGTCTATCTCAATGGTCTTGGTTTGTTGACCCCCATAGCCTAGTGGTCAGTGCAATGACTTTTAAGAGCTGATGATTTTTAGGAGACACAAGTTCAAGTCCCGGCTAGGGCTCCCTTTTTGTTTTTTGATCCCATATTTTCCTATCATAATAAAAGGCAACAACTCCAAAATATATTTCTTTGAACTGGTGCCAGGTAACTACATCCAAACACAAAATAGAATCAGCATTTTTTAAGCCACTACATCAATATCTCTCATAATGGGAGAGGGGGAACGGATTCCGACAGCTGATTTTTTGCCGTCGGATTCCGTTCCCCCTGTTTTTCTCAAACAAAGAGGATCTTCTAATGTCTATCTCAATGGTCTTGGTTTGTTGACCCCCATAGCCTAGTGGTCAGTGCAATGACTTTTAAGAGCTGATGATTTTTAGGAGACACAAGTTCAAGTCCTGGCTAGGGCTCTTTTTTTGTTTTTTGATCCCATATTTTCCTATCATAATAAAAGGCAACAACTCCAAAATATATACTTTATTTGAACTGGTGCCAGGTAACTACATCCAAACACAAAATAGAATCAGCATTTTTTAAGCCACTACATCAATATCTCTCATAATGGGAGAGGGGGAACGGATTCCGATAGCTGATTTTTTGCCGTCGGATTCCGTTCCCCCTGTTTTTCTCAAACAAAGAGGATCTTCTAATATCTATCTCAATGGTCTTGGTTTGTTGACCCCCATAGCCTAGTGGTCAGTGCAATGACTTTTAAGAGCTGATGATTTTTAGGAGACACAAGTTTAAGTCCCGGCTCTTGGACTTTTTTTTTATACCAGATTTTCCTAATATAAAACAGGCATAAACCAGGTAATCACCATACATTTAATCTAACTTTATCAAGCCTTCATGTAGCTCAAACATTAGAGCATTGGCACTTGCAACGCCAAGGTCAATGGTTCGATTCCCAGGGAAAGCAAGAACGTATATTCAAACTAATTTCAAATGCAAACGTCATCCAAATGGTTCAATGAAATATTTCTCAAATAAAAACTATCTTCTAATATCTATCAAACTTATGCTGATTTCTTGACCCCTTATAGCCTAGTGGTCAGTGCAATGACTTTTAAGAGCTGATGATTTTTAGGAGACACAAGTTCAAGTCCTGGCTAGGGCTCTTTTTTTGTTTTTTGATCCCATATTTTCCTATCATAATAAAAGGCAACAACTCCAAAATATATTTCTTTGAACTGGTGCCAGGTAACTACATCCAAACACAAAATAGAATCAGCTTTTTTTAAGCCACTACATCAATATCTCCCATAATGGGAGAGGGGGAACGGATTCCGACAGCTGATTTTTTGCCGTCGGATTCCGTTCCCCCTGTTTTTCTCAAACAAAGAGGATCTTCTAATGTCTATCTCAATGGTCTTGGTTTGTTGACCCCCATAGCCTAGTGGTCAGTGCAATGACTTTTAAGAGCTGATGATTTTTAGGAGACACAAGTTCAAGTCCCGGCTAGGGCTCCTTTTTTGTTTTTTGATCCCATATTTTCCTATCATAATAAAAGGCAACAACTCCAAAATATATTTCTTTGAACTGGTGCCAGGTAACTACATCCAAACACAAAATAGAATCAGCTTTTTTTAAGCCACTACATCAATATCTCTCATAATGGGAGAGGGGGAACGGATTCCGACAGCTGATTTTTTGCCGTCGGATTCCGTTCCCCCTGTTTTTCTCAAACAAAGAGGATCTTCTAATGTCTATCTCAATGGTCTTGGTTTGTTGACCCCCATAGCCTAGTGGTCAGTGCAATGACTTTTAAGAGCTGATGATTTTTAGGAGACACAAGTTCAAGTCCCGGCTCTTGGACTTTTTTTTTATACCAGATTTTCCTAATATAAAAAAGGCATAAACCAGGTAATCACCATACATTTAATCTAACTTTATCAAGCCTTCATGTAACTCAAACAGTAAAGCATTGGCACTTGCAACGCCAAGGTCAATGGTTCGATTCCCAGGGAAAGCAAGAACGTGTATTCAAACTAATTTCAAATGCAAACGTCATCCAAATGGTTCAATGAAATATTTCTCAAATAAAAACAATCTTCTAATATCTATCAAACTTATGCTGATTTCTTGACCCCTTATAGCCTAGTGGTCAGTGCAATGACTTTTAAGAGCTGATGATTTTTAGGAGACACAAGTTCAAGTCCTGGCTAGGGCTCTTTTTTTGTTTTTTGATCCCATATTTTCCTATCATAATAAAAGGCAACAACTCCAAAATATATTTCTTTGAACTGGTGCCAGGTAACTACATCCAAACACAAAATAGAATCAGCTTTTTTTAAGCCACTACATCAATATCTCTCATAATGGGAGAGGGGGAACGGATTCCGACAGCTGATTTTTTGCCGTCGGATTCCGTTCCCCCTGTTTTTCTCAAACAAAGAGGATCTTCTAATGTCTATCTCAATGGTCTTGGTTTGTTGACCCCCATAGCCTAGTGGTCAGTGCAATGACTTTTAAGAGCTGATGATTTTTAGGAGACACAAGTTCAAGTCCCGGCTAGGGCTCCTTTTTTGTTTTTTGATCCCATATTTTCCTATCATAATAAAAGGCAACAACTCCAAAATATATTTATTTGAACTGGTGCCAGGTAACTACATCCAAACACAAAATAGAATCAGCATTTTTTAAGCCACTACATCAAAATCTCTCATAATGGGAGAGGGGGAACGGATTCCGACAGCTGATTTTTTGCCGTCGGATTCCGTTCCCCCTGTTTTTCTCAAACAAAGAGGATCTTCTAATGTCTATCTCAATGGTCTTGGTTTGTTGACCCCCATAGCCTAGTGGTCAGTGCAATGACTTTTAAGAGCTGATGATTTTTAGGAGACACAAGTTCAAGTCCCGGCTAGGGCTCCTTTTTTGTTTTTTGATCCCATATTTTCCTATCATAATAAAAGGCAACAACTCCAAAATATATTTCTTTGAACTGGTGCCAGGTAACTACATCCAAACACAAAATAGAATCAGCATTTTTTAAGCCACTACATCAAAATCTCTCATAATGGGAGAGGGGGAACGGATTCCGACAGCTGATTTTTTGCCGTCGGATTCCGTTCCCCCTGTTTTTCTCAAACAAAGAGGATCTTCTAATGTCTATCTCAATGGTCTTGGTTTGTTGACCCCCATAGCCTAGTGGTCAGTGCAATGACTTTTAAGAGCTGATGATTTTTAGGAGACACAAGTTCAAGTCCCGGCTAGGGCTCCCTTTTTGTTTTTTGATCCCATATTTTCCTATCATAATAAAAGGCAACAACTCCAAAATATATTTCTTTGAACTGGTGCCAGGTAACTACATCCAAACACAAAATAGAATCAGCATTTTTTAAGCCACTACATCAATATCTCTCATAATGGGAGAGGGGGAACGGATTCCGACAGCTGATTTTTTGCCGTCGGATTCCGTTCCCCCTGTTTTTCTCAAACAAAGAGGATCTTCTAATGTCTATCTCAATGGTCTTGGTTTGTTGACCCCCATAGCCTAGTGGTCAGTGCAATGACTTTTAAGAGCTGATGATTTTTAGGAGACACAAGTTCAAGTCCTGGCTAGGGCTCTTTTTTTGTTTTTTGATCCCATATTTTCCTATCATAATAAAAGGCAACAACTCCAAAATATATACTTTATTTGAACTGGTGCCAGGTAACTACATCCAAACACAAAATAGAATCAGCATTTTTTAAGCCACTACATCAATATCTCTCATAATGGGAGAGGGGGAACGGATTCCGATAGCTGATTTTTTGCCGTCGGATTCCGTTCCCCCTGTTTTTCTCAAACAAAGAGGATCTTCTAATATCTATCTCAATGGTCTTGGTTTGTTGACCCCCATAGCCTAGTGGTCAGTGCAATGACTTTTAAGAGCTGATGATTTTTAGGAGACACAAGTTTAAGTCCCGGCTCTTGGACTTTTTTTTTATACCAGATTTTCCTAATATAAAACAGGCATAAACCAGGTAATCACCATACATTTAATCTAACTTTATCAAGCCTTCATGTAGCTCAAACATTAGAGCATTGGCACTTGCAACGCCAAGGTCAATGGTTCGATTCCCAGGGAAAGCAAGAACGTATATTCAAACTAATTTCAAATGCAAACGTCATCCAAATGGTTCAATGAAATATTTCTCAAATAAAAACTATCTTCTAATATCTATCAAACTTATGCTGATTTCTTGACCCCTTATAGCCTAGTGGTCAGTGCAATGACTTTTAAGAGCTGATGATTTTTAGGAGACACAAGTTCAAGTCCTGGCTAGGGCTCTTTTTTTGTTTTTTGATCCCATATTTTCCTATCATAATAAAAGGCAACAACTCCAAAATATATTTCTTTGAACTGGTGCCAGGTAACTACATCCAAACACAAAATAGAATCAGCTTTTTTTAAGCCACTACATCAATATCTCCCATAATGGGAGAGGGGGAACGGATTCCGACAGCTGATTTTTTGCCGTCGGATTCCGTTCCCCCTGTTTTTCTCAAACAAAGAGGATCTTCTAATGTCTATCTCAATGGTCTTGGTTTGTTGACCCCCATAGCCTAGTGGTCAGTGCAATGACTTTTAAGAGCTGATGATTTTTAGGAGACACAAGTTCAAGTCCCGGCTAGGGCTCCTTTTTTGTTTTTTGATCCCATATTTTCCTATCATAATAAAAGGCAACAACTCCAAAATATATTTCTTTGAACTGGTGCCAGGTAACTACATCCAAACACAAAATAGAATCAGCTTTTTTTAAGCCACTACATCAATATCTCTCATAATGGGAGAGGGGGAACGGATTCCGACAGCTGATTTTTTGCCGTCGGATTCCGTTCCCCCTGTTTTTCTCAAACAAAGAGGATCTTCTAATGTCTATCTCAATGGTCTTGGTTTGTTGACCCCCATAGCCTAGTGGTCAGTGCAATGACTTTTAAGAGCTGATGATTTTTAGGAGACACAAGTTCAAGTCCCGGCTCTTGGACTTTTTTTTTATACCAGATTTTCCTAATATAAAAAAGGCATAAACCAGGTAATCACCATACGTTTAATCTAACTTTATCAAGCCTTCATGTAGCTCAAACAGTAGAGCATTGGCACTTGCAACGCCAAGGTCAATGGTTCGATTCCCAGGGAAAGCAAGAACGTATATTCAAACTAATTTCAAATGCAAACGTCATCCAAATGGTTCAATGAAATATTTCTCAAATAAAAACTATCTTCTAATATCTATCAAACTTATGCTGATTTCTTGACCCCTTATAGCCTAGTGGTCAGTGCAATGACTTTTAAGAGCTGATGATTTTTAGGAGACACAAGTTCAAGTCCTGGCTAGGGCTCTTTTTTTGTTTTTTGATCCCATATTTTCCTATCATAATAAAAGGCAACAACTCCAAAATATATTTCTTTGAACTGGTGCCAGGTAACTACATCCAAACACAAAATAGAATCAGCTTTTTTTAAGCCACTACATCAATATCTCCCATAATGGGAGAGGGGGAACGGATTCCGACAGCTGATTTTTTGCCGTCGGATTCCGTTCCCCGGGTTTTTCTCAAACAAAGAGGATCTTCTAATGTCTATCTCAATGGTCTTGGTTTGTTGACCCCCATAGCCTAGTGGTCAGTGCAATGACTTTTAAGAGCTGATGATTTTTAGGAGACACAAGTTCAAGTCCCGGCTAGGGCTCCTTTTTTGTTTTTTGATCCCATATTTTCCTATCATAATAAAAGGCAACAACTCCAAAATATATTTCTTTGAACTGGTGCCAGGTAACTACATCCAAACACAAAATAGAATCAGCTTTTTTTAAGCCACTACATCAATATCTCTCATAATGGGAGAGGGGGAACGGATTCCGACAGCTGATTTTTTGCCGTCGGATTCCGTTCCCCCTGTTTTTCTCAAACAAAGAGGATCTTCTAATATCTATCTCAATGGTCTTGGTTTGTTGACCCCCATAGCCTAGTGGTCAGTGCAATGACTTTTAAGAGCTGATGATTTTTAGGAGACACAAGTTCAAGTCCCGGCTCTTGGACTTTTTTTTTATACCAGATTTTCCTAATATAAAAAAGGCATAAACCAGGTAATCACCATACATTTAATCTAACTTTATCAAGCCTTCATGTAGCTCAAACAGTAGAGCATTGGCACTTGCAACGCCAAGGTCAATGGTTCGATTCCCAGGGAAAGCAAGAACGTATATTCAAACTAATTTCAAATGCAAACGTCATCCAAATGGTTCAATGAAATATTTCTCAAATAAAAACTATCTTCTAATATCTATCAAACTTATGCTGATTTCTTGACCCCTTATAGCCTAGTGGTCAGTGCAATGACTTTTAAGAGCTGATGATTTTTAGGAGACACAAGTTCAAGTCCCGGCTCTTGGACTTTTTTTTTATACCAGATTTTCCTAATATAAAAAAGGCATAAACCAGGTAATCACCATACATTTAATCTAACTTTATCAAGCCTTCATGTAGCTCAAGCAGTAGAGCATTGGCACTTGCAACGCCAAGGTCAATGGTTCGATTCCCAGGGAAAGCAAGAACGTATATTCAAACTAATTTCAAATGCAAACGTCATCCAAATGGTTCAATGAAATATTTCTCAAATAAAAACCTTCTTCTAATATCTATCAAACTTATGCTGATTTCTTGACCCCTTATAGCCTAGTGGTCAGTGCAATGACTTTTAAGAGCTGATGATTTTTAGGAGACACAAGTTCAAGTCCTGGCTAGGGCTCTTTTTTTGTTTTTTGATCCCATATTTTCCTATCATAATAAAAGGCAACAACTCCAAAATATATTTCTTTGAACTGGTGCCAGGTAACTACATCCAAACACAAAATAGAATCAGCATTTTTTAAGCCACTACATCAAAATCTCTCATAATGGGAGAGGGGGAACGGATTCCGACAGCTGATTTTTTGCCGTCAGATTCCGTTCCCCCAGTTTTTCTCAAACAAAGCGGATCTTCTAATATCTATCTCAATGGTCTTGGTTTATTGACCCCCATAGCCTAGTGGTCAGTGCAATGACTTTTAAGAGCTGATGATTTTTAGGAGACACAAGTTCAAGTCCCGGCTAGGGCTCCTTTTTTGTTTTTTGATCCCATATTTTCCTATCATAATAAAAGGCAACAACTCCAAAATATATTTATTTGAACTGGTGCCAGGTAACTACATCCAAACACAAAATAGAATCAGCATTTTTTAAGCCACTACATCAATATCTCTCATAATGGGAGAGGGGGAACGGATTCCGACAGCTGATTTTTTGCCGTCGGATTCCGTTCCCCCTGTTTTTCTCAAACAAAGCAGATCTTCTAATATCTATCTCAATGGTCTTGGTTTGTTGACCCCCATAGCCTAGTGGTCAGTGCAATGACTTTTAAGAGCTGATGATTTTTAGGAGACACAAGTTCAAGTCCCGGCTAGGGCTCCTTTTTTGTTTTTTGATCCCATATTTTCCTATCATAATAAAAGGCAACAACTCCAAAATATATTTCTTTGAACTGGTGCCAGGTAACTACATCCAAACACAAAATAGAATCAGCATTTTTTAAGCCACTACATCAATATCTCTCATAATGGGAGAGGGGGAACGGATTCCGACAGCTGATTTTTTGCCGTCGGATTCCGTTCCCCCTGTTTTTCTCAAACAAAGAGGATCTTCTAATATCTATCTCAATGGTCTTGGTTTGTTGACCCCCATAGCCTAGTGGTCAGTGCAATGACTTTTAAGAGCTGATGATTTTTAGGAGACACAAGTTCAAGTCCCGGCTAGGGCTCCTTTTTTGTTTTTTGATCCCATATTTTCCTATCATAATAAAAGGCAACAACTCCAAAATATATTTATTTGAACTGGTGCCAGGTAACTACATCCAAACACAAAATAGAATCAGCATTTTTTAAGCCACTACATCAATATCTCTCATAATGGGAGAGGGGGAACGGATTCCGACAGCTGATTTTTTGCCGTTGGATTCCGTTCCCCCTGTTTTTCTCAAACAAAGAGGATCTTCTAATGTCTATCTCAATGGTCTTGGTTTGTTGACCCCAATAGCCTAGTGGTCAGTGCAATGACTTTTAAGAGCTGATGATTTTTAGGAGACACAAGTTCAAGTCCCGGCTAGGGCTCCTTTTTTGTTTTTTGATCCCATATTTTCCTATCATAATAAAAGGCAACAACTCCAAAATATATTTATTTGAACTGGTGCCAGGTAACTACATCCAAACACAAAATAGAATCAGCATTTGTTAAGCCACTACATCAAAATCTCTCATAATGGGAGAGGGGGAACGGATTCCGACAGCTGATTTTTTGCCGTCGGATTCCGTTCCCCCTGTTTTTCTCAAACAAAGCGGATCTTCTAATATCTATCTCAATGGTTTTGGTTTATTGACCCCCATAGCCTAGTGGTCAGTGCAATGACTTTCAAGAGCTGATGATTTTTAGGAGACACAAGTTCAAGTCCCGGCTAGGGCTCCTTTTTTGTTTTTTGATCCCATATTTTCCTATCATAATAAAAGGCAACAACTCCAAAATATATTTCTTTGAACTGGTGCCAGGTAACTACATCCAAACACAAAATAGAATCAGCTTTTTTTAAGCCACTACATCAATATCTCTCATAATGGGAGAGGGGGAACGGATTCCGACAGCTGATTTTTTGCCGTCGGATTCCGTTCCCCCTGTTTTTCTCAAACAAAGAGGATCTTCTAATGTCTATCTCAATGGTCTTGGTTTGTTGACCCCCATAGCCTAGTGGTCAGTGCAATGACTTTTAAGAGCTGATGATTTTTAGGAGACACAAGTTCAAGTCCTGGCTAGGGCTCTTTTTTTGTTTTTTAATCCCATATTTTCCTATCATAATAAAAGGCAACAACTCCAAAATATATTTCTTTGAACTGGTGCCAGGTAACTACATCCAAACACAAAATAGAATCAGCTTTTTTTAAGCCACTACATCAATATCTCTCATAATGGGAGAGGGGGAACGGATTCCGACAGCTGATTTTTTGCCGTCGGATTCCGTTCCCCCTGTTTTTCTCAAACAAAGAGGATCTTCTAATGTCTATCTCAATGGTCTTGGTTTGTTGACCCCCATAGCCTAGTGGTCAGTGCAATGACTTTTAAGAGCTGATGATTTTTAGGAGACACAAGTTCAAGTCCCGGCTAGGGCTCCTTTTTTGTTTTATGACCCCATATTTTCCTATCATAATAAAAGGCAACAACTCCAAAATATATTTATTTGAACTGGTGCCAGGTAACTATCCAAACACAAAATAGAATCAGCATTTTTTAAGCCACTACATCAATATCTCTCATAATGGGAGAGGGGGAACGGATTCCGACAGCTGATTTTATGCCGTCGGATTCCGTTCCCCCTGTTTTTCTCAAACAAAGAGGATCTTCTAATGTCTATCTCAAGACAAAAAAAGGCATAAACCAGGTAATCACCATACATTTAATCTAACTTTATCAAGCCTTCATGTAGTTCAAGCAGTAGAGCATTGGCACTTGCAACGCCAAGGTCAATGGTTCGATTCCCAGGGAAAGCAAGAACGTATATTCAAACTAATTTCAAATGCAAACGTCATCCAAATGGTTCAATGAAATATTTCTCAAATAAAAACTATCTTCTAATATCTATCAAACTTATGCTGATTTCTTGACCCCTTATAGCCTAGTGGTCAGTGCAATGACTTTTAAGAGCTGATGATTTTTAGGAGACACAAGTTCAAGTCCTGGCTAGGGCTCTTTTTTTGTTTTTTGATCCCATATTTTCCTATCATAATAAAAGGCAACAACTCCAAAATATATTTCTTTGAACTGGTGCCAGGTAACTACATCCAAACACAAAATAGAATCAGCTTTTTTTAAGCCACTACATCAATATCTCTCATAATGGGAGAGGGGGAACGGATTCCGACAGCTGATTTTTTGCCGTCGGATTCCGTTCCCCCTGTTTTTCTCAAACAAAGAGGATCTTCTAATGTCTATCTCAATGGTTTTGGTTTGTTGACCCCCATAGCCTAGTGGTCAGTGCAATGACTTTTAAGAGCTGATGATTTTTAGGAGACACAAGTTCAAGTCCCGGCTAGGGCTCCTTTTTTGTTTTTTGATCCCATATTTTCCTATCATAATAAAAGGCAACAACTCCAAAATATATTTCTTTGAACTGGTGCCAGGTAACTACATCCAAACACAAAATAGAATCAGCATTTTTTAAGCCACTACATCAATATCTCTCATAATGGGAGAGGGGGAACGGATTCCGACAGCTGATTTTTTGCCGTCGGATTCCGTTCCCCCTGTTTTTCTCAAACAAAGCAGATCTTCTAATATCTATCTCAATGGTCTTGGTTTGTTGACCCCCATAGCCTAGTGGTCAGTGCAATGACTTTTAAGAGCTGATGATTTTTAGGAGACACAAGTTCAAGTCCCGGCTAGGGCTCCTTTTTTGTTTTTTGATCCCATATTTTCCTATCATAATAAAAGGCAACAACTCCAAAATATATTTCTTTGAACTGGTGCCAGGTAACTACATCCAAACACAAAATAGAATCAGCTTTTTTTAAGCCACTACATCAATATCTCTCATAATGGGAGAGGGGGAACGGATTCCGACAGCTGATTTTTTGCCGTCGGATTCCGTTCCCCCTGTTTTTCTCAAACAAAGAGGATCTTCTAATGTCTATCTCAATGGTCTTGGTTTGTTGACCCCCATAGCCTAGTGGTCAGTGCAATGACTTTTAAGAGCTGATGATTTTTAGGAGACACAAGTTCAAGTCCCGGCTAGGGCTCCTTTTTTGTTTTTTGATCCCATATTTTCCTATCATAATAAAAGGCAACAACTCCAAAATATATTTATTTGAACTGGTGCCAGGTAACTACATCCAAACACAAAATAGAATCAGCATTTGTTAAGCCACTACATCAAAATCTCTCATAATGGGAGAGGGGGAACGGATTCCGACAGCTGATTTTTTGCCGTCGGATTCCGTTCCCCCTGTTTTTCTCAAACAAAGCGGATCTTCTAATATCTATCTCAATGGTCTTGGTTTGTTGACCCCCATAGCCTAGTGGTCAGTGCAATGACTTTTAAGAGCTGATGATTTTTAGGAGACACAAGTTCAAGTCCCGGCTCTTGGACTTTTTTTTTATACCAGATTTTCCTAATATAAAAAAGGCATAAACCAGGTAATCACCATACATTTAATCTAACTTTATCAAGCCTTCATGTAGCTCAAACAGTAGAGCATTGGCACTTGCAACGCCAAGGTCAATGGTTCGATTCCCAGGGAAAGCAAGAACGTATATTCAAACTAATTTCAAATGCAAACGTCATCCAAATGGTTCAATGAAATATTTCTCAAATAAAAACTATCTTCTAATATCTATCAAACTTATGCCGATTTCTTGACGCCTTATAGCCTAGTGGTCAGTGCAATGACTTTTAAGAGCTGATGATTTTTAGGAGACACAAGTTCAAGTCCCGGCTAGGGCTCCTTTTTTGTTTTTTGATCCCATATTTTCCTATCATAATAAAAGGCAACAACTCCAAAATATATTTCTTTGAACTGGTGCCAGGTAACTACATCCAAACACAAAATAGAATCAGCTTTTTTTAAGCCACTACATCAATATCTCTCATAATGGGAGAGGGGGAACGGATTCCGACAGCTGATTTTTTGCCGTCGTATTCCGTTCCCCCTGTTTTTCTCAAACAAAGAGGATCTTCTAATGTCTATCTCAATGGTCTTGGTTTGTTGACCCCCATAGCCTAGTGGTCAGTGCAATGACTTTTAAGAGCTGATGATTTTTAGGAGACACAAGTTCAAGTCCCGGCTAGGGCTCCTTTTTTGTTTTTTGATCCCATATTTTCCTATCATAATAAAAGGCAACAACTCCAAAATATATTTATTTGAACTGGTGCCAGGTAACTACATCCAAACACAAAATAGAATCAGCATTTTTTAAGCCACTACATCAAAATCTCTCATAATGGGAGAGGGGGAACGGATTCCGACAGCTGATTTTTTTGCCGTCAGATTCCGTTCCCCCTGTTTTTCTCAAACAAAGCGGATCTTCTAATATCTATCTCAATGGTCTTGGTTTATTGACCCCCATAGCCTAGTGGTCAGTGCAATGACTTTTAAGAGCTGATGATTTTTAGGAGACACAAGTTCAAGTCCCGGCTAGGGCTCCTTTTTTGTTTTTTGATCCCATATTTTCCTATCATAATAAAAGGCAACAACTCCAAAATATATTTCTTTGAACTGGTGCCAGGTAACTACATCCAAACACAAAATAGAATCAGCTTTTTTTAAGCCACTACATCAATATCTCTCATAATGGGAGAGGGGGAACGGATTCCGACAGCTGATTTTTTGCCGTCGGATTCCGTTCCCCCTGTTTTTCTCAAACAAAGAGGATCTTCTAATGTCTATCTCAATGGTCTTGGTTTGTTGACCCCCATAGCCTAGTGGTCAGTGCAATGACTTTTAAAGAGCTGATGATTTTTAGGAGACACAAGTTCAAGTCCCGGCTAGGGCTCCTTTTTTGTTTTTTGATCCCATATTTTCCTATCATAATAAAAGGCAACAACTCCAAAATATATTTATTTGAACTGGTGCCAGGTAACTACATCCAAACACAAAATAGAATCAGCATTTTTTAAGCCACTACATCAAAATCTCTCATAATGGGAGAGGGGGAACGGATTCCGACAGCTGATTTTTTTGCCGTCAGATTCCGTTCCCCCTGTTTTTCTCAAACAAAGCGGATCTTCTAATATCTATCTCAATGGTCTTGGTTTATTGACCCCCATAGCCTAGTGGTCAGTGCAATGACTTTTAAGAGCTGATGATTTTTAGGAGACACAAGTTCAAGTCCCGGCTAGGGCTCCTTTTTTGTTTTTTGATCCCATATTTTCCTATCATAATAAAAGGCAACAACTCCAAAATATATTTCTTTGAACTGGTGCCAGGTAACTACATCCAAACACAAAATAGAATCAGCTTTTTTTAAGCCACTACATCAATATCTCTCATAATGGGAGAGGGGGAACGGATTCCGACAGCTGATTTTTTGCCGTCGGATTCCGTTCCCCCTGTTTTTCTCAAACAAAGAGGATCTTCTAATGTCTATCTCAATGGTCTTGGTTTGTTGACCCCCATAGCCTAGTGGTCAGTGCAATGACTTTTAAGAGCTGATGATTTTTAGGAGACACAAGTTCAAGTCCCGGCTAGGGCTCCTTTTTTGTTTTTTGATCCCATATTTTCCTATCATAATAAAAGGCAACAACTCCAAAATATATTTATTTGAACTGGTGCCAGGTAACTACATCCAAACACAAAATAGAATCAGCATTTTTTAAGCCACTACATCAAAATCTCTCATAATGGGAGAGGGGGAACGGATTCCGACAGCTGATTTTTTTGCCGTCAGATTCCGTTCCCCCTGTTTTTCTCAAACAAAGCGGATCTTCTAATATCTATCTCAATGGTCTTGGTTTATTGACCCCCATAGCCTAGTGGTCAGTGCAATGACTTTTAAGAGCTGATGATTTTTAGGAGACACAAGTTCAAGTCCCGGCTAGGGCTCCTTTTTTGTTTTTTGATCCCATATTTTCCTATCATAATAAAAGGCAACAACTCCAAAATATATTTATTTGAACTGGTGCCAGGTAACTACATCCAAACACAAAATAGAATCAGCATTTTTTAAGCCACTACATCAATATCTCTCATAATGGGAGAGGGGGAACGGATTCCGACAGCTGATTTTTTGCCGTCGGATTCCGTTCCCCCTGTTTTTCTCAAACAAAGAGGATCTTCTAATGTCTATCTCAATGGTTTTGGTTTGTTGACCCCCATAGCCTAGTGGTCAGTGCAATGACTTTTAAGAGCTGATGATTTTTAGGAGACACAAGTTCAAGTCCTGGCTAGGGCTCTTTTTTTGTTTTTTGATCCCATATTTTCCTATCATAATAAAAGGCAACAACTCCAAAATATATTTCTTTGAACTGGTGCCAGGTAACTACATCCAAACACAAAATAGAATCAGCTTTTTTTAAGCCACTACATCAATATCTCTCATAATGGGAGAGGGGGAACGGATTCCGACAGCTGATTTTTTGCCGTCGGATTCCGTTCCCCCAGTTTTTCTCAAACAAAGCGGATCTTCTAATATCTATCTCAATGGTCTTGGTTTATTGACCCCCATAGCCTAGTGGTCAGTGCAATGACTTTTAAGAGCTGATGATTTTTAGGAGACACAAGTTCAAGTCCCGGCTAGGGCTCCTTTTTTGTTTTTTGATCCCATATTTTCCTATCATAATAAAAGGCAACAACTCCAAAATATATTTATTTGAACTGGTGCCAGGTAACTACATCCAAACACAAAATAGAATCAGCATTTTTTAAGCCACTACATCAATATCTCTCATAATGGGAGAGGGGGAACGGATTCCGACAGCTGATTTTTTGCCGTCGGATTCCGTTCCCCCTGTTTTTCTCAAACAAAGCAGATCTTCTAATATCTATCTCAATGGTCTTGGTTTGTTGACCCCCATAGCCTAGTGGTCAGTGCAATGACTTTTAAGAGCTGATGATTTTTAGGAGACACAAGTTCAAGTCCCGGCTCTTGGACTTTTTTTTTATACCAGATTTTCCTAATATAAAAAAGGCATAAACCAGGTAATCACCATACATTTAATCTAACTTTATCAAGCCTTCATGTAACTCAAACAGTAGAGTATTGGCACTAGCAACGCCAAGGTCAATGGTTCGATTCCCAGGGAAAGCAAGAACGTATATTCAAACTAATTTCAAATGCAAACGTCATCCAAATGGTTCAATGAAATATTTCTAAAATTAAAACTATCTTCTAATATCTATCAAACTTATGCCGATTTCTTGACCCCTTATAGCCTAGTGGTCAGTGCAATGACTTTTAAGAGCGGATGATTTTTAGGAGACACAAGTTCAAGTCCTGGCTAGGGCTCTTTTTTTGTTTTTTGATCCCATATTTTCCTATCATAATAAAAGGCAACAACTCCAAAATATATTTCTTTGAACTGGTGCCAGGTAACTACATCCAAACACAAAATAGAATCAGCATTTTTTAAGCCACACATCAAAATCTCTCATAATGGGAGAGGGGGAACGGATTCCGACAGCTGATTTTTTGCCGTCGGATTCCGTTCCCCCTGTTTTTCTCAAACAAAGAGGATCTTCTAATATCTATCTCAATGGTCTTGGTTTGTTGACCCCCATAGCCTAGTGATCAGTGCAATGACTTTTAAGAGCTGATGATTTTTAGGAGACACAAGTTTAAGTCCCGGCTCTTGGACTTTTTTTTTATACCAGATTTTCCTAATATAAAAAAGGCATAAACCAGGTAATCACCATACATTTAATCTAACTTTATCAAGCCTTCATGTAGCTCAAACAGTAGAGCATTGGCACTTGCAACGCCAAGGTCAATGGTTCGATTCCCAGGGAAAGCAAGAACGTATATTCAAACTAATTTCAAATGCAAACGTCATCCAAATGGTTCAATGAAATATTTCTCAAATAAAAACTATCTTCTAATATCTATCAAACTTATGCTGATTTCTTGACCCCTTATAGCCTAGTGGTCAGTGCAATGACTTTTAAGAGCTGATGATTTTTAGGAGACACAAGTTCAAGTCCTGGCTAGGGCTCTTTTTTTGTTTTTTGATCCCATATTTTCCTATCATAATAAAAGGCAACAACTCCAAAATATATTTCTTTGAACTGGTGCCAGGTAACTACATCCAAACACAAAATAGAATCAGCTTTTTTTAAGCCACTACATCAA
The DNA here is from genome assembly GCF_949152265.1 of Phoxinus phoxinus. Classification (NCBI taxonomy): domain Eukaryota; kingdom Metazoa; phylum Chordata; class Actinopteri; order Cypriniformes; family Leuciscidae; genus Phoxinus; species Phoxinus phoxinus. The sequence continues at coordinate 18,547,007 of NC_136878.1, read as the reverse complement.
TATCTCCCATAATGGGAGAGGGGGAACGGATTCCGACAGCTGATTTTTTGCCGTCGGATTCCGTTCCCCCTGTTTTTCTCAAACAAAGAGGATCTTCTAATGTCTATCTCAATGGTCTTGGTTTGTTGACCCCCATAGCCTAGTGGTCAGTGCAATGACTTTTAAGAGCTGATGATTTTTAGGAGACACAAGTTCAAGTCCCGGCTAGGGCTCCTTTTTTGTTTTTTGATCCCATATTTTCCTATCATAATAAAAGGCAACAACTCCAAAATATATTTCTTTGAACTGGTGCCAGGTAACTACATCCAAACACAAAATAGAATCAGCTTTTTTTAAGCCACTACATCAATATCTCTCATAATGGGAGAGGGGGAACGGATTCCGACAGCTGATTTTTTGCCGTCGGATTCCGTTCCCCCTGTTTTTCTCAAACAAAGAGGATCTTCTAATGTCTATCTCAATGGTCTTGGTTTGTTGACCCCCATAGCCTAGTGGTCAGTGCAATGAATTTTAAGAGCTGATGATTTTTAGGAGACACAAGTTCAAGTCCCGGCTAGGGCTCCTTTTTTGTTTTTTGATCCCATATTTTCCTATCATAATAAAAGGCAACAACTCCAAAATATATTTATTTGAACTGGTGCCAGGTAACTACATCCAAACACAAAATAGAATCAGCATTTGTTAAGCCACTACATCAAAATCTCTCATAATGGGAGAGGGGGAACGGATTCCGACAGCTGATTTTTTGCCGTCGGATTCCGTTCCCCCTGTTTTTCTCAAACAAAGCGGATCTTCTAATATCTATCTCAATGGTCTTGGTTTATTGACCCCCATAGCCTAGTGGTCAGTGCAATGACTTTTAAGAGCTGATGATTTTTAGGAGACACAAGTTCAAGTCCCGGCTAGGGCTCCTTTATTGTTTTTTGATCCCATATTTTCCTATCATAATAAAAGGCAACAACTCCAAAATATATTTATTTGAACTGGTGCCAGGTAACTACATCCAAACACAAAATAGAATCAGCATTTTTTAAGCCACTACATCAATATCTCTCATAATGGGAGAGGGGGAACGGATTCCGACAGCTGATTTTTTGCCGTCGGATTCCGTTCCCCCTGTTTTTCTCAAACAAAGAGGATCTTCTAATGTCTATCTCAAGACAAAAAAAGGCATAAACCAGGTAATCACCATACATTTAATCTAACTTTATCAAGCCTTCATGTAGCTCAAACAGTAGAGCATTGGCACTTGCAACGCCAAGGTCAATGGTTCGATTCCCAGGGAAAGCAAGAACGTATATTCAAACTAATTTCAAATGCAAACGTCATCCAAATGGTTCAATGAAATATTTCTCAAATAAAAACTATCTTCTAATATCTATCAAACTTATGCTGATTTCTTGACCCCTTATAGCCTAGTGGTCAGTGCAATGACTTTTAAGAGCTGATGATTTTTAGGAGACACAAGTTCAAGTCCTGGCTAGGGCTCTTTTTTTGTTTTTTGATCCCATATTTTCCTATCATAATAAAAGGCAACAACTCCAAAATATATTTCTTTGAACTGGTGCCAGGTAACTACATCCAAACACAAAATAGAATCAGCTTTTTTTAAGCCACTACATCAATATCTCTCATAATGGGAGAGGGGGAACGGATTCCGACAGCTGATTTTTTGCCGTCGGATTCCGTTCCCCCTGTTTTTCTCAAACAAAGAGGATCTTCTAATGTCTATCTCAATGGTCTTGGTTTGTTGACCCCCATAGCCTAGTGGTCAGTGCAATGACTTTTAAGAGCTGATGATTTTTAGGAGACACAAGTTCAAGTCCCGGCTAGGGCTCCTTTTTTGTTTTTTGATCCCATATTTTCCTATCATAATAAAAGGCAACAACTCCAAAATATATTTATTTGAACTGGTGCCAGGTAACTACATCCAAACACAAAATAGAATCAGCATTTTTTAAGCCACTACATCAAAATCTCTCATAATGGGAGAGGGGGAACGGATTCCGACAGCTGATTTTTTGCCGTCGGATTCCGTTCCCCCTGTTTTTCTCAAACAAAGAGGATCTTCTAATGTCTATCTCAATGGTCTTGGTTTGTTGACCCCCATAGCCTAGTGGTCAGTGCAATGACTTTTAAGAGCTGATGATTTTTAGGAGACACAAGTTCAAGTCCCGGCTAGGGCTCCTTTTTTGTTTTTTGATCCCATATTTTCCTATCATAATAAAAGGCAACAACTCCAAAATATATTTATTTGAACTGGTGCCAGGTAACTACATCCAAACACAAAATAGAATCAGCATTTGTTAAGCCACTACATCAAAATCTCTCATAATGGGAGAGGGGGAACGGATTCCGACAGCTGATTTTTTGCCGTCGGATTCCGTTCCCCCTGTTTTTCTCAAACAAAGCAGATCTTCTAATATCTATCTCAATGGTCTTGGTTTGTTGACCCCCATAGCCTAGTGGTCAGTGCAATGACTTTTAAGAGCTGATGATTTTTAGGAGACACAAGTTCAAGTCCCGGCTAGGGCTCCTTTTTTGTTTTTTGATCCCATATTTTCCTATCATAATAAAAGGCAACAACTCCAAAATATATTTCTTTGAACTGGTGCCAGGTAACTACATCCAAACACAAAATAGAATCAGCTTTTTTTAAGCCACTACATCAATATCTCTCATAATGGGAGAGGGGAAACGGATTCCGACAGCTGATTTTTTGCCGTCGGATTCCGTTCCCCCTGTTTTTCTCAAACAAAGAGGATCTTCTAATGTCTATCTCAATGGTCTTGGTTTGTTGACCCCCATAGCCTAGTGGTCAGTGCAATGACTTTTAAGAGCTGATGATTTTTAGGAGACACAAGTTCAAGTCCCGGCTCTTGGACTTTTTTTTTATACCAGATTTTCCTAATATAAAAAAGGCATAAACCAGGTAATCACCATACATTTAATCTAAATTTATCAAGCCTTCATGTAGCTCAAACAGTAGAGCATTGGCACTTGCAACGCCTAGGTCAATGGTTCGATTCCCAGGGAAAGCAAGAACGTATATTCAAACTAATTTCAAATGCAAACGTCATCCAAATGGTTCAATGAAATATTTCTCAAATAAAAACTATCTTCTAATATCTATCAAACTTATGCTGATTTCTTGACCCCTTATAGCCTAGTGGTCAGTGCAATGACTTTTAAGAGCTGATGATTTTTAGGAGACACAAGTTCAAGTCCTGGCTAGGGCTCTTTTTTTGTTTTTTGATCCCATATTTTCCTATCATAATAAAAGGCAACAACTCCAAAATATATTTCTTTGAACTGGTGCCAGGTAACTACATCCAAACACAAAATAGAATCAGCTTTTTTTAAGCCACTACATCAATATCTCTCATAATGGGAGAGGGGGAACGGATTCCGACAGCTGATTTTTTGCCGTCGGATTCCGTTCCCCCTGTTTTTCTCAAACAAAGAGGATCTTCTAATGTCTATCTCAATGGTCTTGGTTTGTTGACCCCCATAGCCTAGTGGTCAGTGCAATGACTTTTAAGAGCTGATGATTTTTAGGAGACACAAGTTCAAGTCCCGGCTAGGGCTCCTTTTTTGTTTTTTGATCCCATATTTTCCTATCATAATAAAAGGCAACAACTCCAAAATATATTTATTTGAACTGGTGCCAGGTAACTACATCCAAACACAAAATAGAATCAGCATTTTTTAAGCCACTACATCAAAATCTCTCATAATGGGAGAGGGGGAACGGATTCCGACAGCTGATTTTTTGCCGTCGGATTCCGTTCCCCCTGTTTTTCTCAAACAAAGAGGATCTTCTAATGTCTATCTCAATGGTCTTGGTTTGTTGACCCCCATAGCCTAGTGGTCAGTGCAATGACTTTTAAGAGCTGATGATTTTTAGGAGACACAAGTTCAAGTCCCGGCTAGGGCTCCTTTTTTGTTTTTTGATCCCATATTTTCCTATCATAATAAAAGGCAACAACTCCAAAATATATTTCTTTGAACTGGTGCCAGGTAACTACATCCAAACACAAAATAGAATCAGCATTTTTTAAGCCACTACATCAAAATCTCATAATGGGAGAGGGGGAACGGATTCCGACAGCTGATTTTTTGCCGTCGGATTCCGTTCCCCCTGTTTTTCTCAAACAAAGAGGATCTTCTAATGTCTATCTCAATGGTCTTGGTTTGTTGACCCCCATAGCCTAGTGGTCAGTGCAATGACTTTTAAGAGCTGATGATTTTTAGGAGACACAAGTTCAAGTCCTGGCTAGGGCTCTTTTTTTGTTTTTTGATCCCATATTTTCCTATCATAATAAAAGGCAACAACTCCAAAATATATACTTTATTTGAACTGGTGCCAGGTAACTACATCCAAACACAAAATAGAATCAGCATTTTTTAAGCCACTACATCAATATCTCTCATAATGGGAGAGGGGGAACGGATTCCGATAGCTGATTTTTTGCCGTCGGATTCCGTTCCCCCTGTTTTTCTCAAACAAAGAGGATCTTCTAATGTCTATCTCAATGGTCTTGGTTTGTTGACCCCCATAGCCTAGTGGTCAGTGCAATGACTTTTAAGAGCTGATGATTTTTAGGAGACACAAGTTCAAGTCCCGGCTAGGGCTCCTTTTTTGTTTTTTGATCCCATATTTTCCTATCATAATAAAAGGCAACAACTCCAAAATATATTTATTTGAACTGGTGCCAGGTAACTACATCCAAACACAAAATAGAATCAGCATTTTTTAAGCCACTACATCAAAATCTCTCATAATGGGAGAGGGGGAACGGATTCCGACAGCTGATTTTTTGCCGTCGGATTCCGTTCCCCCTGTTTTTCTCAAACAAAGAGGATCTTCTAATGTCTATCTCAATGGTCTTGGTTTGTTGACCCCCATAGCCTAGTGGTCAGTGCAATGACTTTTAAGAGCTGATGATTTTTAGGAGACACAAGTTCAAGTCCTGGCTAGGGCTCTTTTTTTGTTTTTTGATCCCATATTTTCCTATCATAATAAAAGGCAACAACTCCAAAATATATACTTTATTTGAACTGGTGCCAGGTAACTACATCCAAACACAAAATAGAATCAGCATTTTTTAAGCCACTACATCAATATCTCTCATAATGGGAGAGGGGGAACGGATTCCGATAGCTGATTTTTTGCCGTCGGATTCCGTTCCCCCTGTTTTTCTCAAACAAAGAGGATCTTCTAATATCTATCTCAATGGTCTTGGTTTGTTGACCCCCATAGCCTAGTGGTCAGTGCAATGACTTTTAAGAGCTGATGATTTTTAGGAGACACAAGTTTAAGTCCCGGCTCTTGGACTTTTTTTTTATACCAGATTTTCCTAATATAAAACAGGCATAAACCAGGTAATCACCATACATTTAATCTAACTTTATCAAGCCTTCATGTAGCTCAAACATTAGAGCATTGGCACTTGCAACGCCAAGGTCAATGGTTCGATTCCCAGGGAAAGCAAGAACGTATATTCAAACTAATTTCAAATGCAAACGTCATCCAAATGGTTCAATGAAATATTTCTCAAATAAAAACTATCTTCTAATATCTATCAAACTTATGCTGATTTCTTGACCCCTTATAGCCTAGTGGTCAGTGCAATGACTTTTAAGAGCTGATGATTTTTAGGAGACACAAGTTCAAGTCCTGGCTAGGGCTCTTTTTTTGTTTTTTGATCCCATATTTTCCTATCATAATAAAAGGCAACAACTCCAAAATATATTTCTTTGAACTGGTGCCAGGTAACTACATCCAAACACAAAATAGAATCAGCTTTTTTTAAGCCACTACATCAATATCTCCCATAATGGGAGAGGGGGAACGGATTCCGACAGCTGATTTTTTGCCGTCGGATTCCGTTCCCCCTGTTTTTCTCAAACAAAGAGGATCTTCTAATGTCTATCTCAATGGTCTTGGTTTGTTGACCCCCATAGCCTAGTGGTCAGTGCAATGACTTTTAAGAGCTGATGATTTTTAGGAGACACAAGTTCAAGTCCCGGCTAGGGCTCCTTTTTTGTTTTTTGATCCCATATTTTCCTATCATAATAAAAGGCAACAACTCCAAAATATATTTCTTTGAACTGGTGCCAGGTAACTACATCCAAACACAAAATAGAATCAGCTTTTTTTAAGCCACTACATCAATATCTCTCATAATGGGAGAGGGGGAACGGATTCCGACAGCTGATTTTTTGCCGTCGGATTCCGTTCCCCCTGTTTTTCTCAAACAAAGAGGATCTTCTAATGTCTATCTCAATGGTCTTGGTTTGTTGACCCCCATAGCCTAGTGGTCAGTGCAATGACTTTTAAGAGCTGATGATTTTTAGGAGACACAAGTTCAAGTCCCGGCTCTTGGACTTTTTTTTTATACCAGATTTTCCTAATATAAAAAAGGCATAAACCAGGTAATCACCATACGTTTAATCTAACTTTATCAAGCCTTCATGTAGCTCAAACAGTAGAGCATTGGCACTTGCAACGCCAAGGTCAATGGTTCGATTCCCAGGGAAAGCAAGAACGTATATTCAAACTAATTTCAAATGCAAACGTCATCCAAATGGTTCAATGAAATATTTCTCAAATAAAAACTATCTTCTAATATCTATCAAACTTATGCTGATTTCTTGACCCCTTATAGCCTAGTGGTCAGTGCAATGACTTTTAAGAGCTGATGATTTTTAGGAGACACAAGTTCAAGTCCTGGCTAGGGCTCTTTTTTTGTTTTTTGATCCCATATTTTCCTATCATAATAAAAGGCAACAACTCCAAAATATATTTCTTTGAACTGGTGCCAGGTAACTACATCCAAACACAAAATAGAATCAGCTTTTTTTAAGCCACTACATCAATATCTCCCATAATGGGAGAGGGGGAACGGATTCCGACAGCTGATTTTTTGCCGTCGGATTCCGTTCCCCGGGTTTTTCTCAAACAAAGAGGATCTTCTAATGTCTATCTCAATGGTCTTGGTTTGTTGACCCCCATAGCCTAGTGGTCAGTGCAATGACTTTTAAGAGCTGATGATTTTTAGGAGACACAAGTTCAAGTCCCGGCTAGGGCTCCTTTTTTGTTTTTTGATCCCATATTTTCCTATCATAATAAAAGGCAACAACTCCAAAATATATTTCTTTGAACTGGTGCCAGGTAACTACATCCAAACACAAAATAGAATCAGCTTTTTTTAAGCCACTACATCAATATCTCTCATAATGGGAGAGGGGGAACGGATTCCGACAGCTGATTTTTTGCCGTCGGATTCCGTTCCCCCTGTTTTTCTCAAACAAAGAGGATCTTCTAATATCTATCTCAATGGTCTTGGTTTGTTGACCCCCATAGCCTAGTGGTCAGTGCAATGACTTTTAAGAGCTGATGATTTTTAGGAGACACAAGTTCAAGTCCCGGCTCTTGGACTTTTTTTTTATACCAGATTTTCCTAATATAAAAAAGGCATAAACCAGGTAATCACCATACATTTAATCTAACTTTATCAAGCCTTCATGTAGCTCAAACAGTAGAGCATTGGCACTTGCAACGCCAAGGTCAATGGTTCGATTCCCAGGGAAAGCAAGAACGTATATTCAAACTAATTTCAAATGCAAACGTCATCCAAATGGTTCAATGAAATATTTCTCAAATAAAAACTATCTTCTAATATCTATCAAACTTATGCTGATTTCTTGACCCCTTATAGCCTAGTGGTCAGTGAAATGACTTTTAAGAGCTGATGATTTTTAGGAGACACAAGTTCAAGTCCCGGCTAGGGCTCCTTTTTTGTTTTTTGATCCCATATTTTCCTATCATAATAAAAGGCAACAACTCCAAAATATATTTCTTTGAACTGGTGCCAGGTAACTACATCCAAACACAAAATAGAATCAGCTTTTTTTAAGCCACTACATCAATATCTCTCATAATGGGAGAGGGGGAACGGATTCCGACAGCTGATTTTTTGCCGTCGGATTCCGTTCCCCCTGTTTTTCTCAAACAAAGAGGATCTTCTAATGTCTATCTCAATGGTCTTGGTTTGTTGACCCCCATAGCCTAGTGGTCAGTGCAATGACTTTTAAGAGCTGATGATTTTTAGGAGACACAAGTTCAAGTCCCGGCTAGGGCTCCTTTTTTGTTTTTTGATCCCATATTTTCCTATCATAATAAAAGGCAACAACTCCAAAATATATTTATTTGAACTGGTGCCAGGTAACTACATCCAAACACAAAATAGAATCAGCATTTGTTAAGCCACTACATCAAAATCTCTCATAATGGGAGAGGGGGAACGGATTCCGACAGCTGATTTTTTGCCGTCGGATTCCGTTCCCCCTGTTTTTCTCAAACAAAGCAGATCTTCTAATATCTATCTCAATGGTCTTGGTTTGTTGACCCCCATAGCCTAGTGGTCAGTGCAATGACTTTTAAGAGCTGATGATTTTTAGGAGACACAAGTTCAAGTCCCGGCTAGGGCTCCTTTTTTGTTTTTTGATCCCATATTTTCCTATCATAATAAAAGGCAACAACTCCAAAATATATTTCTTTGAACTGGTGCCAGGTAACTACATCCAAACACAAAATAGAATCAGCTTTTTTTAAGCCACTACATCAATATCTCTCATAATGGGAGAGGGGAAACGGATTCCGACAGCTGATTTTTTGCCGTCGGATTCCGTTCCCCCTGTTTTTCTCAAACAAAGAGGATCTTCTAATGTCTATCTCAATGGTCTTGGTTTGTTGACCCCCATAGCCTAGTGGTCAGTGCAATGACTTTTAAGAGCTGATGATTTTTAGGAGACACAAGTTCAAGTCCCGGCTCTTGGACTTTTTTTTTATACCAGATTTTCCTAATATAAAAAAGGCATAAACCAGGTAATCACCATACATTTAATCTAAATTTATCAAGCCTTCATGTAGCTCAAACAGTAGAGCATTGGCACTTGCAACGCCTAGGTCAATGGTTCGATTCCCAGGGAAAGCAAGAACGTATATTCAAACTAATTTCAAATGCAAACGTCATCCAAATGGTTCAATGAAATATTTCTCAAATAAAAACTATCTTCTAATATCTATCAAACTTATGCTGATTTCTTGACCCCTTATAGCCTAGTGGTCAGTGCAATGACTTTTAAGAGCTGATGATTTTTAGGAGACACAAGTTCAAGTCCTGGCTAGGGCTCTTTTTTTGTTTTTTGATCCCATATTTTCCTATCATAATAAAAGGCAACAACTCCAAAATATATTTCTTTGAACTGGTGCCAGGTAACTACATCCAAACACAAAATAGAATCAGCTTTTTTTAAGCCACTACATCAATATCTCTCATAATGGGAGAGGGGGAACGGATTCCGACAGCTGATTTTTTGCCGTCGGATTCCGTTCCCCCTGTTTTTCTCAAACAAAGAGGATCTTCTAATGTCTATCTCAATGGTCTTGGTTTGTTGACCCCCATAGCCTAGTGGTCAGTGCAATGACTTTTAAGAGCTGATGATTTTTAGGAGACACAAGTTCAAGTCCCGGCTAGGGCTCCTTTTTTGTTTTTTGATCCCATATTTTCCTATCATAATAAAAGGCAACAACTCCAAAATATATTTATTTGAACTGGTGCCAGGTAACTACATCCAAACACAAAATAGAATCAGCATTTTTTAAGCCACTACATCAAAATCTCTCATAATGGGAGAGGGGGAACGGATTCCGACAGCTGATTTTTTGCCGTCGGATTCCGTTCCCCCTGTTTTTCTCAAACAAAGAGGATCTTCTAATGTCTATCTCAATGGTCTTGGTTTGTTGACCCCCATAGCCTAGTGGTCAGTGCAATGACTTTTAAGAGCTGATGATTTTTAGGAGACACAAGTTCAAGTCCCGGCTAGGGCTCCTTTTTTGTTTTTTGATCCCATATTTTCCTATCATAATAAAAGGCAACAACTCCAAAATATATTTCTTTGAACTGGTGCCAGGTAACTACATCCAAACACAAAATAGAATCAGCATTTTTTAAGCCACTACATCAAAATCTCTCATAATGGGAGAGGGGGAACGGATTCCGACAGCTGATTTTTTGCCGTCGGATTCCGTTCCCCCTGTTTTTCTCAAACAAAGCGGATCTTCTAATATCTATCTCAATGGTCTTGGTTTATTGACCCCCATAGCCTAGTGGTCAGTGCAATGACTTTTAAGAGCTGATGATTTTTAGGAGACACAAGTTCAAGTCCCGGCTAGGGCTCCTTTTTTGTTTTTTGATCCCATATTTTCCTATCATAATAAAAGGCAACAACTCCAAAATATATTTATTTGAACTGGTGCCAGGTAACTACATCCAAACACAAAATAGAATCAGCATTTTTTTAAGCCACTACATCAATATCTCTCATAATGGGAGAGGGGGAACGGATTCCGACAGCTGATTTTTTGCCGTCGGATTCCGTTCCCCCTGTTTTTCTCAAACAAAGAGGATCTTCTAATGTCTATCTCAATGGTCTTGGTTTGTTGACCCCCATAGCCTAGTGGTCAGTGCAATGACTTTTAAGAGCTGATGATTTTTAGGAGACACAAGTTCAAGTCCTGGCTAGGGCTCTTTTTTTGTTTTTTGATCCCATATTTTCCTATCATAATAAAAGGCAACAACTCCAAAATATATACTTTATTTGAACTGGTGCCAGGTAACTACATCCAAACACAAAATAGAATCAGCATTTTTTAAGCCACTACATCAATATCTCTCATAATGGGAGAGGGGGAACGGATTCCGATAGCTGATTTTTTGCCGTCGGATTCCGTTCCCCCTGTTTTTCTCAAACAAAGAGGATCTTCTAATATCTATCTCAATGGTCTTGGTTTGTTGACCCCCATAGCCTAGTGGTCAGTGCAATGACTTTTAAGAGCTGATGATTTTTAGGAGACACAAGTTTAAGTCCCGGCTCTTGGACTTTTTTTTTATACCAGATTTTCCTAATATAAAAAAGGCATAAACCAGGTAATCACCATACATTTAATCTAACTTTATCAAGCCTTCATGTAGCTCAAACAGTAGAGCATTGGCACTTGCAACGCCAAGGTCAATGGTTCGATTCCCAGGGAAAGCAAGAACGTATATTCAAACTAATTTCAAATGCAAACGTCATCCAAATGGTTCAATGAAATATTTCTCAAATAAAAACTATCTTCTAATATCTATCAAACTTATGCTGATTTCTTGACCCCTTATAGCCTAGTGGTCAGTGCAATGACTTTTAAGAGCTGATGATTTTTAGGAGACACAAGTTCAAGTCCCGGCTCTTGGACTTTTTTTTTATACCAGATTTTCCTAATATAAAAAAGGCATAAACCAGGTAATCACCATACATTTAATCTAACTTTATCAAGCCTTCATGTAGCTCAAGCAGTAGAGCATTGGCACTTGCAACGCCAAGGTCAATGGTTCGATTCCCAGGGAAAGCAAGAACGTATATTCAAACTAATTTCAAATGCAAACGTCATCCAAATGGTTCAATGAAATATTTCTCAAATAAAAACCTTCTTCTAATATCTATCAAACTTATGCTGATTTCTTGACCCCTTATAGCCTAGTGGTCAGTGCAATGACTTTTAAGAGCTGATGATTTTTAGGAGACACAAGTTCAAGTCCTGGCTAGGGCTCTTTTTTTGTTTTTTGATCCCATATTTTCCTATCATAATAAAAGGCAACAACTCCAAAATATATTTCTTTGAACTGGTGCCAGGTAACTACATCCAAACACAAAATAGAATCAGCATTTTTTAAGCCACTACATCAAAATCTCTCATAATGGGAGAGGGGGAACGGATTCCGACAGCTGATTTTTTGCCGTCAGATTCCGTTCCCCCAGTTTTTCTCAAACAAAGCGGATCTTCTAATATCTATCTCAATGGTCTTGGTTTATTGACCCCCATAGCCTAGTGGTCAGTGCAATGACTTTTAAGAGCTGATGATTTTTAGGAGACACAAGTTCAAGTCCCGGCTAGGGCTCCTTTTTTGTTTTTTGATCCCATATTTTCCTATCATAATAAAAGGCAACAACTCCAAAATATATTTCTTTGAACTGGTGCCAGGTAACTACATCCAAACACGAAATAGAATCAGCTTTTTTTAAGCCACTACATCAATATCTCTCATAATGGGAGAGGGGAAACGGATTCCGACAGCTGATTTTTTGCCGTCGGATTCCGTTCCCCCTGTTTTTCTCAAACAAAGAGGATCTTCTAATGTCTATCTCAATGGTCTTGGTTTGTTGACCCCCATAGCCTAGTGGTCAGTGCAATGACTTTTAAGAGCTGATGATTTTTAGGAGACACAAGTTCAAGTCCCGGCTCTTGGACTTTTTTTTTATACCAGATTTTCCTAATATAAAAAAGGCATAAACCAGGTAATCACCATACATTTAATCTAACTTTATCAAGCCTTCATGTAGCTCAAGCAGTAGAGCATTGGCACTTGCAACGCCAAGGTCAATGGTTCGATTCCCAGGGAAAGCAAGAACGTATATTCAAACTAATTTCAAATGCAAACGTCATCCAAATGGTTCAATGAAATATTTCTCAAATAAAAACCTTCTTCTAATATCTATCAAACTTATGCTGATTTCTTGACCCCTTATAGCCTAGTGGTCAGTGCAATGACTTTTAAGAGCTGATGATTTTTAGGAGACACAAGTTCAAGTCCTGGCTAGGGCTCTTTTTTTGTTTTTTGATCCCATATTTTCCTATCATAATAAAAGGCAACAACTCCAAAATATATTTCTTTGAACTGGTGCCAGGTAACTACATCCAAACACAAAATAGAATCAGCATTTTTTAAGCCACTACATCAAAATCTCTCATAATGGGAGAGGGGGAACGGATTCCGACAGCTGATTTTTTGCCGTCAGATTCCGTTCCCCCAGTTTTTCTCAAACAAAGCGGATCTTCTAATATCTATCTCAATGGTCTTGGTTTATTGACCCCCATAGCCTAGTGGTCAGTGCAATGACTTTTAAGAGCTGATGATTTTTAGGAGACACAAGTTCAAGTCCCGGCTAGGGCTCCTTTTTTGTTTTTTGATCCCATATTTTCCTATCATAATAAAAGGCAACAACTCCAAAATATATTTCTTTGAACTGGTGCCAGGTAACTACATCCAAACACGAAATAGAATCAGCTTTTTTTAAGCCACTACATCAATATCTCTCATAATGGGAGAGGGGAAACGGATTCCGACAGCTGATTTTTTGCCGTCGGATTCCGTTCCCCCTGTTTTTCTCAAACAAAGAGGATCTTCTAATGTCTATCTCAATGGTCTTGGTTTGTTGACCCCCATAGCCTAGTGGTCAGTGCAATGACTTTTAAGAGCTGATGATTTTTAGGAGACACAAGTTCAAGTCCCGGCTCTTGGACTTTTTTTTTATACCAGATTTTCCTAATATAAAAAAGGCATAAACCAGGTAATCACCATACATTTAATCTAACTTTATCAAGCCTTCATGTAGCTCAAGCAGTAGAGCATTGGCACTTGCAACGCCAAGGTCAATGGTTCGATTCCCAGGGAAAGCAAGAACGTATATTCAAACTAATTTCAAATGCAAACGTCATCCAAATGGTTCAATGAAATATTTCTCAAATAAAAACCTTCTTCTAATATCTATCAAACTTATGCTGATTTCTTGACCCCTTATAGCCTAGTGGTCAGTGCAATGACTTTTAAGAGCTGATGATTTTTAGGAGACACAAGTTCAAGTCCTGGCTAGGGCTCTTTTTTTGTTTTTTGATCCCATATTTTCCTATCATAATAAAAGGCAACAACTCCAAAATATATTTCTTTGAACTGGTGCCAGGTAACTACATCCAAACACAAAATAGAATCAGCATTTTTTAAGCCACTACATCAAAATCTCTCATAATGGGAGAGGGGGAACGGATTCCGACAGCTGATTTTTTGCCGTCAGATTCCGTTCCCCCAGTTTTTCTCAAACAAAGCGGATCTTCTAATATCTATCTCAATGGTCTTGGTTTATTGACCCCCATAGCCTAGTGGTCAGTGCAATGACTTTTAAGAGCTGATGATTTTTAGGAGACACAAGTTCAAGTCCCGGCTAGGGCTCCTTTTTTGTTTTTTGATCCCATATTTTCCTATCATAATAAAAGGCAACAACTCCAAAATATATTTCTTTGAACTGGTGCCAGGTAACTACATCCAAACACGAAATAGAATCAGCTTTTTTTAAGCCACTACATCAATATCTCTCATAATGGGAGAGGGGAAACGGATTCCGACAGCTGATTTTTTGCCGTCGGATTCCGTTCCCCCTGTTTTTCTCAAACAAAGAGGATCTTCTAATGTCTATCTCAATGGTCTTGGTTTGTTGACCCCCATAGCCTAGTGGTCAGTGCAATGACTTTTAAGAGCTGATGATTTTTAGGAGACACAAGTTCAAGTCCCGGCTCTTGGACTTTTTTTTTATACCAGATTTTCCTAATATAAAAAAGGCATAAACCAGGTAATCACCATACATTTAATCTAAATTTATCAAGCCTTCATGTAGCTCAAACAGTAGAGCATTGGCACTTGCAACGCCAAGGTCAATGGTTTGATTCCCAGGGAAAGCAAGAACGTATATTCAATCTAATTTCAAATGCAAACGTCATCCAAATGGTTCAATGAAATATTTCTCAAATAAAAACTATCTTCTAATATCTATCAAACTTATGCTGATTTCTTGACCCCTTATAGCCTAGTGGTCAGTGCAATGACTTTTAAGAGCTGATGATTTTTAGGAGACACAAGTTCAAGTCCTGGCTAGGGCTCTTTTTTTGTTTTTTGATCCCATATTTTCCTATCATAATAAAAGGCAACAACTCCAAAATATATTTCTTTGAACTGGTGCCAGGTAACTACATCCAAACACAAAATAGAATCAGCTTTTTTTAAGCCACTACATCAATATCTCTCATAATGGGAGAGGGGGAACGGATTCCGACAGCTGATTTTTTGCCGTCGGATTCCGTTCCCCCTGTTTTTCTCAAACAAAGAGGATCTTCTAATGTCTATCTCAATGGTCTTGGTTTGTTGACCCCCATAGCCTAGTGGTCAGTGCAATGACTTTTAAGAGCTGATGATTTTTAGGAGACACAAGTTCAAGTCCCGGCTAGGGCTCCTTTTTTGTTTTTTGATCCCATATTTTCCTATCATAATAAAAGGCAACAACTCCAAAATATATTTATTTGAACTGGTGCCAGGTAACTACATCCAAACACAAAATAGAATCAGCATTTTTTAAGCCACTACATCAAAATCTCTCATAATGGGAGAGGGGGAACGGATTCCGACAGCTGATTTTTTGCCGTCGGATTCCGTTCCCCCTGTTTTTCTCAAACAAAGAGGATCTTCTAATGTCTATCTCAATGGTCTTGGTTTGTTGACCCCCATAGCCTAGTGGTCAGTGCAATGACTTTTAAGAGCTGATGATTTTTAGGAGACACAAGTTCAAGTCCCGGCTAGGGCTCCTTTTTTGTTTTTTGATCCCATATTTTCCTATCATAATAAAAGGCAACAACTCCAAAATATATTTCTTTGAACTGGTGCCAGGTAACTACATCCAAACACAAAATAGAATCAGCATTTTTTAAGCCACTACATCAAAATCTCTCATAATGGGAGAGGGGGAACGGATTCCGACAGCTGATTTTTTGCCGTCGGATTCCGTTCCCCCTGTTTTTCTCAAACAAAGAGGATCTTCTAATGTCTATCTCAATGGTCTTGGTTTGTTGACCCCCATAGCCTAGTGGTCAGTGCAATGACTTTTAAGAGCTGATGATTTTTAGGAGACACAAGTTCAAGTCCCGGCTAGGGCTCCCTTTTTGTTTTTTGATCCCATATTTTCCTATCATAATAAAAGGCAACAACTCCAAAATATATTTCTTTGAACTGGTGCCAGGTAACTACATCCAAACACAAAATAGAATCAGCATTTTTTAAGCCACTACATCAATATCTCTCATAATGGGAGAGGGGGAACGGATTCCGACAGCTGATTTTTTGCCGTCGGATTCCGTTCCCCCTGTTTTTCTCAAACAAAGAGGATCTTCTAATGTCTATCTCAATGGTCTTGGTTTGTTGACCCCCATAGCCTAGTGGTCAGTGCAATGACTTTTAAGAGCTGATGATTTTTAGGAGACACAAGTTCAAGTCCTGGCTAGGGCTCTTTTTTTGTTTTTTGATCCCATATTTTCCTATCATAATAAAAGGCAACAACTCCAAAATATATACTTTATTTGAACTGGTGCCAGGTAACTACATCCAAACACAAAATAGAATCAGCATTTTTTAAGCCACTACATCAATATCTCTCATAATGGGAGAGGGGGAACGGATTCCGATAGCTGATTTTTTGCCGTCGGATTCCGTTCCCCCTGTTTTTCTCAAACAAAGAGGATCTTCTAATATCTATCTCAATGGTCTTGGTTTGTTGACCCCCATAGCCTAGTGGTCAGTGCAATGACTTTTAAGAGCTGATGATTTTTAGGAGACACAAGTTTAAGTCCCGGCTCTTGGACTTTTTTTTTATACCAGATTTTCCTAATATAAAACAGGCATAAACCAGGTAATCACCATACATTTAATCTAACTTTATCAAGCCTTCATGTAGCTCAAACATTAGAGCATTGGCACTTGCAACGCCAAGGTCAATGGTTCGATTCCCAGGGAAAGCAAGAACGTATATTCAAACTAATTTCAAATGCAAACGTCATCCAAATGGTTCAATGAAATATTTCTCAAATAAAAACTATCTTCTAATATCTATCAAACTTATGCTGATTTCTTGACCCCTTATAGCCTAGTGGTCAGTGCAATGATTTTTAAGAGCTGATGATTTTTAGGAGACACAAGTTCAAGTCCTGGCTAGGGCTCTTTTTTTGTTTTTTGATCCCATATTTTCCTATCATAATAAAAGGCAACAACTCCAAAATATATTTCTTTGAACTGGTGCCAGGTAACTACATCCAAACACAAAATAGAATCAGCTTTTTTTAAGCCACTACATCAATATCTCCCATAATGGGAGAGGGGGAACGGATTCCGACAGCTGATTTTTTGCCGTCGGATTCCGTTCCCCCTGTTTTTCTCAAACAAAGAGGATCTTCTAATGTCTATCTCAATGGTCTTGGTTTGTTGACCCCCATAGCCTAGTGGTCAGTGCAATGACTTTTAAGAGCTGATGATTTTTAGGAGACACAAGTTCAAGTCCCGGCTAGGGCTCCTTTTTTGTTTTTTGATCCCATATTTTCCTATCATAATAAAAGGCAACAACTCCAAAATATATTTCTTTGAACTGGTGCCAGGTAACTACATCCAAACACAAAATAGAATCAGCTTTTTTTAAGCCACTACATCAATATCTCTCATAATGGGAGAGGGGGAACGGATTCCGACAGCTGATTTTTTGCCGTCGGATTCCGTTCCCCCTGTTTTTCTCAAACAAAGAGGATCTTCTAATGTCTATCTCAATGGTCTTGGTTTGTTGACCCCCATAGCCTAGTGGTCAGTGCAATGACTTTTAAGAGCTGATGATTTTTAGGAGACACAAGTTCAAGTCCCGGCTCTTGGACTTTTTTTTTATACCAGATTTTCCTAATATAAAAAAGGCATAAACCAGGTAATCACCATACATTTAATCTAACTTTATCAAGCCTTCATGTAACTCAAACAGTAAAGCATTGGCACTTGCAACGCCAAGGTCAATGGTTCGATTCCCAGGGAAAGCAAGAACGTGTATTCAAACTAATTTCAAATGCAAACGTCATCCAAATGGTTCAATGAAATATTTCTCAAATAAAAACAATCTTCTAATATCTATCAAACTTATGCTGATTTCTTGACCCCTTATAGCCTAGTGGTCAGTGCAATGACTTTTAAGAGCTGATGATTTTTAGGAGACACAAGTTCAAGTCCTGGCTAGGGCTCTTTTTTTGTTTTTTGATCCCATATTTTCCTATCATAATAAAAGGCAACAACTCCAAAATATATTTCTTTGAACTGGTGCCAGGTAACTACATCCAAACACAAAATAGAATCAGCTTTTTTTAAGCCACTACATCAATATCTCTCATAATGGGAGAGGGGGAACGGATTCCGACAGCTGATTTTTTGCCGTCGGATTCCGTTCCCCCTGTTTTTCTCAAACAAAGAGGATCTTCTAATGTCTATCTCAATGGTCTTGGTTTGTTGACCCCCATAGCCTAGTGGTCAGTGCAATGACTTTTAAGAGCTGATGATTTTTAGGAGACACAAGTTCAAGTCCCGGCTAGGGCTCCTTTTTTGTTTTTTGATCCCATATTTTCCTATCATAATAAAAGGCAACAACTCCAAAATATATTTATTTGAACTGGTGCCAGGTAACTACATCCAAACATAAAATAGAATCAGCATTTTTTAAGCCACTACATCAAAATCTCTCATAATGGGAGAGGGGGAACGGATTCCGACAGCTGATTTTTTGCCGTCGGATTCCGTTCCCCCTGTTTTTCTCAAACAAAGAGGATCTTCTAATGTCTATCTCAATGGTCTTGGTTTGTTGACCCCCATAGCCTAGTGGTCAGTGCAATGACTTTTAAGAGCTGATGATTTTTAGGAGACACAAGTTCAAGTCCCGGCTAGGGCTCCTTTTTTGTTTTTTGATCCCATATTTTCCTATCATAATAAAAGGCAACAACTCCAAAATATATTTCTTTGAACTGGTGCCAGGTAACTACATCCAAACACAAAATAGAATCAGCATTTTTTAAGCCACTACATCAAAATCTCTCATAATGGGAGAGGGGGAACGGATTCCGACAGCTGATTTTTTGCCGTCGGATTCCGTTCCCCCTGTTTTTCTCAAACAAAGAGGATCTTCTAATGTCTATCTCAATGGTCTTGGTTTGTTGACCCCCATAGCCTAGTGGTCAGTGCAATGACTTTTAAGAGCTGATGATTTTTAGGAGACACAAGTTCAAGTCCCGGCTAGGGCTCCCTTTTTGTTTTTTGATCCCATATTTTCCTATCATAATAAAAGGCAACAACTCCAAAATATATTTCTTTGAACTGGTGCCAGGTAACTACATCCAAACACAAAATAGAATCAGCATTTTTTAAGCCACTACATCAATATCTCTCATAATGGGAGAGGGGGAACGGATTCCGACAGCTGATTTTTTGCCGTCGGATTCCGTTCCCCCTGTTTTTCTCAAACAAAGAGGATCTTCTAATGTCTATCTCAATGGTCTTGGTTTGTTGACCCCCATAGCCTAGTGGTCAGTGCAATGACTTTTAAGAGCTGATGATTTTTAGGAGACACAAGTTCAAGTCCTGGCTAGGGCTCTTTTTTTGTTTTTTGATCCCATATTTTCCTATCATAATAAAAGGCAACAACTCCAAAATATATACTTTATTTGAACTGGTGCCAGGTAACTACATCCAAACACAAAATAGAATCAGCATTTTTTAAGCCACTACATCAATATCTCTCATAATGGGAGAGGGGGAACGGATTCCGATAGCTGATTTTTTGCCGTCGGATTCCGTTCCCCCTGTTTTTCTCAAACAAAGAGGATCTTCTAATATCTATCTCAATGGTCTTGGTTTGTTGACCCCCATAGCCTAGTGGTCAGTGCAATGACTTTTAAGAGCTGATGATTTTTAGGAGACACAAGTTTAAGTCCCGGCTCTTGGACTTTTTTTTTATACCAGATTTTCCTAATATAAAACAGGCATAAACCAGGTAATCACCATACATTTAATCTAACTTTATCAAGCCTTCATGTAGCTCAAACATTAGAGCATTGGCACTTGCAACGCCAAGGTCAATGGTTCGATTCCCAGGGAAAGCAAGAACGTATATTCAAACTAATTTCAAATGCAAACGTCATCCAAATGGTTCAATGAAATATTTCTCAAATAAAAACTATCTTCTAATATCTATCAAACTTATGCTGATTTCTTGACCCCTTATAGCCTAGTGGTCAGTGCAATGACTTTTAAGAGCTGATGATTTTTAGGAGACACAAGTTCAAGTCCTGGCTAGGGCTCTTTTTTTGTTTTTTGATCCCATATTTTCCTATCATAATAAAAGGCAACAACTCCAAAATATATTTCTTTGAACTGGTGCCAGGTAACTACATCCAAACACAAAATAGAATCAGCTTTTTTTAAGCCACTACATCAATATCTCCCATAATGGGAGAGGGGGAACGGATTCCGACAGCTGATTTTTTGCCGTCGGATTCCGTTCCCCCTGTTTTTCTCAAACAAAGAGGATCTTCTAATGTCTATCTCAATGGTCTTGGTTTGTTGACCCCCATAGCCTAGTGGTCAGTGCAATGACTTTTAAGAGCTGATGATTTTTAGGAGACACAAGTTCAAGTCCCGGCTAGGGCTCCTTTTTTGTTTTTTGATCCCATATTTTCCTATCATAATAAAAGGCAACAACTCCAAAATATATTTCTTTGAACTGGTGCCAGGTAACTACATCCAAACACAAAATAGAATCAGCTTTTTTTAAGCCACTACATCAATATCTCTCATAATGGGAGAGGGGGAACGGATTCCGACAGCTGATTTTTTGCCGTCGGATTCCGTTCCCCCTGTTTTTCTCAAACAAAGAGGATCTTCTAATGTCTATCTCAATGGTCTTGGTTTGTTGACCCCCATAGCCTAGTGGTCAGTGCAATGACTTTTAAGAGCTGATGATTTTTAGGAGACACAAGTTCAAGTCCCGGCTCTTGGACTTTTTTTTTATACCAGATTTTCCTAATATAAAAAAGGCATAAACCAGGTAATCACCATACGTTTAATCTAACTTTATCAAGCCTTCATGTAGCTCAAACAGTAGAGCATTGGCACTTGCAACGCCAAGGTCAATGGTTCGATTCCCAGGGAAAGCAAGAACGTATATTCAAACTAATTTCAAATGCAAACGTCATCCAAATGGTTCAATGAAATATTTCTCAAATAAAAACTATCTTCTAATATCTATCAAACTTATGCTGATTTCTTGACCCCTTATAGCCTAGTGGTCAGTGCAATGACTTTTAAGAGCTGATGATTTTTAGGAGACACAAGTTCAAGTCCTGGCTAGGGCTCTTTTTTTGTTTTTTGATCCCATATTTTCCTATCATAATAAAAGGCAACAACTCCAAAATATATTTCTTTGAACTGGTGCCAGGTAACTACATCCAAACACAAAATAGAATCAGCTTTTTTTAAGCCACTACATCAATATCTCCCATAATGGGAGAGGGGGAACGGATTCCGACAGCTGATTTTTTGCCGTCGGATTCCGTTCCCCGGGTTTTTCTCAAACAAAGAGGATCTTCTAATGTCTATCTCAATGGTCTTGGTTTGTTGACCCCCATAGCCTAGTGGTCAGTGCAATGACTTTTAAGAGCTGATGATTTTTAGGAGACACAAGTTCAAGTCCCGGCTAGGGCTCCTTTTTTGTTTTTTGATCCCATATTTTCCTATCATAATAAAAGGCAACAACTCCAAAATATATTTCTTTGAACTGGTGCCAGGTAACTACATCCAAACACAAAATAGAATCAGCTTTTTTTAAGCCACTACATCAATATCTCTCATAATGGGAGAGGGGGAACGGATTCCGACAGCTGATTTTTTGCCGTCGGATTCCGTTCCCCCTGTTTTTCTCAAACAAAGAGGATCTTCTAATATCTATCTCAATGGTCTTGGTTTGTTGACCCCCATAGCCTAGTGGTCAGTGCAATGACTTTTAAGAGCTGATGATTTTTAGGAGACACAAGTTCAAGTCCCGGCTCTTGGACTTTTTTTTTATACCAGATTTTCCTAATATAAAAAAGGCATAAACCAGGTAATCACCATACATTTAATCTAACTTTATCAAGCCTTCATGTAGCTCAAACAGTAGAGCATTGGCACTTGCAACGCCAAGGTCAATGGTTCGATTCCCAGGGAAAGCAAGAACGTATATTCAAACTAATTTCAAATGCAAACGTCATCCAAATGGTTCAATGAAATATTTCTCAAATAAAAACTATCTTCTAATATCTATCAAACTTATGCTGATTTCTTGACCCCTTATAGCCTAGTGGTCAGTGAAATGACTTTTAAGAGCTGATGATTTTTAGGAGACACAAGTTCAAGTCCCGGCTAGGGCTCCTTTTTTGTTTTTTGATCCCATATTTTCCTATCATAATAAAAGGCAACAACTCCAAAATATATTTCTTTGAACTGGTGCCAGGTAACTACATCCAAACACAAAATAGAATCAGCTTTTTTTAAGCCACTACATCAATATCTCTCATAATGGGAGAGGGGGAACGGATTCCGACAGCTGATTTTTTGCCGTCGGATTCCGTTCCCCCTGTTTTTCTCAAACAAAGAGGATCTTCTAATGTCTATCTCAATGGTCTTGGTTTGTTGACCCCCATAGCCTAGTGGTCAGTGCAATGACTTTTAAGAGCTGATGATTTTTAGGAGACACAAGTTCAAGTCCCGGCTAGGGCTCCTTTTTTGTTTTTTGATCCCATATTTTCCTATCATAATAAAAGGCAACAACTCCAAAATATATTTATTTGAACTGGTGCCAGGTAACTACATCCAAACACAAAATAGAATCAGCATTTGTTAAGCCACTACATCAAAATCTCTCATAATGGGAGAGGGGGAACGGATTCCGACAGCTGATTTTTTGCCGTCGGATTCCGTTCCCCCTGTTTTTCTCAAACAAAGCAGATCTTCTAATATCTATCTCAATGGTCTTGGTTTGTTGACCCCCATAGCCTAGTGGTCAGTGCAATGACTTTTAAGAGCTGATGATTTTTAGGAGACACAAGTTCAAGTCCCGGCTAGGGCTCCTTTTTTGTTTTTTGATCCCATATTTTCCTATCATAATAAAAGGCAACAACTCCAAAATATATTTCTTTGAACTGGTGCCAGGTAACTACATCCAAACACAAAATAGAATCAGCTTTTTTTAAGCCACTACATCAATATCTCTCATAATGGGAGAGGGGAAACGGATTCCGACAGCTGATTTTTTGCCGTCGGATTCCGTTCCCCCTGTTTTTCTCAAACAAAGAGGATCTTCTAATGTCTATCTCAATGGTCTTGGTTTGTTGACCCCCATAGCCTAGTGGTCAGTGCAATGACTTTTAAGAGCTGATGATTTTTAGGAGACACAAGTTCAAGTCCCGGCTCTTGGACTTTTTTTTTATACCAGATTTTCCTAATATAAAAAAGGCATAAACCAGGTAATCACCATACATTTAATCTAAATTTATCAAGCCTTCATGTAGCTCAAACAGTAGAGCATTGGCACTTGCAACGCCTAGGTCAATGGTTCGATTCCCAGGGAAAGCAAGAACGTATATTCAAACTAATTTCAAATGCAAACGTCATCCAAATGGTTCAATGAAATATTTCTCAAATAAAAACTATCTTCTAATATCTATCAAACTTATGCTGATTTCTTGACCCCTTATAGCCTAGTGGTCAGTGCAATGACTTTTAAGAGCTGATGATTTTTAGGAGACACAAGTTCAAGTCCTGGCTAGGGCTCTTTTTTTGTTTTTTGATCCCATATTTTCCTATCATAATAAAAGGCAACAACTCCAAAATATATTTCTTTGAACTGGTGCCAGGTAACTACATCCAAACACAAAATAGAATCAGCTTTTTTTAAGCCACTACATCAATATCTCTCATAATGGGAGAGGGGGAACGGATTCCGACAGCTGATTTTTTGCCGTCGGATTCCGTTCCCCCTGTTTTTCTCAAACAAAGAGGATCTTCTAATGTCTATCTCAATGGTCTTGGTTTGTTGACCCCCATAGCCTAGTGGTCAGTGCAATGACTTTTAAGAGCTGATGATTTTTAGGAGACACAAGTTCAAGTCCCGGCTAGGGCTCCTTTTTTGTTTTTTGATCCCATATTTTCCTATCATAATAAAAGGCAACAACTCCAAAATATATTTATTTGAACTGGTGCCAGGTAACTACATCCAAACACAAAATAGAATCAGCATTTTTTAAGCCACTACATCAAAATCTCTCATAATGGGAGAGGGGGAACGGATTCCGACAGCTGATTTTTTGCCGTCGGATTCCGTTCCCCCTGTTTTTCTCAAACAAAGAGGATCTTCTAATGTCTATCTCAATGGTCTTGGTTTGTTGACCCCCATAGCCTAGTGGTCAGTGCAATGACTT
Organism: Phoxinus phoxinus; assembly: GCF_949152265.1. NCBI lineage: Eukaryota > Metazoa > Chordata > Actinopteri > Cypriniformes > Leuciscidae > Phoxinus > Phoxinus phoxinus. The sequence continues at coordinate 18,522,775 of NC_136878.1, read as the reverse complement.
TTAAGAGCTGATGATTTTTAGGAGACACAAGTTCAAGTCCCGGCTAGGGCTCCTTTTTTGTTTTTTGATCCCATATTTTCCTATCATAATAAAAGGCAACAACTCCAAAATATATTTCTTTGAACTGGTGCCAGGTAACTACATCCAAACACAAAATAGAATCAGCATTTTTTAAGCCACTACATCAAAATCTCTCATAATGGGAGAGGGGGAACGGATTCCGACAGCTGATTTTTTGCCGTCGGATTCCGTTCCCCCTGTTTTTCTCAAACAAAGCGGATCTTCTAATATCTATCTCAATGGTCTTGGTTTATTGACCCCCATAGCCTAGTGGTCAGTGCAATGACTTTTAAGAGCTGATGATTTTTAGGAGACACAAGTTCAAGTCCCGGCTAGGGCTCCTTTTTTGTTTTTTGATCCCATATTTTCCTATCATAATAAAAGGCAACAACTCCAAAATATATTTATTTGAACTGGTGCCAGGTAACTACATCCAAACACAAAATAGAATCAGCATTTTTTTAAGCCACTACATCAATATCTCTCATAATGGGAGAGGGGGAACGGATTCCGACAGCTGATTTTTTGCCGTCGGATTCCGTTCCCCCTGTTTTTCTCAAACAAAGAGGATCTTCTAATGTCTATCTCAATGGTCTTGGTTTGTTGACCCCCATAGCCTAGTGGTCAGTGCAATGACTTTTAAGAGCTGATGATTTTTAGGAGACACAAGTTCAAGTCCCGGCTAGGGCTCCTTTTTTGTTTTTTGATCCCATATTTTCCTATCATAATAAAAGGCAACAACTCCAAAATATATTTATTTGAACTGGTGCCAGGTAACTACATCCAAACACAAAATAGAATCAGCATTTTTTAAGCCACTACATCAATATCTCTCATAATGGGAGAGGGGGAACGGATTCCGACAGCTGATTTTTTGCCGTTGGATTCCGTTCCCCCTGTTTTTCTCAAACAAAGAGGATCTTCTAATGTCTATCTCAATGGTCTTGGTTTGTTGACCCCCATAGCCTAGTGGTCAGTGCAATGACTTTTAAGAGCTGATGATTTTTAGGAGACACAAGTTCAAGTCCCGGCTAGGGCTCCTTTTTTGTTTTTTGATCCCATATTTTCCTATCATAATAAAAGGCAACAACTCCAAAATATATTTATTTGAACTGGTGCCAGGTAACTACATCCAAACACAAAATAGAATCAGCATTTGTTAAGCCACTACATCAAAATCTCTCATAATGGGAGAGGGGGAACGGATTCCGACAGCTGATTTTTTGCCGTCGGATTCCGTTCCCCCTGTTTTTCTCAAACAAAGCGGATCTTCTAATATCTATCTCAATGGTTTTGGTTTATTGACCCCCATAGCCTAGTGGTCAGTGCAATGACTTTCAAGAGCTGATGATTTTTAGGAGACACAAGTTCAAGTCCCGGCTAGGGCTCCTTTTTTGTTTTTTGATCCCATATTTTCCTATCATAATAAAAGGCAACAACTCCAAAATATATTTCTTTGAACTGGTGCCAGGTAACTACATCCAAACACAAAATAGAATCAGCTTTTTTTAAGCCACTACATCAATATCTCTCATAATGGGAGAGGGGGAACGGATTCCGACAGCTGATTTTTTGCCGTCGGATTCCGTTCCCCCTGTTTTTCTCAAACAAAGAGGATCTTCTAATGTCTATCTCAATGGTCTTGGTTTGTTGACCCCCATAGCCTAGTGGTCAGTGCAATGACTTTTAAGAGCTGATGATTTTTAGGAGACACAAGTTCAAGTCCTGGCTAGGGCTCTTTTTTTGTTTTTTGATCCCATATTTTCCTATCATAATAAAAGGCAACAACTCCAAAATATATTTCTTTGAACTGGTGCCAGGTAACTACATCCAAACACAAAATAGAATCAGCATTTTTTAAGCCACTACATCAATATCTCTCATAATGGGAGAGGGGGAACGGATTCCGACAGCTGATTTTTTGCCGTCGGATTCCGTTCCCCCTGTTTTTCTCAAACAAAGAGGATCTTCTAATATCTATCTCAATGGTCTTGGTTTGTTGACCCCCATAGCCTAGTGGTCAGTGCAATGACTTTTAAGAGCTGATGATTTTTAGGAGACACAAGTTCAAGTCCCGGCTCTTGGACTTTTTTTTTATACCAGATTTTCCTAATATAAAAAAGGCATAAACCAGGTAATCACCATACGTTTAATCTAACTTTATCAAGCCTTCATGTAGCTCAAACAGTAGAGCATTGGCACTTGCAACGCCAAGGTCAATGGTTCGATTCCCAGGGAAAGCAAGAACGTATATTCAAACTAATTTCAAATGCAAACGTCATCCAAATGGTTCAATGAAATATTTCTCAAATAAAAACTATCTTCTAATATCTATCAAACTTATGCTGATTTCTTGACCCCTTATAGCCTAGTGGTCAGTGCAATGACTTTTAAGAGCTGATGATTTTTAGGAGACACAAGTTCAAGTCCTGGCTAGGGCTCTTTTTTTGTTTTTTAATCCCATATTTTGCTATAATAATAAAAGGCAACAACTCCAAAATATATTTCTTTGAACTGGTGCCAGGTAACTACATCCAAACACAAAATAGAATCAGCTTTTTTTAAGCCACTACATCAATATCTCTCATAATGGGAGAGGGGGAACGGATTCCGACAGCTGATTTTTTGCCGTCGGATTCCGTTCCCCCTGTTTTTCTCAAACAAAGAGGATCTTCTAATGTCTATCTCAATGGTCTTGGTTTGTTGACCCCCATAGCCTAGTGGTCAGTGCAATGACTTTTAAGAGCTGATGATTTTTAGGAGACACAAGTTCAAGTCCCGGCTAGGGCTCCTTTTTTGTTTTATGACCCCATATTTTCCTATCATAATAAAAGGCAACAACTCCAAAATATATTTATTTGAACTGGTGCCAGGTAACTATCCAAACACAAAATAGAATCAGCATTTTTTAAGCCACTACATCAATATCTCTCATAATGGGAGAGGGGGAACGGATTCCGACAGCTGATTTTATGCCGTCGGATTCCGTTCCCCCTGTTTTTCTCAAACAAAGAGGATCTTCTAATGTCTATCTCAAGACAAAAAAAGGCATAAACCAGGTAATCACCATACATTTAATCTAACTTTATCAAGCCTTCATGTAGCTCAAGCAGTAGAGCATTGGCACTTGCAACGCCAAGGTCAATGGTTCGATTCCCAGGGAAAGCAAGAACGTATATTCAAACTAATTTCAAATGCAAACGTCATCCAAATGGTTCAATGAAATATTTCTCAAATAAAAACTATCTTCTAATATCTATCAAACTTATGCTGATTTCTTGACCCCTTATAGCCTAGTGGTCAGTGCAATGACTTTTAAGAGCTGATGATTTTTAGGAGACACAAGTTCAAGTCCTGGCTAGGGCTCTTTTTTTGTTTTTTGATCCCATATTTTCCTATCATAATAAAAGGCAACAACTCCAAAATATATTTCTTTGAACTGGTGCCAGGTAACTACATCCAAACACAAAATAGAATCAGCTTTTTTTAAGCCACTACATCAATATCTCTCATAATGGGAGAGGGGGAACGGATTCCGACAGCTGATTTTTTGCCGTCGGATTCCGTTCCCCCTGTTTTTCTCAAACAAAGAGGATCTTCTAATGTCTATCTCAATGGTTTTGGTTTGTTGACCCCCATAGCCTAGTGGTCAGTGCAATGACTTTTAAGAGCTGATGATTTTTAGGAGACACAAGTTCAAGTCCCGGCTAGGGCTCCTTTTTTGTTTTTTGATCCCATATTTTCCTATCATAATAAAAGGCAACAACTCCAAAATATATTTCTTTGAACTGGTGCCAGGTAACTACATCCAAACACAAAATAGAATCAGCATTTTTTAAGCCACTACATCAATATCTCTCATAATGGGAGAGGGGGAACGGATTCCGACAGCTGATTTTTTGCCGTCGGATTCCGTTCCCCCTGTTTTTCTCAAACAAAGCAGATCTTCTAATATCTATCTCAATGGTCTTGGTTTGTTGACCCCCATAGCCTAGTGGTCAGTGCAATGACTTTTAAGAGCTGATGATTTTTAGGAGACACAAGTTCAAGTCCCGGCTAGGGCTCCTTTTTTGTTTTTTGATCCCATATTTTCCTATCATAATAAAAGGCAACAACTCCAAAATATATTTCTTTGAACTGGTGCCAGGTAACTACATCCAAACACAAAATAGAATCAGCTTTTTTTAAGCCACTACATCAATATCTCTCATAATGGGAGAGGGGGAACGGATTCCGACAGCTGATTTTTTGCCGTCGGATTCCGTTCCCCCTGTTTTTCTCAAACAAAGAGGATCTTCTAATGTCTATCTCAATGGTCTTGGTTTGTTGACCCCCATAGCCTAGTGGTCAGTGCAATGACTTTTAAGAGCTGATGATTTTTAGGAGACACAAGTTCAAGTCCCGGCTAGGGCTCCTTTTTTGTTTTTTGATCCCATATTTTCCTATCATAATAAAAGGCAACAACTCCAAAATATATTTATTTGAACTGGTGCCAGGTAACTACATCCAAACACAAAATAGAATCAGCATTTGTTAAGCCACTACATCAAAATCTCTCATAATGGGAGAGGGGGAACGGATTCCGACAGCTGATTTTTTGCCGTCGGATTCCGTTCCCCCTGTTTTTCTCAAACAAAGCGGATCTTCTAATATCTATCTCAATGGTCTTGGTTTGTTGACCCCCATAGCCTAGTGGTCAGTGCAATGACTTTTAAGAGCTGATGATTTTTAGGAGACACAAGTTCAAGTCCCGGCTCTTGGACTTTTTTTTTATACCAGATTTTCCTAATATAAAAAAGGCATAAACCAGGTAATCACCATACATTTAATCTAACTTTATCAAGCCTTCATGTAGCTCAAACAGTAGAGCATTGGCACTTGCAACGCCAAGGTCAATGGTTCGATTCCCAGGGAAAGCAAGAACGTATATTCAAACTAATTTCAAATGCAAACGTCATCCAAATGGTTCAATGAAATATTTCTCAAATAAAAACTATCTTCTAATATCTATCAAACTTATGCCGATTTCTTGACGCCTTATAGCCTAGTGGTCAGTGCAATGACTTTTAAGAGCTGATGATTTTTAGGAGACACAAGTTCAAGTCCCGGCTAGGGCTCCTTTTTTGTTTTTTGATCCCATATTTTCCTATCATAATAAAAGGCAACAACTCCAAAATATATTTCTTTGAACTGGTGCCAGGTAACTACATCCAAACACAAAATAGAATCAGCTTTTTTTAAGCCACTACATCAATATCTCTCATAATGGGAGAGGGGGAACGGATTCCGACAGCTGATTTTTTGCCGTCGGATTCCGTTCCCCCTGTTTTTCTCAAACAAAGAGGATCTTCTAATGTCTATCTCAATGGTCTTGGTTTGTTGACCCCCATAGCCTAGTGGTCAGTGCAATGACTTTTAAGAGCTGATGATTTTTAGGAGACACAAGTTCAAGTCCCGGCTAGGGCTCCTTTTTTGTTTTTTGATCCCATATTTTCCTATCATAATAAAAGGCAACAACTCCAAAATATATTTATTTGAACTGGTGCCAGGTAACTACATCCAAACACAAAATAGAATCAGCATTTTTTAAGCCACTACATCAAAATCTCTCATAATGGGAGAGGGGGAACGGATTCCGACAGCTGATTTTTTTGCCGTCAGATTCCGTTCCCCCTGTTTTTCTCAAACAAAGCGGATCTTCTAATATCTATCTCAATGGTCTTGGTTTATTGACCCCCATAGCCTAGTGGTCAGTGCAATGACTTTTAAGAGCTGATGATTTTTAGGAGACACAAGTTCAAGTCCCGGCTAGGGCTCCTTTTTTGTTTTTTGATCCCATATTTTCCTATCATAATAAAAGGCAACAACTCCAAAATATATTTATTTGAACTGGTGCCAGGTAACTACATCCAAACACAAAATAGAATCAGCATTTTTTAAGCCACTACATCAATATCTCTCATAATGGGAGAGGGGGAACGGATTCCGACAGCTGATTTTTTGCCGTCGGATTCCGTTCCCCCTGTTTTTCTCAAACAAAGAGGATCTTCTAATGTCTATCTCAATGGTTTTGGTTTGTTGACCCCCATAGCCTAGTGGTCAGTGCAATGACTTTTAAGAGCTGATGATTTTTAGGAGACACAAGTTCAAGTCCTGGCTAGGGCTCTTTTTTTGTTTTTTGATCCCATATTTTCCTATCATAATAAAAGGCAACAACTCCAAAATATATTTCTTTGAACTGGTGCCAGGTAACTACATCCAAACACAAAATAGAATCAGCTTTTTTTAAGCCACTACATCAATATCTCTCATAATGGGAGAGGGGGAACGGATTCCGACAGCTGATTTTTTGCCGTCGGATTCCGTTCCCCCAGTTTTTCTCAAACAAAGCGGATCTTCTAATATCTATCTCAATGGTCTTGGTTTATTGACCCCCATAGCCTAGTGGTCAGTGCAATGACTTTTAAGAGCTGATGATTTTTAGGAGACACAAGTTCAAGTCCCGGCTAGGGCTCCTTTTTTGTTTTTTGATCCCATATTTTCCTATCATAATAAAAGGCAACAACTCCAAAATATATTTATTTGAACTGGTGCCAGGTAACTACATCCAAACACAAAATAGAATCAGCATTTTTTAAGCCACTACATCAATATCTCTCATAATGGGAGAGGGGGAACGGATTCCGACAGCTGATTTTTTGCCGTCGGATTCCGTTCCCCCTGTTTTTCTCAAACAAAGCAGATCTTCTAATATCTATCTCAATGGTCTTGGTTTGTTGACCCCCATAGCCTAGTGGTCAGTGCAATGACTTTTAAGAGCTGATGATTTTTAGGAGACACAAGTTCAAGTCCCGGCTCTTGGACTTTTTTTTTATACCAGATTTTCCTAATATAAAAAAGGCATAAACCAGGTAATCACCATACATTTAATCTAACTTTATCAAGCCTTCATGTAACTCAAACAGTAGAGTATTGGCACTAGCAACGCCAAGGTCAATGGTTCGATTCCCAGGGAAAGCAAGAACGTATATTCAAACTAATTTCAAATGCAAACGTCATCCAAATGGTTCAATGAAATATTTCTAAAATTAAAACTATCTTCTAATATCTATCAAACTTATGCCGATTTCTTGACCCCTTATAGCCTAGTGGTCAGTGCAATGACTTTTAAGAGCGGATGATTTTTAGGAGACACAAGTTCAAGTCCTGGCTAGGGCTCTTTTTTTGTTTTTTGATCCCATATTTTCCTATCATAATAAAAGGCAACAACTCCAAAATATATTTCTTTGAACTGGTGCCAGGTAACTACATCCAAACACAAAATAGAATCAGCATTTTTTAAGCCACACATCAAAATCTCTCATAATGGGAGAGGGGGAACGGATTCCGACAGCTGATTTTTTGCCGTCGGATTCCGTTCCCCCTGTTTTTCTCAAACAAAGAGGATCTTCTAATATCTATCTCAATGGTCTTGGTTTGTTGACCCCCATAGCCTAGTGATCAGTGCAATGACTTTTAAGAGCTGATGATTTTTAGGAGACACAAGTTTAAGTCCCGGCTCTTGGACTTTTTTTTTATACCAGATTTTCCTAATATAAAAAAGGCATAAACCAGGTAATCACCATACATTTAATCTAACTTTATCAAGCCTTCATGTAGCTCAAACAGTAGAGCATTGGCACTTGCAACGCCAAGGTCAATGGTTCGATTCCCAGGGAAAGCAAGAACGTATATTCAAACTAATTTCAAATGCAAACGTCATCCAAATGGTTCAATGAAATATTTCTCAAATAAAAACTATCTTCTAATATCTATCAAACTTATGCTGATTTCTTGACCCCTTATAGCCTAGTGGTCAGTGCAATGACTTTTAAGAGCTGATGATTTTTAGGAGACACAAGTTCAAGTCCTGGCTAGGGCTCTTTTTTTGTTTTTTGATCCCATATTTTCCTATCATAATAAAAGGCAACAACTCCAAAATATATTTCTTTGAACTGGTGCCAGGTAACTACATCCAAACACAAAATAGAATCAGCTTTTTTTAAGCCACTACATCAATATCTCCCATAATGGGAGAGGGGGAACGGATTCCGACAGCTGATTTTTTGCCGTCGGATTCCGTTCCCCCTGTTTTTCTCAAACAAAGAGGATCTTCTAATGTCTATCTCAATGGTCTTGGTTTGTTGACCCCCATAGCCTAGTGGTCAGTGCAATGACTTTTAAGAGCTGATGATTTTTAGGAGACACAAGTTCAAGTCCCGGCTAGGGCTCCTTTTTTGTTTTTTGATCCCATATTTTCCTATCATAATAAAAGGCAACAACTCCAAAATATATTTCTTTGAACTGGTGCCAGGTAACTACATCCAAACACAAAATAGAATCAGCTTTTTTTAAGCCACTACATCAATATCTCTCATAATGGGAGAGGGGGAACGGATTCCGACAGCTGATTTTTTGCCGTCGGATTCCGTTCCCCCTGTTTTTCTCAAACAAAGAGGATCTTCTAATGTCTATCTCAATGGTCTTGGTTTGTTGACCCCCATAGCCTAGTGGTCAGTGCAATGAATTTTAAGAGCTGATGATTTTTAGGAGACACAAGTTCAAGTCCCGGCTAGGGCTCCTTTTTTGTTTTTTGATCCCATATTTTCCTATCATAATAAAAGGCAACAACTCCAAAATATATTTATTTGAACTGGTGCCAGGTAACTACATCCAAACACAAAATAGAATCAGCATTTGTTAAGCCACTACATCAAAATCTCTCATAATGGGAGAGGGGGAACGGATTCCGACAGCTGATTTTTTGCCGTCGGATTCCGTTCCCCCTGTTTTTCTCAAACAAAGCGGATCTTCTAATATCTATCTCAATGGTCTTGGTTTATTGACCCCCATAGCCTAGTGGTCAGTGCAATGACTTTTAAGAGCTGATGATTTTTAGGAGACACAAGTTCAAGTCCCGGCTAGGGCTCCTTTATTGTTTTTTGATCCCATATTTTCCTATCATAATAAAAGGCAACAACTCCAAAATATATTTATTTGAACTGGTGCCAGGTAACTACATCCAAACACAAAATAGAATCAGCATTTTTTAAGCCACTACATCAATATCTCTCATAATGGGAGAGGGGGAACGGATTCCGACAGCTGATTTTTTGCCGTCGGATTCCGTTCCCCCTGTTTTTCTCAAACAAAGAGGATCTTCTAATGTCTATCTCAAGACAAAAAAAGGCATAAACCAGGTAATCACCATACATTTAATCTAACTTTATCAAGCCTTCATGTAGCTCAAGCAGTAGAGCATTGGCACTTGCAACGCCAAGGTCAATGGTTCGATTCCCAGGGAAAGCAAGAACGTATATTCAAACTAATTTCAAATGCAAACGTCATCCAAATGGTTCAATGAAATATTTCTCAAATAAAAACTATCTTCTAATATCTATCAAACTTATGCTGATTTCTTGACCCCTTATAGCCTAGTGGTCAGTGCAATGACTTTTAAGAGCTGATGATTTTTAGGAGACACAAGTTCAAGTCCTGGCTAGGGCTCTTTTTTTGTTTTTTGATCCCATATTTTCCTATCATAATAAAAGGCAACAACTCCAAAATATATTTCTTTGAACTGGTGCCAGGTAACTACATCCAAACACAAAATAGAATCAGCTTTTTTTAAGCCACTACATCAATATCTCTCATAATGGGAGAGGGGGAACGGATTCCGACAGCTGATTTTTTGCCGTCGGATTCCGTTCCCCCTGTTTTTCTCAAACAAAGAGGATCTTCTAATGTCTATCTCAATGGTTTTGGTTTGTTGACCCCCATAGCCTAGTGGTCAGTGCAATGACTTTTAAGAGCTGATGATTTTTAGGAGACACAAGTTCAAGTCCCGGCTAGGGCTCCTTTTTTGTTTTTTGATCCCATATTTTCCTATCATAATAAAAGGCAACAACTCCAAAATATATTTCTTTGAACTGGTGCCAGGTAACTACATCCAAACACAAAATAGAATCAGCATTTTTTAAGCCACTACATCAATATCTCTCATAATGGGAGAGGGGGAACGGATTCCGACAGCTGATTTTTTGCCGTCGGATTCCGTTCCCCCTGTTTTTCTCAAACAAAGCAGATCTTCTAATATCTATCTCAATGGTCTTGGTTTGTTGACCCCCATAGCCTAGTGGTCAGTGCAATGACTTTTAAGAGCTGATGATTTTTAGGAGACACAAGTTCAAGTCCCGGCTAGGGCTCCTTTTTTGTTTTTTGATCCCATATTTTCCTATCATAATAAAAGGCAACAACTCCAAAATATATTTCTTTGAACTGGTGCCAGGTAACTACATCCAAACACAAAATAGAATCAGCTTTTTTTAAGCCACTACATCAATATCTCTCATAATGGGAGAGGGGGAACGGATTCCGACAGCTGATTTTTTGCCGTCGGATTCCGTTCCCCCTGTTTTTCTCAAACAAAGAGGATCTTCTAATGTCTATCTCAATGGTCTTGGTTTGTTGACCCCCATAGCCTAGTGGTCAGTGCAATGACTTTTAAGAGCTGATGATTTTTAGGAGACACAAGTTCAAGTCCCGGCTAGGGCTCCTTTTTTGTTTTTTGATCCCATATTTTCCTATCATAATAAAAGGCAACAACTCCAAAATATATTTATTTGAACTGGTGCCAGGTAACTACATCCAAACACAAAATAGAATCAGCATTTGTTAAGCCACTACATCAAAATCTCTCATAATGGGAGAGGGGGAACGGATTCCGACAGCTGATTTTTTGCCGTCGGATTCCGTTCCCCCTGTTTTTCTCAAACAAAGCGGATCTTCTAATATCTATCTCAATGGTCTTGGTTTGTTGACCCCCATAGCCTAGTGGTCAGTGCAATGACTTTTAAGAGCTGATGATTTTTAGGAGACACAAGTTCAAGTCCCGGCTCTTGGACTTTTTTTTTATACCAGATTTTCCTAATATAAAAAAGGCATAAACCAGGTAATCACCATACATTTAATCTAACTTTATCAAGCCTTCATGTAGCTCAAACAGTAGAGCATTGGCACTTGCAACGCCAAGGTCAATGGTTCGATTCCCAGGGAAAGCAAGAACGTATATTCAAACTAATTTCAAATGCAAACGTCATCCAAATGGTTCAATGAAATATTTCTCAAATAAAAACTATCTTCTAATATCTATCAAACTTATGCCGATTTCTTGACGCCTTATAGCCTAGTGGTCAGTGCAATGACTTTTAAGAGCTGATGATTTTTAGGAGACACAAGTTCAAGTCCCGGCTAGGGCTCCTTTTTTGTTTTTTGATCCCATATTTTCCTATCATAATAAAAGGCAACAACTCCAAAATATATTTCTTTGAACTGGTGCCAGGTAACTACATCCAAACACAAAATAGAATCAGCTTTTTTTAAGCCACTACATCAATATCTCTCATAATGGGAGAGGGGGAACGGATTCCGACAGCTGATTTTTTGCCGTCGGATTCCGTTCCCCCTGTTTTTCTCAAACAAAGAGGATCTTCTAATGTCTATCTCAATGGTCTTGGTTTGTTGACCCCCATAGCCTAGTGGTCAGTGCAATGACTTTTAAGAGCTGATGATTTTTAGGAGACACAAGTTCAAGTCCCGGCTAGGGCTCCTTTTTTGTTTTTTGATCCCATATTTTCCTATCATAATAAAAGGCAACAACTCCAAAATATATTTATTTGAACTGGTGCCAGGTAACTACATCCAAACACAAAATAGAATCAGCATTTTTTAAGCCACTACATCAAAATCTCTCATAATGGGAGAGGGGGAACGGATTCCGACAGCTGATTTTTTTGCCGTCAGATTCCGTTCCCCCTGTTTTTCTCAAACAAAGCGGATCTTCTAATATCTATCTCAATGGTCTTGGTTTATTGACCCCCATAGCCTAGTGGTCAGTGCAATGACTTTTAAGAGCTGATGATTTTTAGGAGACACAAGTTCAAGTCCCGGCTAGGGCTCCTTTTTTGTTTTTTGATCCCATATTTTCCTATCATAATAAAAGGCAACAACTCCAAAATATATTTATTTGAACTGGTGCCAGGTAACTACATCCAAACACAAAATAGAATCAGCATTTTTTAAGCCACTACATCAATATCTCTCATAATGGGAGAGGGGGAACGGATTCCGACAGCTGATTTTTTGCCGTCGGATTCCGTTCCCCCTGTTTTTCTCAAACAAAGAGGATCTTCTAATGTCTATCTCAATGGTTTTGGTTTGTTGACCCCCATAGCCTAGTGGTCAGTGCAATGACTTTTAAGAGCTGATGATTTTTAGGAGACACAAGTTCAAGTCCTGGCTAGGGCTCTTTTTTTGTTTTTTGATCCCATATTTTCCTATCATAATAAAAGGCAACAACTCCAAAATATATTTCTTTGAACTGGTGCCAGGTAACTACATCCAAACACAAAATAGAATCAGCTTTTTTTAAGCCACTACATCAATATCTCTCATAATGGGAGAGGGGGAACGGATTCCGACAGCTGATTTTTTGCCGTCGGATTCCGTTCCCCCAGTTTTTCTCAAACAAAGCGGATCTTCTAATATCTATCTCAATGGTCTTGGTTTATTGACCCCCATAGCCTAGTGGTCAGTGCAATGACTTTTAAGAGCTGATGATTTTTAGGAGACACAAGTTCAAGTCCCGGCTAGGGCTCCTTTTTTGTTTTTTGATCCCATATTTTCCTATCATAATAAAAGGCAACAACTCCAAAATATATTTATTTGAACTGGTGCCAGGTAACTACATCCAAACACAAAATAGAATCAGCATTTTTTAAGCCACTACATCAATATCTCTCATAATGGGAGAGGGGGAACGGATTCCGACAGCTGATTTTTTGCCGTCGGATTCCGTTCCCCCTGTTTTTCTCAAACAAAGCAGATCTTCTAATATCTATCTCAATGGTCTTGGTTTGTTGACCCCCATAGCCTAGTGGTCAGTGCAATGACTTTTAAGAGCTGATGATTTTTAGGAGACACAAGTTCAAGTCCCGGCTCTTGGACTTTTTTTTTATACCAGATTTTCCTAATATAAAAAAGGCATAAACCAGGTAATCACCATACATTTAATCTAACTTTATCAAGCCTTCATGTAACTCAAACAGTAGAGTATTGGCACTAGCAACGCCAAGGTCAATGGTTCGATTCCCAGGGAAAGCAAGAACGTATATTCAAACTAATTTCAAATGCAAACGTCATCCAAATGGTTCAATGAAATATTTCTAAAATTAAAACTATCTTCTAATATCTATCAAACTTATGCCGATTTCTTGACCCCTTATAGCCTAGTGGTCAGTGCAATGACTTTTAAGAGCGGATGATTTTTAGGAGACACAAGTTCAAGTCCTGGCTAGGGCTCTTTTTTTGTTTTTTGATCCCATATTTTCCTATCATAATAAAAGGCAACAACTCCAAAATATATTTATTTGAACTGGTGCCAGGTAACTACATCCAAACACAAAATAGAATCAGCATTTTTTAAGCCACACATCAAAATCTCTCATAATGGGAGAGGGGGAACGGATTCCGACAGCTGATTTTTTGCCGTCGGATTCCGTTCCCCCTGTTTTTCTCAAACAAAGAGGATCTTCTAATATCTATCTCAATGGTCTTGGTTTGTTGACCCCCATAGCCTAGTGATCAGTGCAATGACTTTTAAGAGCTGATGATTTTTAGGAGACACAAGTTCAAGTCCCGGCTAGGGCTCCTTTTTTGTTTTTTGATCCCATATTTTCCTATCATAATAAAAGGCAACAACTCCAAAATATATTTATTTGAACTGGTGCCAGGTAACTACATCCAAACACAAAATAGAATCAGCATTTTTTAAGCCACTACATCAAAATCTCTCATAATGGGAGAGGGGGAACGGATTCCGACAGCTGATTTTTTTGCCGTCAGATTCCGTTCCCCCTGTTTTTCTCAAACAAAGCGGATCTTCTAATATCTATCTCAATGGTCTTGGTTTATTGACCCCCATAGCCTAGTGGTCAGTGCAATGACTTTTAAGAGCTGATGATTTTTAGGAGACACAAGTTCAAGTCCCGGCTAGGGCTCCTTTTTTGTTTTTTGATCCCATATTTTCCTATCATAATAAAAGGCAACAACTCCAAAATATATTTATTTGAACTGGTGCCAGGTAACTACATCCAAACACAAAATAGAATCAGCATTTTTTAAGCCACTACATCAATATCTCTCATAATGGGAGAGGGGGAACGGATTCCGACAGCTGATTTTTTGCCGTCGGATTCCGTTCCCCCTGTTTTTCTCAAACAAAGAGGATCTTCTAATGTCTATCTCAATGGTTTTGGTTTGTTGACCCCCATAGCCTAGTGGTCAGTGCAATGACTTTTAAGAGCTGATGATTTTTAGGAGACACAAGTTCAAGTCCTGGCTAGGGCTCTTTTTTTGTTTTTTGATCCCATATTTTCCTATCATAATAAAAGGCAACAACTCCAAAATATATTTCTTTGAACTGGTGCCAGGTAACTACATCCAAACACAAAATAGAATCAGCTTTTTTTAAGCCACTACATCAATATCTCTCATAATGGGAGAGGGGGAACGGATTCCGACAGCTGATTTTTTGCCGTCGGATTCCGTTCCCCCTGTTTTTCTCAAACAAAGAGGATCTTCTAATGTCTATCTCAATGGTTTTGGTTTGTTGACCCCCATAGCCTAGTGGTCAGTGCAATGACTTTTAAGAGCTGATGATTTTTAGGAGACACAAGTTCAAGTCCCGGCTAGGGCTCCTTTTTTGTTTTTTGATCCCATATTTTCCTATCATAATAAAAGGCAACAACTCCAAAATATATTTCTTTGAACTGGTGCCAGGTAACTACATCCAAACACAAAATAGAATCAGCATTTTTTAAGCCACTACATCAATATCTCTCATAATGGGAGAGGGGGAACGGATTCCGACAGCTGATTTTTTGCCGTCGGATTCCGTTCCCCCTGTTTTTCTCAAACAAAGCAGATCTTCTAATATCTATCTCAATGGTCTTGGTTTGTTGACCCCCATAGCCTAGTGGTCAGTGCAATGACTTTTAAGAGCTGATGATTTTTAGGAGACACAAGTTCAAGTCCCGGCTCTTGGACTTTTTTTTTATACCAGATTTTCCTAATATAAAAAAGGCATAAACCAGGTAATCACCATACATTTAATCTAACTTTATCAAGCCTTCATGTAACTCAAACAGTAGAGTATTGGCACTAGCAACGCCAAGGTCAATGGTTCGATTCCCAGGGAAAGCAAGAACGTATATTCAAACTAATTTCAAATGCAAACGTCATCCAAATGGTTCAATGAAATATTTCTAAAATTAAAACTATCTTCTAATATCTATCAAACTTATGCCGATTTCTTGACCCCTTATAGCCTAGTGGTCAGTGCAATGACTTTTAAGAGCGGATGATTTTTAGGAGACACAAGTTCAAGTCCTGGCTAGGGCTCTTTTTTTGTTTTTTGATCCCATATTTTCCTATCATAATAAAAGGCAACAACTCCAAAATATATTTCTTTGAACTGGTGCCAGGTAACTACATCCAAACACAAAATAGAATCAGCATTTTTTAAGCCACACATCAAAATCTCTCATAATGGGAGAGGGGGAACGGATTCCGACAGCTGATTTTTTGCCGTCGGATTCCGTTCCCCCTGTTTTTCTCAAACAAAGAGGATCTTCTAATATCTATCTCAATGGTCTTGGTTTGTTGACCCCCATAGCCTAGTGATCAGTGCAATGACTTTTAAGAGCTGATGATTTTTAGGAGACACAAGTTTAAGTCCCGGCTCTTGGACTTTTTTTTTATACCAGATTTTCCTAATATAAAAAAGGCATAAACCAGGTAATCACCATACATTTAATCTAACTTTATCAAGCCTTCATGTAGCTCAAACAGTAGAGCATTGGCACTTGCAACGCCAAGGTCAATGGTTCGATTCCCAGGGAAAGCAAGAACGTATATTCAAACTAATTTCAAATGCAAACGTCATCCAAATGGTTCAATGAAATATTTCTCAAATAAAAACTATCTTCTAATATCTATCAAACTTATGCTGATTTCTTGACCCCTTATAGCCTAGTGGTCAGTGCAATGACTTTTAAGAGCTGATGATTTTTAGGAGACACAAGTTCAAGTCCTGGCTAGGGCTCTTTTTTTGTTTTTTGATCCCATATTTTCCTATCATAATAAAAGGCAACAACTCCAAAATATATTTCTTTGAACTGGTGCCAGGTAACTACATCCAAACACAAAATAGAATCAGCTTTTTTTAAGCCACTACATCAATATCTCCCATAATGGGAGAGGGGGAACGGATTCCGACAGCTGATTTTTTGCCGTCGGATTCCGTTCCCCCTGTTTTTCTCAAACAAAGAGGATCTTCTAATGTCTATCTCAATGGTCTTGGTTTGTTGACCCCCATAGCCTAGTGGTCAGTGCAATGACTTTTAAGAGCTGATGATTTTTAGGAGACACAAGTTCAAGTCCCGGCTAGGGCTCCTTTTTTGTTTTTTGATCCCATATTTTCCTATCATAATAAAAGGCAACAACTCCAAAATATATTTCTTTGAACTGGTGCCAGGTAACTACATCCAAACACAAAATAGAATCAGCTTTTTTTAAGCCACTACATCAATATCTCTCATAATGGGAGAGGGGGAACGGATTCCGACAGCTGATTTTTTGCCGTCGGATTCCGTTCCCCCTGTTTTTCTCAAACAAAGAGGATCTTCTAATGTCTATCTCAATGGTCTTGGTTTGTTGACCCCCATAGCCTAGTGGTCAGTGCAATGAATTTTAAGAGCTGATGATTTTTAGGAGACACAAATTCAAGTCCCGGCTAGGGCTCCTTTTTTGTTTTTTGATCCCATATTTTCCTATCATAATAAAAGGCAACAACTCCAAAATATATTTATTTGAACTGGTGCCAGGTAACTACATCCAAACACAAAATAGAATCAGCATTTGTTAAGCCACTACATCAAAATCTCTCATAATGGGAGAGGGGGAACGGATTCCGACAGCTGATTTTTTGCCGTCGGATTCCGTTCCCCCTGTTTTTCTCAAACAAAGCGGATCTTCTAATATCTATCTCAATGGTCTTGGTTTATTGACCCCCATAGCCTAGTGGTCAGTGCAATGACTTTTAAGAGCTGATGATTTTTAGGAGACACAAGTTCAAGTCCCGGCTAGGGCTCCTTTTTTGTTTTTTGATCCCATATTTTCCTATCATAATAAAAGGCAACAACTCCAAAATATATTTATTTGAACTGGTGCCAGGTAACTACATCCAAACACAAAATAGAATCAGCATTTTTTAAGCCACTACATCAATATCTCTCATAATGGGAGAGGGGGAACGGATTCCGACAGCTGATTTTTTGCCGTCGGATTCCGTTCCCCCTGTTTTTCTCAAACAAAGAGGATCTTCTAATATCTATCTCAATGGTCTTGGTTTGTTGACCCCCATAGCCTAGTGGTAAGTGCATTGACTTTTAAGAGCTGATTATTTTTAGGAGACACAAGTTCAAGTCCTGGCTAGGGCTCTTTTTTTGTTTTTTGATCCCATATTTTCCTATCATAATAAAAGGCAACAACTCCAAAATATATTTCTTTGAACTGGTGCCAGGTAACTACATCCAAACACAAAATAGAATCAGCTTTTTTTAAGCCACTACATCAATATCTCTCATAATGGGAGAGGGGGAACGGATTCCGACAGCTGATTTTTTGCCGTCGGATTCCGTTCCCCCTTTTTTTCTCAAACAAAGAGGATCTTCTAATGTCTATCTCAATGGTTTTTGTTTGTTGACCCCCATAGCCTAGTGGTCAGTGCAATGACTTTTAAGAGCTGATGATTTTTAGGAGACACAAGTTCAAGTCCCGGCTAGGGCTCCTTTTTTGTTTTTTGATCCCATATTTTCCTATCATAATAAAAGGCAACAACTCCAAAATATATTTATTTGAACTGGTGCCAGGTAACTACATCCAAACACAAAATAGAATCAGCATTTTTTAAGCCACTACATCAAAATCTCTCATAATGGAAGAGGGGGAACGGATTCCGACAGCTGATTTTTTGCCGTCAGATTCCGTTCCCCCTGTTTTTCTCAAACAAAGCGGATCTTCTAATATCTATCTCAATGGTCTTGGTTTATTGACCCCCATAGCCTAGTGGTCAGTGCAATGACTTTTAAGAGCTGATGATTTTTAGGAGACACAAGTTCAAGTCCTGGCTAGGGCTCTTTTTTTGTTTTTTGATCCCATATTTTCCTATCATAATAAAAGGCAACAACTCCAAAATATATTTCTTTGAACTGGTGCCAGGTAACTACATCCAAACACAAAATAGAATCAGCTTTTTTTAAGCCACTACATCAATATCTCTCATAATGGGAGAGGGGGAACGGATTCCGACAGCTGATTTTTTGCCGTCGGATTCCGTTCCCCCTGTTTTTCTCAAACAAAGAGGATCTTCTAATGTCTATCTCAATGGTTTTGGTTTGTTGACCCCCATAGCCTAGTGGTCAGTGCAATGACTTTTAAGAGCTGATGATTTTTAGGAGACACAAGTTCAAGTCCCGGCTAGGGCTCCTTTTTTGTTTTTTGATCCCATATTTTCCTATCATAATAAAAGGCAACAACTCCAAAATATATTTCTTTGAACTGGTGCCAGGTAACTACATCCAAACACAAAATAGAATCAGCATTTTTTAAGCCACTACATCAATATCTCTCATAATGGGAGAGGGGGAACGGATTCCGACAGCTGATTTTTTGCCGTCGGATTCCGTTCCCCCTGTTTTTCTCAAACAAAGAGGATCTTCTAATGTCTATCTCAATGGTCTTGGTTTGTTGACCCCCATAGCCTAGTGGTCAGTGCAATGAGTTTTAAGAGCTGATGATTTTTAGGAGACACAAGTTCAAGTCCTGGCTAGGGCTCTTTTTTTGTTTTTTGATCCCATATTTTCCTATCATAATAAAAGGCAACAACTCCAAAATATATTTATTTGAACTGGTGCCAGGTAACTACATCCAAACACAAAATAGAATCAGCATTTTTTAAGCCACTACATCAAAATCTCTCATAATGGGAGAGGGGGAACGGATTCCGACAGCTGATTTTTTGCCGTCAGATTCCGTTCCCCCTGTTTTTCTCAAACAAAGCGGATCTTCTAATATCTATCTCAATGGTCTTGGTTTATTGACCCCCATAGCCTAGTGGTCAGTGCAATGACTTTTAAGAGCTGATGATTTTTAGGAGACACAAGTTCAAGTCCCGGCTAGGGCTCCTTTTTTGTTTTTTGATCCCATATTTTCCTATCATAATAAAAGGCAACAACTCCAAAATATATTTATTTGAACTGGTGCCAGGTAACTACATCCAAACACAAAATAGAATCAGCATTTTTTAAGCCACTACATCAATATCTCTCATAATGGGAGAGGGGGAACGGATTCCGACAGCTGATTTTTTGCCGTCGGATTCCGTTCCCCCTGTTTTTCTCAAACAAAGAGGATCTTCTAATGTCTATCTCAATGGTCTTGGTTTGTTGACCCCCATAGCCTAGTTGTCAGTGCAATGACTTTTAAGAGCTGATGATTTTTAGGAGACACAAGTTCAAGTCCTGGCTAGGGCTCTTTTTTTGTTTTTTGATCCCATATTTTCCTATCATAATAAAAGGCAACAACTCCAAAATATATTTCTTTGAACTGGTGCCAGGTAACTACATCCAAACACAAAATAGAATCAGCTTTTTTTAAGCCACTACATCAATATCTCTCATAATGGGAGAGGGGGAACGGATTCCGACAGCTGATTTTTTGCCGTCGGATTCCGTTCCCCCTTTTTTTCTCAAACAAAGAGGATCTTCTAATGTCTATCTCAATGGTTTTTGTTTGTTGACCCCCATAGCCTAGTGGTCAGTGCAATGACTTTTAAGAGCTGATGATTTTTAGGAGACACAAGTTCAAGTCCCGGCTAGGGCTCCTTTTTTGTTTTTTGATCCCATATTTTCCTATCATAATAAAAGGCAACAACTCCAAAATATATTTATTTGAACTGGTGCCAGGTAACTACATCCAAACACAAAATAGAATCAGCATTTTTTAAGCCACTACATCAAAATCTCTCATAATGGAAGAGGGGGAACGGATTCCGACAGCTGATTTTTTGCCGTCAGATTCCGTTCCCCCTGTTTTTCTCAAACAAAGCGGATCTTCTAATATCTATCTCAATGGTCTTGGTTTATTGACCCCCATAGCCTAGTGGTCAGTGCAATGACTTTTAAGAGCTGATGATTTTTAGGAGACACAAGTTCAAGTCCTGGCTAGGGCTCTTTTTTAGTTTTTTGATCCCATATTTTCCTATCATAATAAAAGGCAACAACTCCAAAATATATTTCTTTGAACTGGTGCCAGGTAACTACATCCAAACACAAAATAGAATCAGCTTTTTTTAAGCCACTACATCAATATCTCTCATAATGGGAGAGGGGGAACGGATTCCGACAGCTGATTTTTTGCCGTCGGATTCCGTTCCCCCTGTTTTTCTCAAACAAAGAGGATCTTCTAATGTCTATCTCAATGGTTTTGGTTTGTTGACCCCCATAGCCTAGTGGTCAGTGCAATGACTTTTAAGAGCTGATGATTTTTAGGAGACACAAGTTCAAGTCCCGGCTAGGGCTCCTTTTTTGTTTTTTGATCCCATATTTTCCTATCATAATAAAAGGCAACAACTCCAAAATATATTTCTTTGAACTGGTGCCAGGTAACTACATCCAAACACAAAATAGAATCAGCATTTTTTAAGCCACTACATCAATATCTCTCATAATGGGAGAGGGGGAACGGATTCCGACAGCTGATTTTTTGCCGTCGGATTCCGTTCCCCCTGTTTTTCTCAAACAAAGAGGATCTTCTAATGTCTATCTCAATGGTCTTGGTTTGTTGACTCCCATAGCCTAGTGGTCAGTGCAATGAGTTTTAAGAGCTGATGATTTTTAGGAGACACAAGTTCAAGTCCTGGCTAGGGCTCTTTTTTTGTTTTTTGATCCCATATTTTCCTATCATAATAAAAGGCAACAACTCCAAAATATATTTCTTTGAACTGGTGCCAGGTAACTACATCCAAACACAAAATAGAATCAGCTTTTTTTAAGCCACTACATCAATATCTCTCATAATGGGAGAGGGGGAACGGATTCCGACAGCTGATTTTTTGCCGTCGGATTCCGTTCCCCCTTTTTTTCTCAAACAAAGAGGATCTTCTAATGTCTATCTCAATGGTTTTTGTTTGTTGACCCCCATAGCCTAGTGGTCAGTGCAATGACTTTTAAGAGCTGATGATTTTTAGGAGACACAAGTTCAAGTCCCGGCTAGGGCTCCTTTTTTGTTTTTTGATCCCATATTTTCCTATCATAATAAAAGGCAACAACTCCAAAATATATTTCTTTGAACTGGTGCCAGGTAACTACATCCAAACACAAAATAGAATCAGCATTTGTTAATCCACTACATCAAAATCTCTCATAATGGGAGAGGGGGAACGGATTCCGACAGCTGATTTTTTGCCGTCGGATTCCGTTCCCCCTGTTTTTCTCAAACAAAGCGGATCTTCTAATATCTATCTCAATGGTTTTGGTTTATTGACCCCCATAGCCTAGTTGTCAGTGCAATGACTTTTAAGAGCTGATGATTTTTAGGAGACACAAGTTCAAGTCCCGGCTCTTGGACTTTTTTTTTATACCAGATTTTCCTAATATAAAAAAGGCATAAACCAGGTAATCACCATACATTTAATCTAACTTTATCAAGCCTTCATGTAGCTCAAGCAGTAGAGCATTGGCACTTGCAACGCCAAGGTCAATGGTTCGATTCCCAGGGAAAGCAAGAACGTATATTCAAACTAATTTCAAATGCAAACGTCATCCAAATGGTTCAATGAAATATTTCTCAAATAAAAACTATCTTCTAATATCTATCAAACTTATGCTGATTTCTTGACCCCTTATAGCCTAGTGGTCAGTGCAATGACTTTTAAGAGCTGATGATTTTTAGGAGACACAAGTTCAAGTCCTGGCTAGGGCTCTTTTTTTGTTTTTTGATCCCATATTTTCCTATCATAATAAAAGGCAACAACTCCAAAATATATTTCTTTGAACTGGTGCCAGGTAACTACATCCAAACACAAAATAGAATCAGCATTTTTTAAGCCACTACATCAATATCTCTCATAATGGGAGAGGGGGAACGGATTCCGACAGCTGATTTTTTGCCGTCGGATTCCGTTCCCCCTGTTTTTCTCAAACAAAGCAGATCTTCTAATATCTATCTCAATGGTCTTGGTTTGTTGACCCCCATAGCCTAGTGGTCAGTGCAATGACTTTTAAGAGCTGATGATTTTTAGGAGACACAAGTTCAAGTCCCGGCTAGGGCTCCTTTTTTGTTTTTTGATCCCATATTTTCCTATCATAATAAAAGGCAACAACTCCAAAATATATTTCTTTGAACTGGTGCCAGGTAACTACATCCAAACACAAAATAGAATCAGCTTTTTTTAAGCCACTACATCAATATCTCTCATAATGGGAGAGGGGGAACGGATTCCGACAGCTGATTTTTTGCCGTCGGATTCCGTTCCCCCTGTTTTTCTCAAACAAAGAGGATCTTCTAATGTCTATCTCAATGGTCTTGGTTTGTTGACCCCCATAGCCTAGTGGTCAGTGCAATGACTTTTAAGAGCTGATGATTTTTAGGAGACACAAGTTCAAGTCCCGGCTAGGGCTCCTTTTTTGTTTTTTGATCCCATATTTTCCTATCATAATAAAAGGCAACAACTCCAAAATATATTTATTTGAACTGGTGCCAGGTAACTACATCCAAACACAAAATAGAATCAGCATTTGTTAAGCCACTACATCAAAATCTCTCATAATGGGAGAGGGGGAACGGATTCCGACAGCTGATTTTTTGCCGTCGGATTCCGTTCCCCCTGTTTTTCTCAAACAAAGCGGATCTTCTAATATCTATCTCAATGGTCTTGGTTTGTTGACCCCCATAGCCTAGTGGTCAGTGCAATGACTTTTAAGAGCTGATGATTTTTAGGAGACACAAGTTCAAGTCCCGGCTCTTGGACTTTTTTTTTATACCAGATTTTCCTAATATAAAAAAGGCATAAACCAGGTAATCACCATACATTTAATCTAACTTTATCAAGCCTTCATGTAGCTCAAACAGTAGAGCATTGGCACTTGCAACGCCAAGGTCAATGGTTCGATTCCCAGGGAAAGCAAGAACGTATATTCAAACTAATTTCAAATGCAAACGTCATCCAAATGGTTCAATGAAATATTTCTCAAATAAAAACTATCTTCTAATATCTATCAAACTTATGCCGATTTCTTGACGCCTTATAGCCTAGTGGTCAGTGCAATGACTTTTAAGAGCTGATGATTTTTAGGAGACACAAGTTCAAGTCCCGGCTAGGGCTCCTTTTTTGTATTTTGATCCCATATTTTCCTATCATAATAAAAGGCAACAACTCCAAAATATATTTCTTTGAACTGGTGCCAGGTAACTACATCCAAACACAAAATAGAATCAGCTTTTTTTAAGCCACTACATCAATATCTCTCATAATGGGAGAGGGGGAACGGATTCCGACAGCTGATTTTTTTGCCGTCGGATTCCGTTCCCCCTGTTTTTCTCAAACAAAGAGGATCTTCTAATGTCTATCTCAATGGTCTTGGTTTGTTGACCCCCATAGCCTAGTGGTCAGTGCAATGACTTTTAAGAGCTGATGATTTTTAGGAGACACAAGTTCAAGTCCCAGCTAGGGCTCCTTTTTTGTTTTTTGATCCCATATTTTCCTATCATAATAAAAGGCAACAACTCCAAAATATATTTATTTGAACTGGTGCCAGGTAACTACATCCAAACACAAAATAGAATCAGCATTTTTTAAGCCACTACATCAAAATCTCTCATAATGGGAGAGGGGGAACGGATTCCGACAGCTGATTTTTTTGCCGTCAGATTCCGTTCCCCCTGTTTTTCTCAAACAAAGCGGATCTTCTAATATCTATCTCAATGGTCTTGGTTTATTGACCCCCATAGCCTAGTGGTCAGTGCAATGACTTTTAAGAGCTGATGATTTTTAGGAGACACAAGTTCAAGTCCCGGCTAGGGCTCCTTTTTTGTTTTTTGATCCCATATTTTCCTATCATAATAAAAGGCAACAACTCCAAAATATATTTATTTGAACTGGTGCCAGGTAACTACATCCAAACACAAAATAGAATCAGCATTTTTTAAGCCACTACATCAATATCTCTCATAATGGGAGAGGGGGAACGGATTCCGACAGCTGATTTTTTGCCGTCGGATTCCGTTCCCCCTGTTTTTCTCAAACAAAGAGGATCTTCTAATGTCTATCTCAATGGTCTTGGTTTGTTGACCCCCATAGCCTAGTGGTCAGTGCAATGACTTTTAAGAGCTGATGATTTTTAGGAGACACAAGTTCAAGTCCTGGCTAGGGCTCTTTTTTTGTTTTTTGATCCCATATTTTCCTATCATAATAAAAGGCAACAACTCCAAAATATATTTCTTTGAACTGGTGCCAGGTAACTACATCCAAACACAAAATAGAATCAGCATTTTTTAAGCCACTACATCAAAATCTCTCATAATGGGAGAGGGGGAACGGATTCCGACAGCTGATTTTTTGCCGTCAGATTCCGTTCCCCCAGTTTTTCTCAAACAAAGCGGATCTTCTAATATCTATCTCAATGGTCTTGGTTTATTGACCCCCATAGCCTAGTGGTCAGTGCAATGACTTTTAAGAGCTGATGATTTTTAGGAGACACAAGTTCAAGTCCCGGCTAGGGCTCCTTTTTTGTTTTTTGATCCCATATTTTCCTATCATAATAAAAGGCAACAACTCCAAAATATATTTATTTGAACTGGTGCCAGGTAACTACATCCAAACACAAAATAGAATCAGCATTTTTTAAGCCACTACATCAATATCTCTCATAATGGGAGAGGGGGAACGGATTCCGACAGCTGATTTTTTGCCGTCGGATTCCGTTCCCCCTGTTTTTCTCAAACAAAGCAGATCTTCTAATATCTATCTCAATGGTCTTGGTTTGTTGACCCCCATAGCCTAGTGGTCAGTGCAATGACTTTTAAGAGCTGATGATTTTTAGGAGACACAAGTTCAAGTCCCGGCTCTTGGACTTTTTTTTATACCAGATTTTCCTAATATAAAAAAGGCATAAACCAGGTAATCACCATACATTTAATCTAACTTTATCAAGCCTTCATGTAACTCAAACAGTAGAGTATTGGCACTAGCAACGCCAAGGTCAATGGTTCGATTCCCAGGGAAAGCAAGAACGTATATTCAAACTAATTTCAAATGCAAACGTCATCCAAATGGTTCAATGAAATATTTCTAAAATTAAAACTATCTTCTAATATCTATCAAACTTATGCCGATTTCTTGACCCCTTATAGCCTAGTGGTCAGTGCAATGACTTTTAAGAGCGGATGATTTTTAGGAGACACAAGTTCAAGTCCTGGCTAGGGCTCCTTTTTTGTTTTTTGATCCCATATTTTCCTATCATAATAAAAGGCAACAACTCCAAAATATATTTCTTTGAACTGGTGCCAGGTAACTACATCCAAACACAAAATAGAATCAGCATTTTTTAAGCCACACATCAAAATCTCTCATAATGGGAGAGGGGGAACGGATTCCGACAGCTGATTTTTTGCCGTCGGATTCCGTTCCCCCTGTTTTTCTCAAACAAAGAGGATCTTCTAATATCTATCTCAATGGTCTTGGTTTGTTGACCCCCATAGCCTAGTGATCAGTGCAATGACTTTTAAGAGCTGATGATTTTTAGGAGACACAAGTTTAAGTCCCGGCTCTTGGACTTTTTTTTTATACCAGATTTTCCTAATATAAAAAAGGCATAAACCAGGTAATCACCATACATTTAATCTGACTTTATCAAGCCTTCATGTAGCTCAAACAGTAGAGCATTGGCACTTGCAACGCCAAGGTCAATGGTTCGATTCCCAGGGAAAGCAAGAACGTATATTCAAACTAATTTCAAATGCAAACGTCATCCAAATGGTTCAATGAAATATTTCTCAAATAAAAACTATCTTCTAATATCTATCAAACTTATGCCGATTTCTTGACGCCTTATAGCCTAGTGGTCAGTGCAATGACTTTTAAGAGCTGATGATTTTTAGGAGACACAAGTTCAAGTCCCGGCTAGGGCTCCTTTTTTGTTTTTTAATCCCATATTTTCCTATCATAATAAAAGGCAACAACTCCAAAATATATTTCTTTTAACTGGTGCCAGGTAACTACATCCAAACACAAAATAGAATCAGCATTTTTTAAGCCACTACATCAATATCTCTCATAATGGGAGAGGGGGAACGGATTCCGACAGCTGATTTTTTGCCGTCGGATTCCGTTCCCCCTGTTTTTCTCAAACAAAGAGGATCTTCTAATGTCTATCTCAATGGTCTTGGTTTGTTGACCCCCATAGCCTAGTGGTCAGTGCAATGAGTTTTAAGAGCTGATGATTTTTAGGAGACACAAGTTCAAGTCCTGGCTAGGGCTCTTTTTTTGTTTTTTGATCCCATATTTTCCTATCATAATAAAAGGCAACAACTCCAAAATATATTTATTTGAACTGGTGCCAGGTAACTACATCCAAACACAAAATAGAATCAGCATTTTTTAAGCCACTACATCAAAATCTCTCATAATGGGAGAGGGGGAACGGATTCCGACAGCTGATTTTTTGCCGTCAGATTCCGTTCCCCCTGTTTTTCTCAAACAAAGCGGATCTTCTAATATCTATCTCAATGGTCTTGGTTTATTGACCCCCATAGCCTAGTGGTCAGTGCAATGACTTTTAAGAGCTGATGATTTTTAGGAGACACAAGTTCAAGTCCCGGCTAGGGCTCCTTTTTTGTTTTTTGATCCCATATTTTCCTATCATAATAAAAGGCAACAACTCCAAAATATATTTATTTGAACTGGTGCCAGGTAACTACATCCAAACACAAAATAGAATCAGCATTTTTTAAGCCACTACATCAATATCTCTCATAATGGGAGAGGGGGAACGGATTCCGACAGCTGATTTTTTGCCGTCGGATTCCGTTCCCCCTGTTTTTCTCAAACAAAGAGGATCTTCTAATATCTATCTAAATGGTCTTGGTTTGTTGACCCCCATAGCCTAGTGGTCAGTGCAATGACTTTTAAGAGCTGATGATTTTTAGGAGACACAAGTTCAAGTCCCGGCTAGGGCTCTTTTCTTTGTTTTTTGATCCCATATTTTCCTATCATAATAAAAGGCAACAACTCCAAAATATATTTATTTGAACTGGTGCCAGGTAACTACATCCAAACACAAAATAGAATCAGCATTTTTTAAGCCACTACATCAATATCTCTCATAATGGGAGAGGGGGAACGGATTCCGACAGCTGATTTTTTGCCGTCGGATTCCGTTCCCCCTGTTTTTCTCAAACAAAGAGGATCTTCTAATATCTATCTCAATGGTCTTGGTTTGTTGACCCCCATAGCCTAGTGGTCAGTGCAATGACTTTTAAGAGCTGATGATTTTTAGGAGACACAAGTTCAAGTCCTGGCTAGGGCTCTTTTTTTGTTTTTTGATCCCATATTTTCCTATCATAATAAAAGGCAACAACTCCAAAATATATTTCTTTGAACTGGTGCCAGGTAACTACATCCAAACACAAAATAGAATCAGCTTTTTTTAAGCCACTACATCAATATCTCTCATAATGGGAGAGGGGGAACGGATTCCGACAGCTGATTTTTTGCCGTCGGATTCCGTTCCCCCTGTTTTTCTCAAACAAAGAGGATCTTCTAATGTCTATCTCAATGGTCTTGGTTTGTTGACCCCCATAGCCTAGTGGTCAGTGCAATGACTTTTAAGAGCTGATGATTTTTAGGAGACACAAGTTCAAGTCCCGGCTAGGGCTCCTTTTTTGTTTTTTGATCCCATATTTTCCTATCATAATAAAAGGCAACAACTCCAAAATATATTTATTTGAACTGGTGCCAGGTAACTACATCCAAACACAAAATAGAATCAGCATTTTTTAAGCCACTACATCAATATCTCTCATAATGGGAGAGGGGGAACGGATTCCGACAGCTGATTTTTTGCCGTCGGATTCCGTTCCCCCTGTTTTTCTCAAACAAAGAGGATCTTCTAATGTCTATCTCAATGGTCTTGGTTTGTTGACTCCCATAGCCTAGTGGTCAGTGCAATGAGTTTTAAGAGCTGATGATTTTTAGGAGACACAAGTTCAAGTCCTGGCTAGGGCTCTTTTTTTGTTTTTTGATCCCATATTTTCCTATTATAATAAAAGGCAACAACTCCAAAATATATTTCTTTGAACTGGTGCCAGGTAACTACATCCAAACACAAAATAGAATCAGCTTTTTTTAAGCCACTACATCAATATCTCTCATAATGGGAGAGGGGGAACGGATTCCGACAGCTGATTTTTTGCCGTCGGATTCCGTTCCCCCTTTTTTTCTCAAACAAAGAGGATCTTCTAATGTCTATCTCAATGGTTTTTGTTTGTTGACCCCCATAGCCTAGTGGTCAGTGCAATGACTTTTAAGAGCTGATGATTTTTAGGAGACACAAGTTCAAGTCCCGGCTAGGGCTCCTTTTTTGTTTTTTGATCCCATATTTTCCTATCATAATAAAAGGCAACAACTCCAAAATATATTTCTTTGAACTGGTGCCAGGTAACTACATCCAAACACAAAATAGAATCAGCATTTTTTAAGCCACTACATCAATATCTCTCATAATGGGAGAGGGGGAACGGATTCCGACTGTTGATTTTTTGCCGTCGGATTCCGTTCCCCCTGTTTTTCTCAAACAAAGCAGATCTTCTAATATCTATCTCAATGGTCTTGGTTTGTTGACCCCCATAGCCTAGTGGTCAGTGCAATGACTTTTAAGAGCTGATGATTTTTAGGAGACACAAGTTCAAGTCCCGGCTAGGGCTCCTTTTTTGTTTTTTGATCCCATATTTTCCTATCATAATAAAAGGCAACAACTCCAAAATATATTTCTTTGAACTGGTGCCAGGTAACTACATCCAAACACAAAATAGAATCAGCATTTTTTAAGCCACTACATCAATATCTCTCATAATGGGAGAGGGGGAACGGATTCCGACAGGTGATTTTTTGCCGTCGGATTCCGTTCCCCCTGTTTTTCTCAAACAAAGAGGATCTTCTAATATCTATCTCAATGGTCTTGGTTTGTTGACCCCCATAGCCTAGTGGTCAGTGCAATGACTTTTAAGAGCTGTTGATTTTTAGGAGACACAAGTTCAAGTCCCGGCTCTTGGACTTTTTTTTATACCAGATTTTCCTAATATAAAAAAGGCATAAACCAGGTAATCACCATACATTTAATCTAACTTTATCAAGCCTTCATGTAGCTCAAACAGTAGAGCATTGGCACTTGCAACGCCAAGGTCAATGGTTCGATTCCCAGGGAAAGCAAGAACGTATATTCAAACTAATTTCAAATGCAAACGTCATCCAAATGGTTCAATGAAATATTTCTCAAACAAAAACTATCTTCTAATATCTATCAAACTTATGCTTATTTCTTGACCCCTTATAGCCTAGTTGTCAGTGCAATGACTTTTAAGAGCTGATGATTTTTAGGAGACACAAGTTCAAGTCCCGGCTAGGGCTCTTTTTTTGTTTTTTGATCCCATATTTTCCTATCATAATAAAAGGCAACAACTCCAAAATATATTTCTTTGAACTGGTGCCAGGTAACTACATCCAAACACAAAATAGAATCAGCATTTTTTAAGCCACTACATCAATATCTCTCATAATGGGAGAGGGGGAACGGATTCCGACAGCTGATTTTTTGCCGTCGGATTCCGTTCCCCCTGTTTTTCTCAAACAAAGAGGATCTTCTAATATCTATCTCAATGGTCTTGGTTTGTTGACCCCCATAGCCTAGTGGTCAGTGCAATGACTTTTAAGAGCTGATGATTTTTAGGAGACACAAGTTCAAGTCCCGGCTAGGGCTCCTTTTTTGTTTTTTGATCCCATATTTTCCTATCATAATAAAAGGCAACAACTCCAAAATATATTTATTTGAACTGGTGCCAGGTAACTACATCCAAACACAGAATAGAATCAGCATTTTTTAAGCCACTACATCAATATCTCTCATAATGGGAGATTGGGAACGGATTCCGACAGCTGATTTTTTGCCGTCGGATTCCGTTCCCCCTGTTTTTCTCAAACATATCGGATCTTCTAATATCTATCTCAATGGTCCTGGTTTGTTGACCCCCATAGCCTAGTGGTCAGTGCAATGACTTTTAAGAGCTGATGATTTTTAGGAGACACAAGTTCAAGTCCCGGCTAGGGCTCCTTTTTTGTTTTTTTGATCCCATATTTTCCTATCATAATAAAAGGCAACAACTCCAAAATATATTTATTTGAACTGGTGCCAGGTAACTACATCCAAACACAAAATAGAATCAGCATTTTTTAAGCCACTACATCAATATCTCTCATAATGGGAGAGGGGGAACGGATTCCGACAGCTGATTTTTTTGCCGTCGGATTCCGTTCCCCCTGTTTTTCTCAAACAAAGAGGATCTTCTAATATCTATCTCAATGGTCTTGGTTGGTTGACCCCCATAGCCTAGTGGTCAGTGCAATGACTTTTAAGAGCTGATGATTTTTAGGAGACACAAGTTCAAGTCCTGGCTAGGGCTCTTTTTTTGTTTTTTGATCCCATATTTTCCTATCATAATAAAAGGCAACAACTCCAAAATATATTTCTTTGAACTGGTGCCAGGTAACTACATCCAAACACAAAATAGAATCAGCTTTTTTTAAGCCACTACATCAATATCTCTCATAATGGGAGAGGGGGAACGGATTCCGACAGCTGATTTTTTGCCGTCGGATTCCGTTCCCCCTGTTTTTCTCAAACAAAGAGGATCTTCTAATGTCTATCTCAATGGTCTTGGTTTGTTGACCCCCATAGCCTAGTGGTCAGTGCAATGACTTTTAAGAGCTGATAATTTTTAGGAGACACAAGTTCAAGTCCCGGCTAGGGCTCCTTTTTTGTTTTTTGATCCCATATTTTCCTATCATAATAAAAGGCAACAACTCCAAAATATATTTCTTTGAACTGGTGCCAGGTAACTACATCCAAACACAAAATAGAATCAGCATTTTTTAAGCCACTACATCAATATCTCTCATAATGGGAGAGGGGGAACGGATTCCGACAGCTGATTTTTTTGCCGTCGGATTCCGTTCCCCCTGTTTTTCTCAAACAAAGAGGATCTTCTAATATCTATCTCAATGGTCTTGGTTTGTTGACCCCCATAGCCTAGTGGTCAGTGCAATGACTTTTAAGAGCTGATGATTTTTAGGAGACACAAGTTCAAGTCCTGGCTAGGGCTCTTTTTTTGTTTTTTGATCCCATATTTTCCTATCATAATAAAAGGCAACAACTCCAAAATATATTTCTTTGAACTGGTGCCAGGTAACTACATCCAAACACAAAATAGAATCAGCATTTTTTAAGCCACTACATCAATATCTCTCATAATGGGAGAGGGGGAACGGATTCCGACAGCTGATTTTTTTGCCGTCGGATTCCGTTCCCCCTGTTTTTCTCAAACAAAGAGGATCTTCTAATATCTATCTCAATGGTCTTGGTTGGTTGACCCCCATAGCCTAGTGGTCAGTGCAATGACTTTTAAGAGCTGATGATTTTTAGGAGACACAAGTTCAAGTCCTGGCTAGGGCTCTTTTTTTGTTTTTTGATCCCATATTTTCCTATCATAATAAAAGGCAACAACTCCAAAATATATTTCTTTGAACTGGTGCCAGGTAACTACATCCAAACACAAAATAGAATCAGCTTTTTTTAAGCCACTACATCAATATCTCTCATAATGGGAGAGGGGGAACGGATTCCGACAGCTGATTTTTTGCCGTCGGATTCCGTTCCCCCTGTTTTTCTCAAACAAAGAGGATCTTCTAATGTCTATCTCAATGGTCTTGGTTTGTTGACCCCCATAGCCTAGTGGTCAGTGCAATGACTTTTAAGAGCTGATAATTTTTAGGAGACACAAGTTCAAGTCCCGGCTAGGGCTCCTTTTTTGTTTTTTGATCCCATATTTTCCTATCATAATAAAAGGCAACAACTCCAAAATATATTTCTTTGAACTGGTGCCAGGTAACTACATCCAAACACAAAATAGAATCAGCATTTTTTAAGCCACTACATCAATATCTCTCATAATGGGAGAGGGGGAACGGATTCCGACAGCTGATTTTTTTGCCGTCGGATTCCGTTCCCCCTGTTTTTCTCAAACAAAGAGGATCTTCTAATATCTATCTCAATGGTCTTGGTTTGTTGACCCCCATAGCCTAGTGGTCAGTGCAATGACTTTTAAGAGCTGATGATTTTTAGGAGACACAAGTTCAAGTCCTGGCTAGGGCTCTTTTTTTGTTTTTTGATCCCATATTTTCCTATCATAATAAAAGGCAACAACTCCAAAATATATTTCTTTGAACTGGTGCCAGGTAACTACATCCAAACACAAAATAGAATCAGCTTTTTTTAAGCCACTACATCAATATCTCTCATAATGGGAGAGGGGGAACGGATTCCGACAGCTGATTTTTTGCCGTCGGATTCCGTTCCCCCTGTTTTTCTCAAACAAAGAGGATCTTCTAATGTCTATCTCAATGGTTTTGGTTTGTTGACCCCCATAGCCTAGTGGTCAGTGCAATGACTTTTAAGAGCTGATGATTTTTAGGAGACACAAGTTCAAGTCCCGGCTAGGGCTCCTTTTTTGTTTTTTGATCCCATATTTTCCTATCATAATAAAAGGCAACAACTCCAAAATATATTTCTTATTAACTGGTGCCAGGTAACTACATCCAAACACAAAATAGAATCAGCATTTTTTAAGCCACTACATCAATATCTCTCATAATGGGAGAGGGGGAACGGATTCCGACAGCTGATTTTTTGCCGTCGGATTCCGTTCCCCCTGTTTTTCTCAAACAAAGAGGATCTTCTAATGTCTATCTCAATGGTCTTGGTTTGTTGACTCCCATAGCCTAGTGGTCAGTGCAATGAGTTTTAAGAGCTGATGATTTTTAGGAGACACAAGTTCAAGTCCTGGCTAGGGCTCTTTTTTTGTTTTTTGATCCCATATTTTCCTATCATAATAAAAGGCAACAACTCCAAAATATATTTCTTTGAACTGGTGCCAGGTAACTACATCCAAACACAAAATAGAATCAGCATTTTTTAAGCCACTACATCAATATCTCTCATAATGGGAGAGGGGGAACGGATTCCGACAGCTGATTTTTTGCCGTCGGATTCCGTTCCCCCTTTTTTTCTCAAACAAAGAGGATCTTCTAATGTCTATCTCAATGGTTTTTGTTTGTTGACCCCCATAGCCTAGTGGTCAGTGCAATGACTTTTAAGAGCTGATGATTTTTAGGAGACACAAGTTCAAGTCCCGGCTAGGGCTCCTTTTTTGTTTTTTGATCCCATATTTTCCTATCATAATAAAAGGCAACAACTCCAAAATATATTTCTTTGAACTGGTGCCAGGTAACTACATCCAAACACAAAATAGAATCAGCATTTTTTAAGCCACTACATCAATATCTCTCATAATGGGAGAGGGGGAACGGATTCCGACAGCTGATTTTTTGCCGTCGGATTCCGTTCCCCCTGTTTTTCTCAAACAAAGAGGATCTTCTAATATCTATCTAAATGGTCTTGGTTTGTTGACCCCCATAGCCTAGTGGTCAGTGCAATGACTTTTAAGAGCTGATGATTTTTAGGAGACACAAGTTCAAGTCCCGGCTAGGGCTCTTTTCTTTGTTTTTTGATCCCATATTTTCCTATCATAATAAAAGGCAACAACTCCAAAATATATTTATTTGAACTGGTGCCAGGTAACTACATCCAAACACAAAATAGAATCAGCATTTTTTAAGCCACTACATCAATATCTCTCATAATGGGAGAGGGGGAACGGATTCCGACAGCTGATTTTTTGCCGTCGGATTCCGTTCCCCCTGTTTTTCTCAAACAAAGAGGATCTTCTAATATCTATCTCAATGGTCTTGGTTTGTTGACCCCCATAGCCTAGTGGTCAGTGCAATGACTTTTAAGAGCTGATGATTTTT
The DNA here is from genome assembly GCF_949152265.1 of Phoxinus phoxinus. Lineage (NCBI taxonomy): Eukaryota > Metazoa > Chordata > Actinopteri > Cypriniformes > Leuciscidae > Phoxinus > Phoxinus phoxinus. Next base: position 18,488,361 of record NC_136878.1, on the reverse strand, counting down.
AGGAGACACAAGTTCAAGTCCTGGCTAGGGCTCTTTTTTTGTTTTTTGATCCCATATTTTCCTATCATAATAAAAGGCAACAACTCCAAAATATATTTCTTTGAACTGGTGCCAGGTAACTACATCCAAACACAAAATAGAATCAGCTTTTTTTAAGCCACTACATCAATATCTCTCATAATGGGAGAGGGGGAACGGATTCCGACAGCTGATTTTTTGCCGTCGGATTCCGTTCCCCCTGTTTTTCTCAAACAAAGAGGATCTTCTAATGTCTATCTCAATGGTCTTGGTTTGTTGACCCCCATAGCCTAGTGGTCAGTGCAATGACTTTTAAGAGCTGATGATTTTTAGGAGACACAAGTTCAAGTCCCGGCTAGGGCTCCTTTTTTGTTTTTTGATCCCATATTTTCCTATCATAATAAAAGGCAACAACTCCAAAATATATTTATTTGAACTGGTGCCAGGTAACTACATCCAAACACAAAATAGAATCAGCATTTTTTAAGCCACTACATCAATATCTCTCATAATGGGAGAGGGGGAACGGATTCCGACAGCTGATTTTTTGCCGTCGGATTCCGTTCCCCCTGTTTTTCTCAAACAAAGAGGATCTTCTAATGTCTATCTCAATGGTCTTGGTTTGTTGACTCCCATAGCCTAGTGGTCAGTGCAATGAGTTTTAAGAGCTGATGATTTTTAGGAGACACAAGTTCAAGTCCTGGCTAGGGCTCTTTTTTTGTTTTTTGATCCCATATTTTCCTATCATAATAAAAGGCAACAACTCCAAAATATATTTATTTGAACTGGTGCCAGGTAACTACATCCAAACACAAAATAGAATCAGCATTTTTTAAGCCACTACATCAATATCTCTCATAATGGGAGAGGGGGAACGGATTCCGACAGCTGATTTTTTGCCGTCAGATTCCGTTCCCCCTGTTTTTCTCAAACAAAGCGGATCTTCTAATATCTATCTCAATGGTCTTGGTTTATTGACCCCCATAGCCTAGTGGTCAGTGCAATGACTTTTAAGAGCTGATGATTTTTAGGAGACACAAGTTCAAGTCCTGGCTAGGTCTCTTTTTTTGTTTTTTGATCCCATATTTTCCTATCATAATAAAAGGCAACAACTCCAAAATATATTTCTTTGAACTGGTGCCAGGTAACTACATCCAAACACAAAATAGAATCAGCTTTTTTTAAGCCACTACATCAATATCTCTCATAATGGGAGAGGGGGAACGGATTCCGACAGCTGATTTTTTGCCGTCGGATTCCGTTCCCCCTTTTTTTCTCAAACAAAGAGGATCTTCTAATGTCTATCTCAATGGTTTTTGTTTGTTGACCCCCATAGCCTAGTGGTCAGTGCAATGACTTTTAAGAGCTGATGATTTTTAGGAGACACAAGTTCAAGTCCCGGCTAGGGCTCCTTTTTTGTTTTTTGATCCCATATTTTCCTATCATAATAAAAGGCAACAACTCCAAAATATATTTCTTTGAACTGGTGCCAGGTAACTACATCCAAACACAAAATAGAATCAGCATTTTTTAAGCCACACATCAAAATCTCTCATAATGGGAGAGGGGGAACGGATTCCGACAGCTGATTTTTTGCCGTCGGATTCCGTTCCCCCTGTTTTTCTCAAACAAAGAGGATCTTCTAATATCTATCTCAATGGTCTTGGTTTGTTGACCCCCATAGCCTAGTGATCAGTGCAATGACTTTTAAGAGCTGATGATTTTTAGGAGACACAAGTTTAAGTCCCGGCTCTTGGACTTTTTTTTTATACCAGATTTTCCTAATATAAAAAAGGCATAAACCAGGTAATCACCATACATTTAATCTGACTTTATCAAGCCTTCATGTAGCTCAAACAGTAGAGCATTGGCACTTGCAACGCCAAGGTCAATGGTTCGATTCCCAGGGAAAGCAAGAACGTATATTCAAACTAATTTCAAATGCAAACGTCATCCAAATGGTTCAATGAAATATTTCTCAAATAAAAACTATCTTCTAATATCTATCAAACTTATGCCGATTTCTTGACGCCTTATAGCCTAGTGGTCAGTGCAATGACTTTTAAGAGCTGATGATTTTTAGGAGACACAAGTTCAAGTCCCGGCTAGGGCTCCTTTTTTGTTTTTTAATCCCATATTTTCCTATCATAATAAAAGGCAACAACTCCAAAATATATTTCTTTTAACTGGTGCCAGGTAACTACATCCAAACACAAAATAGAATCAGCATTTTTTAAGCCACTACATCAATATCTCTCATAATGGGAGAGGGGGAACGGATTCCGACAGCTGATTTTTTGCCGTCGGATTCCGTTCCCCCTGTTTTTCTCAAACAAAGAGGATCTTCTAATGTCTATCTCAATGGTCTTGGTTTGTTGACCCCCATAGCCTAGTGGTCAGTGCAATGAGTTTTAAGAGCTGATGATTTTTAGGAGACACAAGTTCAAGTCCTGGCTAGGGCTCTTTTTTTGTTTTTTGATCCCATATTTTCCTATCATAATAAAAGGCAACAACTCCAAAATATATTTATTTGAACTGGTGCCAGGTAACTACATCCAAACACAAAATAGAATCAGCATTTTTTAAGCCACTACATCAAAATCTCTCATAATGGGAGAGGGGGAACGGATTCCGACAGCTGATTTTTTGCCGTCAGATTCCGTTCCCCCTGTTTTTCTCAAACAAAGCGGATCTTCTAATATCTATCTCAATGGTCTTGGTTTATTGACCCCCATAGCCTAGTGGTCAGTGCAATGACTTTTAAGAGCTGATGATTTTTAGGAGACACAAGTTCAAGTCCCGGCTAGGGCTCCTTTTTTGTTTTTTGATCCCATATTTTCCTATCATAATAAAAGGCAACAACTCCAAAATATATTTATTTGAACTGGTGCCAGGTAACTACATCCAAACACAAAATAGAATCAGCATTTTTTAAGCCACTACATCAATATCTCTCATAATGGGAGAGGGGGAACGGATTCCGACAGCTGATTTTTTGCCGTCGGATTCCGTTCCCCCTGTTTTTCTCAAACAAAGAGGATCTTCTAATATCTATCTAAATGGTCTTGGTTTGTTGACCCCCATAGCCTAGTGGTCAGTGCAATGACTTTTAAGAGCTGATGATTTTTAGGAGACACAAGTTCAAGTCCCGGCTAGGGCTCTTTTCTTTGTTTTTTGATCCCATATTTTCCTATCATAATAAAAGGCAACAACTCCAAAATATATTTATTTGAACTGGTGCCAGGTAACTACATCCAAACACAAAATAGAATCAGCATTTTTTAAGCCACTACATCAATATCTCTCATAATGGGAGAGGGGGAACGGATTCCGACAGCTGATTTTTTGCCGTCGGATTCCGTTCCCCCTGTTTTTCTCAAACAAAGAGGATCTTCTAATATCTATCTCAATGGTCTTGGTTTGTTGACCCCCATAGCCTAGTGGTCAGTGCAATGACTTTTAAGAGCTGATGATTTTTAGGAGACACAAGTTCAAGTCCTGGCTAGGGCTCTTTTTTTGTTTTTTGATCCCATATTTTCCTATCATAATAAAAGGCAACAACTCCAAAATATATTTCTTTGAACTGGTGCCAGGTAACTACATCCAAACACAAAATAGAATCAGCTTTTTTTAAGCCACTACATCAATATCTCTCATAATGGGAGAGGGGGAACGGATTCCGACAGCTGATTTTTTGCCGTCGGATTCCGTTCCCCCTGTTTTTCTCAAACAAAGAGGATCTTCTAATGTCTATCTCAATGGTCTTGGTTTGTTGACCCCCATAGCCTAGTGGTCAGTGCAATGACTTTTAAGAGCTGATGATTTTTAGGAGACACAAGTTCAAGTCCCGGCTAGGGCTCCTTTTTTGTTTTTTGATCCCATATTTTCCTATCATAATAAAAGGCAACAACTCCAAAATATATTTCTTTGAACTGGTGCCAGGTAACTACATCCAAACACAAAATAGAATCAGCATTTTTTAAGCCACTACATCAATATCTCTCATAATGGGAGAGGGGGAACGGATTCCGACAGCTGATTTTTTGCCGTCGGATTCCGTTCCCCCTGTTTTTCTCAAACAAAGAGGATCTTCTAATGTCTATCTCAATGGTCTTGGTTTGTTGACTCCCATAGCCTAGTGGTCAGTGCAATGAGTTTTAAGAGCTGATGATTTTTAGGAGACACAAGTTCAAGTCCTGGCTAGGGCTCTTTTTTTGTTTTTTGATCCCATATTTTCCTATTATAATAAAAGGCAACAACTCCAAAATATATTTCTTTGAACTGGTGCCAGGTAACTACATCCAAACACAAAATAGAATCAGCTTTTTTTAAGCCACTACATCAATATCTCTCATAATGGGAGAGGGGGAACGGATTCCGACAGCTGATTTTTTGCCGTCGGATTCCGTTCCCCCTTTTTTTCTCAAACAAAGAGGATCTTCTAATGTCTATCTCAATGGTTTTTGTTTGTTGACCCCCATAGCCTAGTGGTCAGTGCAATGACTTTTAAGAGCTGATGATTTTTAGGAGACACAAGTTCAAGTCCCGGCTAGGGCTCCTTTTTTGTTTTTTGATCCCATATTTTCCTATCATAATAAAAGGCAACAACTCCAAAATATATTTCTTTGAACTGGTGCCAGGTAACTACATCCAAACACAAAATAGAATCAGCATTTTTTAAGCCACTACATCAATATCTCTCATAATGGGAGAGGGGGAACGGATTCCGACTGTTGATTTTTTGCCGTCGGATTCCGTTCCCCCTGTTTTTCTCAAACAAAGCAGATCTTCTAATATCTATCTCAATGGTCTTGGTTTGTTGACCCCCATAGCCTAGTGGTCAGTGCAATGACTTTTAAGAGCTGATGATTTTTAGGAGACACAAGTTCAAGTCCCGGCTAGGGCTCCTTTTTTGTTTTTTGATCCCATATTTTCCTATCATAATAAAAGGCAACAACTCCAAAATATATTTCTTTGAACTGGTGCCAGGTAACTACATCCAAACACAAAATAGAATCAGCATTTTTTAAGCCACTACATCAATATCTCTCATAATGGGAGAGGGGGAACGGATTCCGACAGCTGATTTTTTGCCGTCGGATTCCGTTCCCCCTGTTTTTCTCAAACAAAGAGGATCTTCTAATATCTATCTCAATGGTCTTGGTTTGTTGACCCCCATAGCCTAGTGGTCAGTGCAATGACTTTTAAGAGCTGATGATTTTTAGGAGACACAAGTTCAAGTCCCGGCTAGGGCTCCTTTTTTGTTTTTTGATCCCATATTTTCCTATCATAATAAAAGGCAACAACTCCAAAATATATTTATTTGAACTGGTGCCAGGTAACTACATCCAAACACAGAATAGAATCAGCATTTTTTAAGCCACTACATCAATATCTCTCATAATGGGAGATTGGGAACGGATTCCGACAGCTGATTTTTTGCCGTCGGATTCCGTTCCCCCTGTTTTTCTCAAACATATCGGATCTTCTAATATCTATCTCAATGGTCCTGGTTTGTTGACCCCCATAGCCTAGTGGTCAGTGCAATGACTTTTAAGAGCTGATGATTTTTAGGAGACACAAGTTCAAGTCCCGGCTAGGGCTCCTTTTTTGTTTTTTTGATCCCATATTTTCCTATCATAATAAAAGGCAACAACTCCAAAATATATTTATTTGAACTGGTGCCAGGTAACTATATCCAAACACAAAATAGAATCAGCATTTTTTAAGCCACTACATCAATATCTCTCATAATGGGAGAGGGGGAACGGATTCCGACAGCTGATTTTTTTGCCGTCGGATTCCGTTCCCCCTGTTTTTCTCAAACAAAGAGGATCTTCTAATATCTATCTCAATGGTCTTGGTTGGTTGACCCCCATAGCCTAGTGGTCAGTGCAATGACTTTTAAGAGCTGATGATTTTTAGGAGACACAAGTTCAAGTCCTGGCTAGGGCTCTTTTTTTGTTTTTTGATCCCATATTTTCCTATCATAATAAAAGGCAACAACTCCAAAATATATTTCTTTGAACTGGTGCCAGGTAACTACATCCAAACACAAAATAGAATCAGCTTTTTTTAAGCCACTACATCAATATCTCTCATAATGGGAGAGGGGGAACGGATTCCGACAGCTGATTTTTTGCCGTCGGATTCCGTTCCCCCTGTTTTTCTCAAACAAAGAGGATCTTCTAATGTCTATCTCAATGGTCTTGGTTTGTTGACCCCCATAGCCTAGTGGTCAGTGCAATGACTTTTAAGAGCTGATAATTTTTAGGAGACACAAGTTCAAGTCCCGGCTAGGGCTCCTTTTTTGTTTTTTGATCCCATATTTTCCTATCATAATAAAAGGCAACAACTCCAAAATATATTTCTTTGAACTGGTGCCAGGTAACTACATCCAAACACAAAATAGAATCAGCATTTTTTAAGCCACTACATCAATATCTCTCATAATGGGAGAGGGGGAACGGATTCCGACAGCTGATTTTTTTGCCGTCGGATTCCGTTCCCCCTGTTTTTCTCAAACAAAGAGGATCTTCTAATATCTATCTCAATGGTCTTGGTTTGTTGACCCCCATAGCCTAGTGGTCAGTGCAATGACTTTTAAGAGCTGATGATTTTTAGGAGACACAAGTTCAAGTCCTGGCTAGGGCTCTTTTTTTGTTTTTTGATCCCATATTTTCCTATCATAATAAAAGGCAACAACTCCAAAATATATTTCTTTGAACTGGTGCCAGGTAACTACATCCAAACACAAAATAGAATCAGCTTTTTTTAAGCCACTACATCAATATCTCTCATAATGGGAGAGGGGGAACGGATTCCGACAGCTGATTTTTTGCCGTCGGATTCCGTTCCCCCTGTTTTTCTCAAACAAAGAGGATCTTCTAATGTCTATCTCAATGGTTTTGGTTTGTTGACCCCCATAGCCTAGTGGTCAGTGCAATGACTTTTAAGAGCTGATGATTTTTAGGAGACACAAGTTCAAGTCCCGGCTAGGGCTCCTTTTTTGTTTTTTGATCCCATATTTTCCTATCATAATAAAAGGCAACAACTCCAAAATATATTTCTTATTAACTGGTGCCAGGTAACTACATCCAAACACAAAATAGAATCAGCATTTTTTAAGCCACTACATCAATATCTCTCATAATGGGAGAGGGGGAACGGATTCCGACAGCTGATTTTTTGCCGTCGGATTCCGTTCCCCCTGTTTTTCTCAAACAAAGAGGATCTTCTAATGTCTATCTCAATGGTCTTGGTTTGTTGACTCCCATAGCCTAGTGGTCAGTGCAATGAGTTTTAAGAGCTGATGATTTTTAGGAGACACAAGTTCAAGTCCTGGCTAGGGCTCTTTTTTTGTTTTTTTGATCCCATATTTTCCTATCATAATAAAAGGCAACAACTCCAAAATATATTTATTTGAACTGGTGCCAGGTAACTACATCCAAACACAGAATAGAATCAGCATTTTTTAAGCCACTACATCAATATCTCTCATAATGGGAGATTGGGAACGGATTCCGACAGCTGATTTTTTGCCGTCGGATTCCGTTCCCCCTGTTTTTCTCAAACATATCGGATCTTCTAATATCTATCTCAATGGTCCTGGTTTGTTGACCCCCATAGCCTAGTGGTCAGTGCAATGACTTTTAAGAGCTGATGATTTTTAGGAGACACAAGTTCAAGTCCCGGCTAGGGCTCCTTTTTTGTTTTTTTGATCCCATATTTTCCTATCATAATAAAAGGCAACAACTCCAAAATATATTTATTTGAACTGGTGCCAGGTAACTACATCCAAACACAAAATAGAATCAGCATTTTTTAAGCCACTACATCAATATCTCTCATAATGGGAGAGGGGGAACGGATTCCGACAGCTGATTTTTTTGCCGTCGGATTCCGTTCCCCCTGTTTTTCTCAAACAAAGAGGATCTTCTAATATCTATCTCAATGGTCTTGGTTGGTTGACCCCCATAGCCTAGTGGTCAGTGCAATGACTTTTAAGAGCTGATGATTTTTAGGAGACACAAGTTCAAGTCCTGGCTAGGGCTCTTTTTTTGTTTTTTGATCCCATATTTTCCTATCATAATAAAAGGCAACAACTCCAAAATATATTTCTTTGAACTGGTGCCAGGTAACTACATCCAAACACAAAATAGAATCAGCTTTTTTTAAGCCACTACATCAATATCTCTCATAATGGGAGAGGGGGAACGGATTCCGACAGCTGATTTTTTGCCGTCGGATTCCGTTCCCCCTGTTTTTCTCAAACAAAGAGGATCTTCTAATGTCTATCTCAATGGTCTTGGTTTGTTGACCCCCATAGCCTAGTGGTCAGTGCAATGACTTTTAAGAGCTGATAATTTTTAGGAGACACAAGTTCAAGTCCCGGCTAGGGCTCCTTTTTTGTTTTTTGATCCCATATTTTCCTATCATAATAAAAGGCAACAACTCCAAAATATATTTCTTTGAACTGGTGCCAGGTAACTACATCCAAACACAAAATAGAATCAGCATTTTTTAAGCCACTACATCAATATCTCTCATAATGGGAGAGGGGGAACGGATTCCGACAGCTGATTTTTTTGCCGTCGGATTCCGTTCCCCCTGTTTTTCTCAAACAAAGAGGATCTTCTAATATCTATCTCAATGGTCTTGGTTTGTTGACCCCCATAGCCTAGTGGTCAGTGCAATGACTTTTAAGAGCTGATGATTTTTAGGAGACACAAGTTCAAGTCCTGGCTAGGGCTCTTTTTTTGTTTTTTGATCCCATATTTTCCTATCATAATAAAAGGCAACAACTCCAAAATATATTTCTTTGAACTGGTGCCAGGTAACTACATCCAAACACAAAATAGAATCAGCTTTTTTTAAGCCACTACATCAATATCTCTCATAATGGGAGAGGGGGAACGGATTCCGACAGCTGATTTTTTGCCGTCGGATTCCGTTCCCCCTGTTTTTCTCAAACAAAGAGGATCTTCTAATGTCTATCTCAATGGTTTTGGTTTGTTGACCCCCATAGCCTAGTGGTCAGTGCAATGACTTTTAAGAGCTGATGATTTTTAGGAGACACAAGTTCAAGTCCCGGCTAGGGCTCCTTTTTTGTTTTTTGATCCCATATTTTCCTATCATAATAAAAGGCAACAACTCCAAAATATATTTCTTATTAACTGGTGCCAGGTAACTACATCCAAACACAAAATAGAATCAGCATTTTTTAAGCCACTACATCAATATCTCTCATAATGGGAGAGGGGGAACGGATTCCGACAGCTGATTTTTTGCCGTCGGATTCCGTTCCCCCTGTTTTTCTCAAACAAAGAGGATCTTCTAATGTCTATCTCAATGGTCTTGGTTTGTTGACTCCCATAGCCTAGTGGTCAGTGCAATGAGTTTTAAGAGCTGATGATTTTTAGGAGACACAAGTTCAAGTCCTGGCTAGGGCTCTTTTTTTGTTTTTTGATCCCATATTTTCCTATCATAATAAAAGGCAACAACTCCAAAATATATTTCTTTGAACTGGTGCCAGGTAACTACATCCAAACACAAAATAGAATCAGCATTTTTTAAGCCACTACATCAATATCTCTCATAATGGGAGAGGGGGAACGGATTCCGACAGCTGATTTTTTGCCGTCGGATTCCGTTCCCCCTTTTTTTCTCAAACAAAGAGGATCTTCTAATGTCTATCTCAATGGTTTTTGTTTGTTGACCCCCATAGCCTAGTGGTCAGTGCAATGACTTTTAAGAGCTGATGATTTTTAGGAGACACAAGTTCAAGTCCCGGCTAGGGCTCCTTTTTTGTTTTTTGATCCCATATTTTCCTATCATAATAAAAGGCAACAACTCCAAAATATATTTCTTTGAACTGGTGCCAGGTAACTACATCCAAACACAAAATAGAATCAGCATTTTTTAAGCCACTACATCAATATCTCTCATAATGGGAGAGGGGGAACGGATTCCGACAGCTGATTTTTTGCCGTCGGATTCCGTTCCCCCTGTTTTTCTCAAACAAAGAGGATCTTCTAATATCTATCTAAATGGTCTTGGTTTGTTGACCCCCATAGCCTAGTGGTCAGTGCAATGACTTTTAAGAGCTGATGATTTTTAGGAGACACAAGTTCAAGTCCCGGCTAGGGCTCTTTTCTTTGTTTTTTGATCCCATATTTTCCTATCATAATAAAAGGCAACAACTCCAAAATATATTTATTTGAACTGGTGCCAGGTAACTACATCCAAACACAAAATAGAATCAGCATTTTTTAAGCCACTACATCAATATCTCTCATAATGGGAGAGGGGGAACGGATTCCGACAGCTGATTTTTTGCCGTCGGATTCCGTTCCCCCTGTTTTTCTCAAACAAAGAGGATCTTCTAATATCTATCTCAATGGTCTTGGTTTGTTGACCCCCATAGCCTAGTGGTCAGTGCAATGACTTTTAAGAGCTGATGATTTTTAGGAGACACAAGTTCAAGTCCTGGCTAGGGCTCTTTTTTTGTTTTTTGATCCCATATTTTCCTATCATAATAAAAGGCAACAACTCCAAAATATATTTCTTTGAACTGGTGCCAGGTAACTACATCCAAACACAAAATAGAATCAGCTTTTTTTAAGCCACTACATCAATATCTCTCATAATGGGAGAGGGGGAACGGATTCCGACAGCTGATTTTTTGCCGTCGGATTCCGTTCCCCCTGTTTTTCTCAAACAAAGAGGATCTTCTAATGTCTATCTCAATGGTCTTGGTTTGTTGACCCCCATAGCCTAGTGGTCAGTGCAATGACTTTTAAGAGCTGATGATTTTTAGGAGACACAAGTTCAAGTCCCGGCTAGGGCTCCTTTTTTGTTTTTTGATCCCATATTTTCCTATCATAATAAAAGGCAACAACTCCAAAATATATTTATTTGAACTGGTGCCAGGTAACTACATCCAAACACAAAATAGAATCAGCATTTTTTAAGCCACTACATCAATATCTCTCATAATGGGAGAGGGGGAACGGATTCCGACAGCTGATTTTTTGCCGTCGGATTCCGTTCCCCCTGTTTTTCTCAAACAAAGAGGATCTTCTAATGTCTATCTCAATGGTCTTGGTTTGTTGACTCCCATAGCCTAGTGGTCAGTGCAATGAGTTTTAAGAGCTGATGATTTTTAGGAGACACAAGTTCAAGTCCTGGCTAGGGCTCTTTTTTTGTTTTTTGATCCCATATTTTCCTATCATAATAAAAGGCAACAACTCCAAAATATATTTATTTGAACTGGTGCCAGGTAACTACATCCAAACACAAAATAGAATCAGCATTTTTTAAGCCACTACATCAATATCTCTCATAATGGGAGAGGGGGAACGGATTCCGACAGCTGATTTTTTGCCGTCAGATTCCGTTCCCCCTGTTTTTCTCAAACAAAGCGGATCTTCTAATATCTATCTCAATGGTCTTGGTTTATTGACCCCCATAGCCTAGTGGTCAGTGCAATGACTTTTAAGAGCTGATGATTTTTAGGAGACACAAGTTCAAGTCCTGGCTAGGTCTCTTTTTTTGTTTTTTGATCCCATATTTTCCTATCATAATAAAAGGCAACAACTCCAAAATATATTTCTTTGAACTGGTGCCAGGTAACTACATCCAAACACAAAATAGAATCAGCTTTTTTTAAGCCACTACATCAATATCTCTCATAATGGGAGAGGGGGAACGGATTCCGACAGCTGATTTTTTGCCGTCGGATTCCGTTCCCCCTTTTTTTCTCAAACAAAGAGGATCTTCTAATGTCTATCTCAATGGTTTTTGTTTGTTGACCCCCATAGCCTAGTGGTCAGTGCAATGACTTTTAAGAGCTGATGATTTTTAGGAGACACAAGTTCAAGTCCCGGCTAGGGCTCCTTTTTTGTTTTTTGATCCCATATTTTCCTATCATAATAAAAGGCAACAACTCCAAAATATATTTCTTTGAACTGGTGCCAGGTAACTACATCCAAACACAAAATAGAATCAGCATTTTTTAAGCCACACATCAAAATCTCTCATAATGGGAGAGGGGGAACGGATTCCGACAGCTGATTTTTTGCCGTCGGATTCCGTTCCCCCTGTTTTTCTCAAACAAAGAGGATCTTCTAATATCTATCTCAATGGTCTTGGTTTGTTGACCCCCATAGCCTAGTGATCAGTGCAATGACTTTTAAGAGCTGATGATTTTTAGGAGACACAAGTTTAAGTCCCGGCTCTTGGACTTTTTTTTTATACCAGATTTTCCTAATATAAAAAAGGCATAAACCAGGTAATCACCATACATTTAATCTGACTTTATCAAGCCTTCATGTAGCTCAAACAGTAGAGCATTGGCACTTGCAACGCCAAGGTCAATGGTTCGATTCCCAGGGAAAGCAAGAACGTATATTCAAACTAATTTCAAATGCAAACGTCATCCAAATGGTTCAATGAAATATTTCTCAAATAAAAACTATCTTCTAATATCTATCAAACTTATGCCGATTTCTTGACGCCTTATAGCCTAGTGGTCAGTGCAATGACTTTTAAGAGCTGATGATTTTTAGGAGACACAAGTTCAAGTCCCGGCTAGGGCTCCTTTTTTGTTTTTTAATCCCATATTTTCCTATCATAATAAAAGGCAACAACTCCAAAATATATTTCTTTTAACTGGTGCCAGGTAACTACATCCAAACACAAAATAGAATCAGCATTTTTTAAGCCACTACATCAATATCTCTCATAATGGGAGAGGGGGAACGGATTCCGACAGCTGATTTTTTGCCGTCGGATTCCGTTCCCCCTGTTTTTCTCAAACAAAGAGGATCTTCTAATGTCTATCTCAATGGTCTTGGTTTGTTGACCCCCATAGCCTAGTGGTCAGTGCAATGAGTTTTAAGAGCTGATGATTTTTAGGAGACACAAGTTCAAGTCCTGGCTAGGGCTCTTTTTTTGTTTTTTGATCCCATATTTTCCTATCATAATAAAAGGCAACAACTCCAAAATATATTTATTTGAACTGGTGCCAGGTAACTACATCCAAACACAAAATAGAATCAGCATTTTTTAAGCCACTACATCAAAATCTCTCATAATGGGAGAGGGGGAACGGATTCCGACAGCTGATTTTTTGCCGTCAGATTCCGTTCCCCCTGTTTTTCTCAAACAAAGCGGATCTTCTAATATCTATCTCAATGGTCTTGGTTTATTGACCCCCATAGCCTAGTGGTCAGTGCAATGACTTTTAAGAGCTGATGATTTTTAGGAGACACAAGTTCAAGTCCCGGCTAGGGCTCCTTTTTTGTTTTTTGATCCCATATTTTCCTATCATAATAAAAGGCAACAACTCCAAAATATATTTATTTGAACTGGTGCCAGGTAACTACATCCAAACACAAAATAGAATCAGCATTTTTTAAGCCACTACATCAATATCTCTCATAATGGGAGAGGGGGAACGGATTCCGACAGCTGATTTTTTGCCGTCGGATTCCGTTCCCCCTGTTTTTCTCAAACAAAGAGGATCTTCTAATATCTATCTAAATGGTCTTGGTTTGTTGACCCCCATAGCCTAGTGGTCAGTGCAATGACTTTTAAGAGCTGATGATTTTTAGGAGACACAAGTTCAAGTCCCGGCTAGGGCTCTTTTCTTTGTTTTTTGATCCCATATTTTCCTATCATAATAAAAGGCAACAACTCCAAAATATATTTATTTGAACTGGTGCCAGGTAACTACATCCAAACACAAAATAGAATCAGCATTTTTTAAGCCACTACATCAATATCTCTCATAATGGGAGAGGGGGAACGGATTCCGACAGCTGATTTTTTGCCGTCGGATTCCGTTCCCCCTGTTTTTCTCAAACAAAGAGGATCTTCTAATATCTATCTCAATGGTCTTGGTTTGTTGACCCCCATAGCCTAGTGGTCAGTGCAATGACTTTTAAGAGCTGATGATTTTTAGGAGACACAAGTTCAAGTCCTGGCTAGGGCTCTTTTTTTGTTTTTTGATCCCATATTTTCCTATCATAATAAAAGGCAACAACTCCAAAATATATTTCTTTGAACTGGTGCCAGGTAACTACATCCAAACACAAAATAGAATCAGCTTTTTTTAAGCCACTACATCAATATCTCTCATAATGGGAGAGGGGGAACGGATTCCGACAGCTGATTTTTTGCCGTCGGATTCCGTTCCCCCTGTTTTTCTCAAACAAAGAGGATCTTCTAATGTCTATCTCAATGGTCTTGGTTTGTTGACCCCCATAGCCTAGTGGTCAGTGCAATGACTTTTAAGAGCTGATGATTTTTAGGAGACACAAGTTCAAGTCCCGGCTAGGGCTCCTTTTTTGTTTTTTGATCCCATATTTTCCTATCATAATAAAAGGCAACAACTCCAAAATATATTTCTTTGAACTGGTGCCAGGTAACTACATCCAAACACAAAATAGAATCAGCATTTTTTAAGCCACTACATCAATATCTCTCATAATGGGAGAGGGGGAACGGATTCCGACAGCTGATTTTTTGCCGTCGGATTCCGTTCCCCCTGTTTTTCTCAAACAAAGAGGATCTTCTAATGTCTATCTCAATGGTCTTGGTTTGTTGACTCCCATAGCCTAGTGGTCAGTGCAATGAGTTTTAAGAGCTGATGATTTTTAGGAGACACAAGTTCAAGTCCTGGCTAGGGCTCTTTTTTTGTTTTTTGATCCCATATTTTCCTATTATAATAAAAGGCAACAACTCCAAAATATATTTCTTTGAACTGGTGCCAGGTAACTACATCCAAACACAAAATAGAATCAGCTTTTTTTAAGCCACTACATCAATATCTCTCATAATGGGAGAGGGGGAACGGATTCCGACAGCTGATTTTTTGCCGTCGGATTCCGTTCCCCCTTTTTTTCTCAAACAAAGAGGATCTTCTAATGTCTATCTCAATGGTTTTTGTTTGTTGACCCCCATAGCCTAGTGGTCAGTGCAATGACTTTTAAGAGCTGATGATTTTTAGGAGACACAAGTTCAAGTCCCGGCTAGGGCTCCTTTTTTGTTTTTTGATCCCATATTTTCCTATCATAATAAAAGGCAACAACTCCAAAATATATTTCTTTGAACTGGTGCCAGGTAACTACATCCAAACACAAAATAGAATCAGCATTTTTTAAGCCACTACATCAATATCTCTCATAATGGGAGAGGGGGAACGGATTCCGACTGTTGATTTTTTGCCGTCGGATTCCGTTCCCCCTGTTTTTCTCAAACAAAGCAGATCTTCTAATATCTATCTCAATGGTCTTGGTTTGTTGACCCCCATAGCCTAGTGGTCAGTGCAATGACTTTTAAGAGCTGATGATTTTTAGGAGACACAAGTTCAAGTCCCGGCTAGGGCTCCTTTTTTGTTTTTTGATCCCATATTTTCCTATCATAATAAAAGGCAACAACTCCAAAATATATTTCTTTGAACTGGTGCCAGGTAACTACATCCAAACACAAAATAGAATCAGCATTTTTTAAGCCACTACATCAATATCTCTCATAATGGGAGAGGGGGAACGGATTCCGACAGCTGATTTTTTGCCGTCGGATTCCGTTCCCCCTGTTTTTCTCAAACAAAGAGGATCTTCTAATATCTATCTCAATGGTCTTGGTTTGTTGACCCCCATAGCCTAGTGGTCAGTGCAATGACTTTTAAGAGCTGATGATTTTTAGGAGACACAAGTTCAAGTCCCGGCTAGGGCTCCTTTTTTGTTTTTTGATCCCATATTTTCCTATCATAATAAAAGGCAACAACTCCAAAATATATTTATTTGAACTGGTGCCAGGTAACTACATCCAAACACAGAATAGAATCAGCATTTTTTAAGCCACTACATCAATATCTCTCATAATGGGAGATTGGGAACGGATTCCGACAGCTGATTTTTTGCCGTCGGATTCCGTTCCCCCTGTTTTTCTCAAACATATCGGATCTTCTAATATCTATCTCAATGGTCCTGGTTTGTTGACCCCCATAGCCTAGTGGTCAGTGCAATGACTTTTAAGAGCTGATGATTTTTAGGAGACACAAGTTCAAGTCCCGGCTAGGGCTCCTTTTTTGTTTTTTTGATCCCATATTTTCCTATCATAATAAAAGGCAACAACTCCAAAATATATTTATTTGAACTGGTGCCAGGTAACTATATCCAAACACAAAATAGAATCAGCATTTTTTAAGCCACTACATCAATATCTCTCATAATGGGAGAGGGGGAACGGATTCCGACAGCTGATTTTTTTGCCGTCGGATTCCGTTCCCCCTGTTTTTCTCAAACAAAGAGGATCTTCTAATATCTATCTCAATGGTCTTGGTTGGTTGACCCCCATAGCCTAGTGGTCAGTGCAATGACTTTTAAGAGCTGATGATTTTTAGGAGACACAAGTTCAAGTCCTGGCTAGGGCTCTTTTTTTGTTTTTTGATCCCATATTTTCCTATCATAATAAAAGGCAACAACTCCAAAATATATTTCTTTGAACTGGTGCCAGGTAACTACATCCAAACACAAAATAGAATCAGCTTTTTTTAAGCCACTACATCAATATCTCTCATAATGGGAGAGGGGGAACGGATTCCGACAGCTGATTTTTTGCCGTCGGATTCCGTTCCCCCTGTTTTTCTCAAACAAAGAGGATCTTCTAATGTCTATCTCAATGGTCTTGGTTTGTTGACCCCCATAGCCTAGTGGTCAGTGCAATGACTTTTAAGAGCTGATAATTTTTAGGAGACACAAGTTCAAGTCCCGGCTAGGGCTCCTTTTTTGTTTTTTGATCCCATATTTTCCTATCATAATAAAAGGCAACAACTCCAAAATATATTTCTTTGAACTGGTGCCAGGTAACTACATCCAAACACAAAATAGAATCAGCATTTTTTAAGCCACTACATCAATATCTCTCATAATGGGAGAGGGGGAACGGATTCCGACAGCTGATTTTTTTGCCGTCGGATTCCGTTCCCCCTGTTTTTCTCAAACAAAGAGGATCTTCTAATATCTATCTCAATGGTCTTGGTTTGTTGACCCCCATAGCCTAGTGGTCAGTGCAATGACTTTTAAGAGCTGATGATTTTTAGGAGACACAAGTTCAAGTCCTGGCTAGGGCTCTTTTTTTGTTTTTTGATCCCATATTTTCCTATCATAATAAAAGGCAACAACTCCAAAATATATTTCTTTGAACTGGTGCCAGGTAACTACATCCAAACACAAAATAGAATCAGCTTTTTTTAAGCCACTACATCAATATCTCTCATAATGGGAGAGGGGGAACGGATTCCGACAGCTGATTTTTTGCCGTCGGATTCCGTTCCCCCTGTTTTTCTCAAACAAAGAGGATCTTCTAATGTCTATCTCAATGGTTTTGGTTTGTTGACCCCCATAGCCTAGTGGTCAGTGCAATGACTTTTAAGAGCTGATGATTTTTAGGAGACACAAGTTCAAGTCCCGGCTAGGGCTCCTTTTTTGTTTTTTGATCCCATATTTTCCTATCATAATAAAAGGCAACAACTCCAAAATATATTTCTTATTAACTGGTGCCAGGTAACTACATCCAAACACAAAATAGAATCAGCATTTTTTAAGCCACTACATCAATATCTCTCATAATGGGAGAGGGGGAACGGATTCCGACAGCTGATTTTTTGCCGTCGGATTCCGTTCCCCCTGTTTTTCTCAAACAAAGAGGATCTTCTAATGTCTATCTCAATGGTCTTGGTTTGTTGACTCCCATAGCCTAGTGGTCAGTGCAATGAGTTTTAAGAGCTGATGATTTTTAGGAGACACAAGTTCAAGTCCTGGCTAGGGCTCTTTTTTTGTTTTTTTGATCCCATATTTTCCTATCATAATAAAAGGCAACAACTCCAAAATATATTTATTTGAACTGGTGCCAGGTAACTACATCCAAACACAGAATAGAATCAGCATTTTTTAAGCCACTACATCAATATCTCTCATAATGGGAGATTGGGAACGGATTCCGACAGCTGATTTTTTGCCGTCGGATTCCGTTCCCCCTGTTTTTCTCAAACATATCGGATCTTCTAATATCTATCTCAATGGTCCTGGTTTGTTGACCCCCATAGCCTAGTGGTCAGTGCAATGACTTTTAAGAGCTGATGATTTTTAGGAGACACAAGTTCAAGTCCCGGCTAGGGCTCCTTTTTTGTTTTTTTGATCCCATATTTTCCTATCATAATAAAAGGCAACAACTCCAAAATATATTTATTTGAACTGGTGCCAGGTAACTACATCCAAACACAAAATAGAATCAGCATTTTTTAAGCCACTACATCAATATCTCTCATAATGGGAGAGGGGGAACGGATTCCGACAGCTGATTTTTTTGCCGTCGGATTCCGTTCCCCCTGTTTTTCTCAAACAAAGAGGATCTTCTAATATCTATCTCAATGGTCTTGGTTGGTTGACCCCCATAGCCTAGTGGTCAGTGCAATGACTTTTAAGAGCTGATGATTTTTAGGAGACACAAGTTCAAGTCCTGGCTAGGGCTCTTTTTTTGTTTTTTGATCCCATATTTTCCTATCATAATAAAAGGCAACAACTCCAAAATATATTTCTTTGAACTGGTGCCAGGTAACTACATCCAAACACAAAATAGAATCAGCTTTTTTTAAGCCACTACATCAATATCTCTCATAATGGGAGAGGGGGAACGGATTCCGACAGCTGATTTTTTGCCGTCGGATTCCGTTCCCCCTGTTTTTCTCAAACAAAGAGGATCTTCTAATGTCTATCTCAATGGTCTTGGTTTGTTGACCCCCATAGCCTAGTGGTCAGTGCAATGACTTTTAAGAGCTGATAATTTTTAGGAGACACAAGTTCAAGTCCCGGCTAGGGCTCCTTTTTTGTTTTTTGATCCCATATTTTCCTATCATAATAAAAGGCAACAACTCCAAAATATATTTCTTTGAACTGGTGCCAGGTAACTACATCCAAACACAAAATAGAATCAGCATTTTTTAAGCCACTACATCAATATCTCTCATAATGGGAGAGGGGGAACGGATTCCGACAGCTGATTTTTTTGCCGTCGGATTCCGTTCCCCCTGTTTTTCTCAAACAAAGAGGATCTTCTAATATCTATCTCAATGGTCTTGGTTTGTTGACCCCCATAGCCTAGTGGTCAGTGCAATGACTTT
The DNA here is from genome assembly GCF_949152265.1 of Phoxinus phoxinus. Taxonomy (NCBI): domain Eukaryota; kingdom Metazoa; phylum Chordata; class Actinopteri; order Cypriniformes; family Leuciscidae; genus Phoxinus; species Phoxinus phoxinus. The sequence goes on along the minus strand of NC_136878.1, from coordinate 18,469,154 downwards.
TAAGAGCTGATGATTTTTAGGAGACACAAGTTCAAGTCCTGGCTAGGGCTCTTTTTTTGTTTTTTGATCCCATATTTTCCTATCATAATAAAAGGCAACAACTCCAAAATATATTTCTTTGAACTGGTGCCAGGTAACTACATCCAAACACAAAATAGAATCAGCTTTTTTTAAGCCACTACATCAATATCTCTCATAATGGGAGAGGGGGAACGGATTCCGACAGCTGATTTTTTGCCGTCGGATTCCGTTCCCCCTGTTTTTCTCAAACAAAGAGGATCTTCTAATGTCTATCTCAATGGTTTTGGTTTGTTGACCCCCATAGCCTAGTGGTCAGTGCAATGACTTTTAAGAGCTGATGATTTTTAGGAGACACAAGTTCAAGTCCCGGCTAGGGCTCCTTTTTTGTTTTTTGATCCCATATTTTCCTATCATAATAAAAGGCAACAACTCCAAAATATATTTCTTATTAACTGGTGCCAGGTAACTACATCCAAACACAAAATAGAATCAGCATTTTTTAAGCCACTACATCAATATCTCTCATAATGGGAGAGGGGGAACGGATTCCGACAGCTGATTTTTTGCCGTCGGATTCCGTTCCCCCTGTTTTTCTCAAACAAAGAGGATCTTCTAATGTCTATCTCAATGGTCTTGGTTTGTTGACTCCCATAGCCTAGTGGTCAGTGCAATGAGTTTTAAGAGCTGATGATTTTTAGGAGACACAAGTTCAAGTCCTGGCTAGGGCTCTTTTTTTGTTTTTTTGATCCCATATTTTCCTATCATAATAAAAGGCAACAACTCCAAAATATATTTATTTGAACTGGTGCCAGGTAACTACATCCAAACACAAAATAGAATCAGCATTTTTTAAGCCACTACATCAAAATCTCTCATAATGGGAGAGGGGGAACGGATTCCGACAGCTGATTTTTTGCCGTCAGATTCCGTTCCCCCTGTTTTTCTCAAACAAAGCGGATCTTCTAATATCTATCTCAATGGTCTTGGTTTATTGACCCCCATAGCCTAGTGGTCAGTGCAATGACTTTTAAGAGCTGATGATTTTTAGGAGACACAAGTTCAAGTCCCGGCTAGGGCTCCTTTTTTGTTTTTTGATCCCATATTTTCCTATCATAATAAAAGGCAACAACTCCAAAATATATTTTTTTGAACTGGTGCCAGGTAACTACATCCAAACACAAAATAGAATCAGCATTTTTTAAGCCACTACATCAATATCTCTCATAATGGGAGAGGGGGAACGGATTCCGACAGCTGATTTTTTGCCGTCGGATTCCGTTCCCCCTGTTTTTCTCAAACAAAGAGGATCTTCTAATGTCTATCTCAATGGTCTTGGTTTGTTGACCCCCATAGCCTAGTTGTCAGTGCAATGACTTTTAAGAGCTGATGATTTTTAGGAGACACAAGTTCAAGTCCTGGCTAGGGCTCTTTTTTTGTTTTTTGATCCCATATTTTCCTATCATAATAAAAGGCAACAACTCCAAAATATATTTCTTTGAACTGGTGCCAGGTAACTACATCCAAACACAAAATAGAATCAGCTTTTTTTAAGCCACTACATCAATATCTCTCATAATGGGAGAGGGGGAACGGATTCCGACAGCTGATTTTTTGCCGTCGGATTCCGTTCCCCCTTTTTTTCTCAAACAAAGAGGATCTTCTAATGTCTATCTCAATGGTTTTTGTTTGTTGACCCCCATAGCCTAGTGGTCAGTGCAATGACTTTTAAGAGCTGATGATTTTTAGGAGACACAAGTTCAAGTCCCGGCTAGGGCTCTTTTCTTTGTTTTTTGATCCCATATTTTCCTATCATAATAAAAGGCAACAACTCCAAAATATATTTATTTGAACTGGTGCCAGGTAACTACATCCAAACACAAAATAGAATCAGCATTTTTTAAGCCACTACATCAATATCTCTCATAATGGGAGAGGGGGAACGGATTCCGACAGCTGATTTTTTGCCGTCGGATTCCGTTCCCCCTGTTTTTCTCAAACAAAGAGGATCTTCTAATATCTATCTCAATGGTCTTGGTTTGTTGACCCCCATAGCCTAGTGGTCAGTGCAATGACTTTTAAGAGCTGATGATTTTTAGGAGACACAAGTTCAAGTCCTGGCTAGGGCTCTTTTTTTGTTTTTTGATCCCATATTTTCCTATCATAATAAAAGGCAACAACTCCAAAATATATTTCTTTGAACTGGTGCCAGGTAACTACATCCAAACACAAAATAGAATCAGCATTTTTTAAGCCACTACATCAATATCTCTCATAATGGGAGAGGGGGAACGGATTCCGACAGCTGATTTTTTGCCGTCGGATTCCGTTCCCCCTTTTTTTCTCAAACAAAGAGGATCTTCTAATGTCTATCTCAATGGTTTTTGTTTGTTGACCCCCATAGCCTAGTGGTCAGTGCAATGACTTTTAAGAGCTGATGATTTTTAGGAGACACAAGTTCAAGTCCCGGCTAGGGCTCCTTTTTTGTTTTTTGATCCCATATTTTCCTATCATAATAAAAGGCAACAACTCCAAAATATATTTCTTTGAACTGGTGCCAGGTAACTACATCCAAACACAAAATAGAATCAGCATTTTTTAAGCCACTACATCAATATCTCTCATAATGGGAGAGGGGGAACGGATTCCGACAGCTGATTTTTTGCCGTCGGATTCCGTTCCCCCTGTTTTTCTCAAACAAAGAGGATCTTCTAATATCTATCTCAATGGTCTTGGTTTGTTGACCCCCATAGCCTAGTGGTCAGTGCAATGACTTTTAAGAGCTGATGATTTTTAGGAGACACAAGTTCAAGTCCTGGCTAGGGCTCTTTTTTTGTTTTTTGATCCCATATTTTCCTATCATAATAAAAGGCAACAACTCCAAAATATATTTCTTTGAACTGGTGCCAGGTAACTACATCCAAACACAAAATAGAATCAGCTTTTTTTAAGCCACTACATCAATATCTCTCATAATGGGAGAGGGGGAACGGATTCCGACAGCTGATTTTTTGCCGTCGGATTCCGTTCCCCCTGTTTTTCTCAAACAAAGAGGATCTTCTAATGTCTATCTCAATGGTCTTGGTTTGTTGACCCCCATAGCCTAGTGGTCAGTGCAATGACTTTTAAGAGCTGATGATTTTTAGGAGACACAAGTTCAAGTCCCGGCTAGGGCTCCTTTTTTGTTTTTTGATCCCATATTTTCCTATCATAATAAAAGGCAACAACTCCAAAATATATTTATTTGAACTGGTGCCAGGTAACTACATCCAAACACAAAATAGAATCAGCATTTTTTAAGCCACTACATCAATATCTCTCATAATGGGAGAGGGGGAACGGATTCCGACAGCTGATTTTTTGCCGTCGGATTCCGTTCCCCCTGTTTTTCTCAAACAAAGAGGATCTTCTAATGTCTATCTCAATGGTCTTGGTTTGTTGACTCCCATAGCCTAGTGGTCAGTGCAATGAGTTTTAAGAGCTGATGATTTTTAGGAGACACAAGTTCAAGTCCTGGCTAGGGCTCTTTTTTTGTTTTTTGATCCCATATTTTCCTATCATAATAAAAGGCAACAACTCCAAAATATATTTATTTGAACTGGTGCCAGGTAACTACATCCAAACACAAAATAGAATCAGCATTTTTTAAGCCACTACATCAATATCTCTCATAATGGGAGAGGGGGAACGGATTCCGACAGCTGATTTTTTGCCGTCAGATTCCGTTCCCCCTGTTTTTCTCAAACAAAGCGGATCTTCTAATATCTATCTCAATTGTCTTGGTTTATTGACCCCCATAGCCTAGTGGTCAGTGCAATGACTTTTAAGAGCTGATGATTTTTAGGAGACACAAGTTCAAGTCCTGGCTAGGTCTCTTTTTTTGTTTTTTGATCCCATATTTTCCTATCATAATAAAAGGCAACAACTCCAAAATATATTTCTTTGAACTGGTGCCAGGTAACTACATCCAAACACAAAATAGAATCAGCTTTTTTTAAGCCACTACATCAATATGTCTCATAATGGGAGAGGGGGAACGGATTCCGACAGCTGATTTTTTGCCGTCGGATTCCGTTCCCCCTGTTTTTCTCAAACAAAGAGGATCTTCTAATGTCTATCTCAATGGTTTTGGTTTGTTGACCCCCATAGCCTAGTGGTCAGTGCAATGACTTTTAAGAGCTGATGATTTTTAGGAGACACAAGTTCAAGTCCCGGCTAGGGCTCCTTTTTTGTATTTTGATCCCATATTTTCCTATCATAATAAAAGGCAACAACTCCAAAATATATTTCTTTGAACTGGTGCCAGGTAACTACATCCAAACACAAAATAGAATCAGCTTTTTTTAAGCCACTACATCAATATCTCTCATAATGGGAGAGGGGGAACGGATTCCGACAGCTGATTTTTTGCCGTCGGATTCCGTTCCCCCTGTTTTTCTCAAACAAAGAGGATCTTCTAATGTCTATCTCAATGGTCTTGGTTTGTTGACCCCCATAGCCTAGTGGTCAGTGCAATGACTTTTAAGAGCTGATGATTTTTAGGAGACACAAGTTCAAGTCCCAGCTAGGGCTCCTTTTTTGTTTTTTGATCCCATATTTTCCTATCATAATAAAAGGCAACAACTCCAAAATATATTTATTTGAACTGGTGCCAGGTAACTACATCCAAACACAAAATAGAATCAGCATTTTTTAAGCCACTACATCAAAATCTCTCATAATGGGAGAGGGGGAACGGATTCCGACAGCTGATTTTTTTGCCGTCAGATTCCGTTCCCCCTGTTTTTCTCAAACAAAGCGGATCTTCTAATATCTATCTCAATGGTCTTGGTTTATTGACCCCCATAGCCTAGTGGTCAGTGCAATGACTTTTAAGAGCTGATGATTTTTAGGAGACACAAGTTCAAGTCCCGGCTAGGGCTCCTTTTTTGTTTTTTGATCCCATATTTTCCTATCATAATAAAAGGCAACAACTCCAAAATATATTTATTTGAACTGGTGCCAGGTAACTACATCCAAACACAAAATAGAATCAGCATTTTTTAAGCCACTACATCAATATCTCTCATAATGGGAGAGGGGGAACGGATTCCGACAGCTGATTTTTTGCCGTCGGATTCCGTTCCCCCTGTTTTTCTCAAACAAAGAGGATCTTCTAATGTCTATCTCAATGGTCTTGGTTTGTTGACCCCCATAGCCTAGTGGTCAGTGCAATGACTTTTAAGAGCTGATGATTTTTAGGAGACACAAGTTCAAGTCCTGGCTAGGGCTCTTTTTTTGTTTTTTGATCCCATATTTTCCTATCATAATAAAAGGCAACAACTCCAAAATATATTTCTTTGAACTGGTGCCAGGTAACTACATCCAAACACAAAATAGAATCAGCATTTTTTAAGCCACTACATCAAAATCTCTCATAATGGGAGAGGGGGAACGGATTCCGACAGCTGATTTTTTGCCGTCAGATTCCGTTCCCCCAGTTTTTCTCAAACAAAGCGGATCTTCTAATATCTATCTCAATGGTCTTGGTTTATTGACCCCCATAGCCTAGTGGTCAGTGCAATGACTTTTAAGAGCTGATGATTTTTAGGAGACACAAGTTCAAGTCCCGGCTAGGGCTCCTTTTTTGTTTTTTGATCCCATATTTTCCTATCATAATAAAAGGCAACAACTCCAAAATATATTTATTTGAACTGGTGCCAGGTAACTACATCCAAACACAAAATAGAATCAGCATTTTTTAAGCCACTACATCAATATCTCTCATAATGGGAGAGGGGGAACGGATTCCGACAGCTGATTTTTTGCCGTCGGATTCCGTTCCCCCTGTTTTTCTCAAACAAAGCAGATCTTCTAATATCTATCTCAATGGTCTTGGTTTGTTGACCCCCATAGCCTAGTGGTCAGTGCAATGACTTTTAAGAGCTGATGATTTTTAGGAGACACAAGTTCAAGTCCCGGCTCTTGGACTTTTTTTTTATACCAGATTTTCCTAATATAAAAAAGGCATAAACCAGGTAATCACCATACATTTAATCTAACTTTATCAAGCCTTCATGTAACTCAAACAGTAGAGTATTGGCACTAGCAACGCCAAGGTCAATGGTTCGATTCCCAGGGAAAGCAAGAACGTATATTCAAACTAATTTCAAATGCAAACGTCATCCAAATGGTTCAATGAAATATTTCTAAAATTAAAACTATCTTCTAATATCTATCAAACTTATGCCGATTTCTTGACCCCTTATAGCCTAGTGGTCAGTGCAATGACTTTTAAGAGCGGATGATTTTTAGGAGACACAAGTTCAAGTCCTGGCTAGGGCTCTTTTTTTGTTTTTTGATCCCATATTTTCCTATCATAATAAAAGGCAACAACTCCAAAATATATTTCTTTGAACTGGTGCCAGGTAACTACATCCAAACACAAAATAGAATCAGCATTTTTTAAGCCACACATCAAAATCTCTCATAATGGGAGAGGGGGAACGGATTCCGACAGCTGATTTTTTGCCGTCGGATTCCGTTCCCCCTGTTTTTCTCAAACAAAGAGGATCTTCTAATATCTATCTCAATGGTCTTGGTTTGTTGACCCCCATAGCCTAGTGATCAGTGCAATGACTTTTAAGAGCTGATGATTTTTAGGAGACACAAGTTTAAGTCCCGGCTCTTGGACTTTTTTTTTATACCAGATTTTCCTAATATAAAAAAGGCATAAACCAGGTAATCACCATACATTTAATCTGACTTTATCAAGCCTTCATGTAGCTCAAACAGTAGAGCATTGGCACTTGCAACGCCAAGGTCAATGGTTCGATTCCCAGGGAAAGCAAGAACGTATATTCAAACTAATTTCAAATGCAAACGTCATCCAAATGGTTCAATGAAATATTTCTCAAATAAAAACTATCTTCTAATATCTATCAAACTTATGCCGATTTCTTGACGCCTTATAGCCTAGTGGTCAGTGCAATGACTTTTAAGAGCTGATGATTTTTAGGAGACACAAGTTCAAGTCCCGGCTAGGGCTCCTTTTTTGTTTTTTAATCCCATATTTTCCTATCATAATAAAAGGCAACAACTCCAAAATATATTTCTTTTAACTGGTGCCAGGTAACTACATCCAAACACAAAATAGAATCAGCATTTTTTAAGCCACTACATCAATATCTCTCATAATGGGAGAGGGGGAACGGATTCCGACAGCTGATTTTTTGCCGTCGGATTCCGTTCCCCCTGTTTTTCTCAAACAAAGAGGATCTTCTAATGTCTATCTCAATGGTCTTGGTTTGTTGACCCCCATAGCCTAGTGGTCAGTGCAATGAGTTTTAAGAGCTGATGATTTTTAGGAGACACAAGTTCAAGTCCTGGCTAGGGCTCTTTTTTTGTTTTTTGATCCCATATTTTCCTATCATAATAAAAGGCAACAACTCCAAAATATATTTATTTGAACTGGTGCCAGGTAACTACATCCAAACACAAAATAGAATCAGCATTTTTTAAGCCACTACATCAAAATCTCTCATAATGGGAGAGGGGGAACGGATTCCGACAGCTGATTTTTTGCCGTCAGATTCCGTTCCCCCTGTTTTTCTCAAACAAAGCGGATCTTCTAATATCTATCTCAATGGTCTTGGTTTATTGACCCCCATAGCCTAGTGGTCAGTGCAATGACTTTTAAGAGCTGATGATTTTTAGGAGACACAAGTTCAAGTCCCGGCTAGGGCTCCTTTTTTGTTTTTTGATCCCATATTTTCCTATCATAATAAAAGGCAACAACTCCAAAATATATTTATTTGAACTGGTGCCAGGTAACTACATCCAAACACAAAATAGAATCAGCATTTTTTAAGCCACTACATCAATATCTCTCATAATGGGAGAGGGGGAACGGATTCCGACAGCTGATTTTTTGCCGTCGGATTCCGTTCCCCCTGTTTTTCTCAAACAAAGAGGATCTTCTAATATCTATCTAAATGGTCTTGGTTTGTTGACCCCCATAGCCTAGTGGTCAGTGCAATGACTTTTAAGAGCTGATGATTTTTAGGAGACACAAGTTCAAGTCCCGGCTAGGGCTCTTTTCTTTGTTTTTTGATCCCATATTTTCCTATCATAATAAAAGGCAACAACTCCAAAATATATTTATTTGAACTGGTGCCAGGTAACTACATCCAAACACAAAATAGAATCAGCATTTTTTAAGCCACTACATCAATATCTCTCATAATGGGAGAGGGGGAACGGATTCCGACAGCTGATTTTTTGCCGTCGGATTCCGTTCCCCCTGTTTTTCTCAAACAAAGAGGATCTTCTAATATCTATCTCAATGGTCTTGGTTTGTTGACCCCCATAGCCTAGTGGTCAGTGCAATGACTTTTAAGAGCTGATGATTTTTAGGAGACACAAGTTCAAGTCCTGGCTAGGGCTCTTTTTTTGTTTTTTGATCCCATATTTTCCTATCATAATAAAAGGCAACAACTCCAAAATATATTTCTTTGAACTGGTGCCAGGTAACTACATCCAAACACAAAATAGAATCAGCTTTTTTTAAGCCACTACATCAATATCTCTCATAATGGGAGAGGGGGAACGGATTCCGACAGCTGATTTTTTGCCGTCGGATTCCGTTCCCCCTGTTTTTCTCAAACAAAGAGGATCTTCTAATGTCTATCTCAATGGTCTTGGTTTGTTGACCCCCATAGCCTAGTGGTCAGTGCAATGACTTTTAAGAGCTGATGATTTTTAGGAGACACAAGTTCAAGTCCCGGCTAGGGCTCCTTTTTTGTTTTTTGATCCCATATTTTCCTATCATAATAAAAGGCAACAACTCCAAAATATATTTCTTTGAACTGGTGCCAGGTAACTACATCCAAACACAAAATAGAATCAGCATTTTTTAAGCCACTACATCAATATCTCTCATAATGGGAGAGGGGGAACGGATTCCGACAGCTGATTTTTTGCCGTCGGATTCCGTTCCCCCTGTTTTTCTCAAACAAAGAGGATCTTCTAATGTCTATCTCAATGGTCTTGGTTTGTTGACTCCCATAGCCTAGTGGTCAGTGCAATGAGTTTTAAGAGCTGATGATTTTTAGGAGACACAAGTTCAAGTCCTGGCTAGGGCTCTTTTTTTGTTTTTTGATCCCATATTTTCCTATTATAATAAAAGGCAACAACTCCAAAATATATTTCTTTGAACTGGTGCCAGGTAACTACATCCAAACACAAAATAGAATCAGCTTTTTTTAAGCCACTACATCAATATCTCTCATAATGGGAGAGGGGGAACGGATTCCGACAGCTGATTTTTTGCCGTCGGATTCCGTTCCCCCTTTTTTTCTCAAACAAAGAGGATCTTCTAATGTCTATCTCAATGGTTTTTGTTTGTTGACCCCCATAGCCTAGTGGTCAGTGCAATGACTTTTAAGAGCTGATGATTTTTAGGAGACACAAGTTCAAGTCCCGGCTAGGGCTCCTTTTTTGTTTTTTGATCCCATATTTTCCTATCATAATAAAAGGCAACAACTCCAAAATATATTTCTTTGAACTGGTGCCAGGTAACTACATCCAAACACAAAATAGAATCAGCATTTTTTAAGCCACTACATCAATATCTCTCATAATGGGAGAGGGGGAACGGATTCCGACTGTTGATTTTTTGCCGTCGGATTCCGTTCCCCCTGTTTTTCTCAAACAAAGCAGATCTTCTAATATCTATCTCAATGGTCTTGGTTTGTTGACCCCCATAGCCTAGTGGTCAGTGCAATGACTTTTAAGAGCTGATGATTTTTAGGAGACACAAGTTCAAGTCCCGGCTAGGGCTCCTTTTTTGTTTTTTGATCCCATATTTTCCTATCATAATAAAAGGCAACAACTCCAAAATATATTTCTTTGAACTGGTGCCAGGTAACTACATCCAAACACAAAATAGAATCAGCATTTTTTAAGCCACTACATCAATATCTCTCATAATGGGAGAGGGGGAACGGATTCCGACAGGTGATTTTTTGCCGTCGGATTCCGTTCCCCCTGTTTTTCTCAAACAAAGAGGATCTTCTAATATCTATCTCAATGGTCTTGGTTTGTTGACCCCCATAGCCTAGTGGTCAGTGCAATGACTTTTAAGAGCTGTTGATTTTTAGGAGACACAAGTTCAAGTCCCGGCTCTTGGACTTTTTTTTATACCAGATTTTCCTAATATAAAAAAGGCATAAACCAGGTAATCACCATACATTTAATCTAACTTTATCAAGCCTTCATGTAGCTCAAACAGTAGAGCATTGGCACTTGCAACGCCAAGGTCAATGGTTCGATTCCCAGGGAAAGCAAGAACGTATATTCAAACTAATTTCAAATGCAAACGTCATCCAAATGGTTCAATGAAATATTTCTCAAACAAAAACTATCTTCTAATATCTATCAAACTTATGCTTATTTCTTGACCCCTTATAGCCTAGTTGTCAGTGCAATGACTTTTAAGAGCTGATGATTTTTAGGAGACACAAGTTCAAGTCCCGGCTAGGGCTCTTTTTTTGTTTTTTGATCCCATATTTTCCTATCATAATAAAAGGCAACAACTCCAAAATATATTTCTTTGAACTGGTGCCAGGTAACTACATCCAAACACAAAATAGAATCAGCATTTTTTAAGCCACTACATCAATATCTCTCATAATGGGAGAGGGGGAACGGATTCCAACAGCTGATTTTTTGCCGTCGGATTCCGTTCCCCCTGTTTTTCTCAAACAAAGAGGATCTTCTAATATCTATCTCAATGGTCTTGGTTTGTTGACCCCCATAGCCTAGTGGTCAGTGCAATGACTTTTAAGAGCTGATGATTTTTAGGAGACACAAGTTCAAGTCCCGGCTAGGGCTCCTTTTTTGTTTTTTGATCCCATATTTTCCTATCATAATAAAAGGCAACAACTCCAAAATATATTTATTTGAACTGGTGCCAGGTAACTACATCCAAACACAGAATAGAATCAGCATTTTTTAAGCCACTACATCAATATCTCTCATAATGGGAGATTGGGAACGGATTCCGACAGCTGATTTTTTGCCGTCGGATTCCGTTCCCCCTGTTTTTCTCAAACATATCGGATCTTCTAATATCTATCTCAATGGTCCTGGTTTGTTGACCCCCATAGCCTAGTGGTCAGTGCAATGACTTTTAAGAGCTGATGATTTTTAGGAGACACAAGTTCAAGTCCCGGCTAGGGCTCCTTTTTTGTTTTTTTGATCCCATATTTTCCTATCATAATAAAAGGCAACAACTCCAAAATATATTTATTTGAACTGGTGCCAGGTAACTACATCCAAACACAAAATAGAATCAGCATTTTTTAAGCCACTACATCAATATCTCTCATAATGGGAGAGGGGGAACGGATTCCGACAGCTGATTTTTTTGCCGTCGGATTCCGTTCCCCCTGTTTTTCTCAAACAAAGAGGATCTTCTAATATCTATCTCAATGGTCTTGGTTTGTTGACCCCCATAGCCTAGTGGTCAGTGCAATGACTTTTAAGAGCTGATGATTTTTAGGAGACACAAGTTCAAGTCCTGGCTAGGGCTCTTTTTTTGTTTTTTGATCCCATATTTTCCTATCATAATAAAAGGCAACAACTCCAAAATATATTTCTTTGAACTGGTGCCAGGTAACTACATCCAAACACAAAATAGAATCAGCTTTTTTTAAGCCACTACATCAATATCTCTCATAATGGGAGAGGGGGAACGGATTCCGACAGCTGATTTTTTGCCGTCGGATTCCGTTCCCCCTGTTTTTCTCAAACAAAGAGGATCTTCTAATGTCTATCTCAATGGTCTTGGTTTGTTGACCCCCATAGCCTAGTGGTCAGTGCAATGACTTTTAAGAGCTGATAATTTTTAGGAGACACAAGTTCAAGTCCCGGCTAGGGCTCCTTTTTTGTTTTTTGATCCCATATTTTCCTATCATAATAAAAGGCAACAACTCCAAAATATATTTCTTTGAACTGGTGCCAGGTAACTACATCCAAACACAAAATAGAATCAGCATTTTTTAAGCCACTACATCAATATCTCTCATAATGGGAGAGGGGGAACGGATTCCGACAGCTGATTTTTTTGCCGTCGGATTCCGTTCCCCCTGTTTTTCTCAAACAAAGAGGATCTTCTAATATCTATCTCAATGGTCTTGGTTTGTTGACCCCCATAGCCTAGTGGTCAGTGCAATGACTTTTAAGAGCTGATGATTTTTAGGAGACACAAGTTCAAGTCCTGGCTAGGGCTCTTTTTTTGTTTTTTGATCCCATATTTTCCTATCATAATAAAAGGCAACAACTCCAAAATATATTTCTTTGAACTGGTGCCAGGTAACTACATCCAAACACAAAATAGAATCAGCTTTTTTTAAGCCACTACATCAATATCTCTCATAATGGGAGAGGGGGAACGGATTCCGACAGCTGATTTTTTGCCGTCGGATTCCGTTCCCCCTGTTTTTCTCAAACAAAGAGGATCTTCTAATGTCTATCTCAATGGTTTTGGTTTGTTGACCCCCATAGCCTAGTGGTCAGTGCAATGACTTTTAAGAGCTGATGATTTTTAGGAGACACAAGTTCAAGTCCCGGCTAGGGCTCCTTTTTTGTTTTTTGATCCCATATTTTCCTATCATAATAAAAGGCAACAACTCCAAAATATATTTCTTATTAACTGGTGCCAGGTAACTACATCCAAACACAAAATAGAATCAGCATTTTTTAAGCCACTACATCAATATCTCTCATAATGGGAGAGGGGGAACGGATTCCGACAGCTGATTTTTTGCCGTCGGATTCCGTTCCCCCTGTTTTTCTCAAACAAAGAGGATCTTCTAATGTCTATCTCAATGGTCTTGGTTAATTGACCCCCATAGCCTAGTGGTCAGTGCAATGACTTTTAAGAGCTGATGATTTTTAGGAGACACAAGTTCAAGTCCTGGCTAGGGCTCTTTTTTTGTTTTTTTGATCCCATATTTTCCTATCATAATAAAAGGCAACAACTCCAAAATATATTTATTTGAACTGGTGCCAGGTAACTACATCCAAACACAAAATAGAATCAGCATTTTTTAAGCCACTACATCAAAATCTCTCATAATGGGAGAGGGGGAACGGATTCCGACAGCTGATTTTTTGCCGTCAGATTCCGTTCCCCCTGTTTTTCTCAAACAAAGCGGATCTTCTAATATCTATCTCAATGGTCTTGGTTAATTGACCCCCATAGCCTAGTGGTCAGTGCAATGACTTTTAAGAGCTGATGATTTTTAGGAGACACAAGTTCAAGTCCCGGCTAGGGCTCCTTTTTTGTTTTTTGATCCCATATTTTCCTATCATAATAAAAGGCAACAACTCCAAAATATATTTATTTGAACTGGTGCCAGGTAACTACATCCAAACACAAAATAGAATCAGCATTTTTTAAGCCACTACATCAATATCTCTCATAATGGGAGAGGGGGAACGGATTCCGACAGCTGATTTTTTGCCGTCGGATTCCGTTCCCCCTGTTTTTCTCAAACAAAGAGGATCTTCTAATGTCTATCTCAATGGTCTTGGTTTGTTGACCCCCATAGCCTAGTTGTCAGTGCAATGACTTTTAAGAGCTGATGATTTTTAGGAGACACAAGTTCAAGTCCTGGCTAGGGCTCTTTTTTTGTTTTTTGATCCCATATTTTCCTATCATAATAAAAGGCAACAACTCCAAAATATATTTCTTTGAACTGGTGCCAGGTAACTACATCCAAACACAAAATAGAATCAGCTTTTTTTAAGCCACTACATCAATATCTCTCATAATGGGAGAGGGGGAACGGATTCCGACAGCTGATTTTTTGCCGTCGGATTCCGTTCCCCCTTTTTTTCTCAAACAAAGAGGATCTTCTAATGTCTATCTCAATGGTTTTTGTTTGTTGACCCCCATAGCCTAGTGGTCAGTGCAATGACTTTTAAGAGCTGATGATTTTTAGGAGACACAAGTTCAAGTCCCGGCTAGGGCTCTTTTCTTTGTTTTTTGATCCCATATTTTCCTATCATAATAAAAGGCAACAACTCCAAAATATATTTATTTGAACTGGTGCCAGGTAACTACATCCAAACACAAAATAGAATCAGCATTTTTTAAGCCACTACATCAATATCTCTCATAATGGGAGAGGGGGAACGGATTCCGACAGCTGATTTTTTGCCGTCGGATTCCGTTCCCCCTGTTTTTCTCAAACAAAGAGGATCTTCTAATATCTATCTCAATGGTCTTGGTTTGTTGACCCCCATAGCCTAGTGGTCAGTGCAATGACTTTTAAGAGCTGATGATTTTTAGGAGACACAAGTTCAAGTCCTGGCTAGGGCTCTTTTTTTGTTTTTTGATCCCATATTTTCCTATCATAATAAAAGGCAACAACTCCAAAATATATTTCTTTGAACTGGTGCCAGGTAACTACATCCAAACACAAAATAGAATCAGCATTTTTTAAGCCACTACATCAATATCTCTCATAATGGGAGAGGGGGAACGGATTCCGACAGCTGATTTTTTGCCGTCGGATTCCGTTCCCCCTTTTTTTCTCAAACAAAGAGGATCTTCTAATGTCTATCTCAATGGTTTTTGTTTGTTGACCCCCATAGCCTAGTGGTCAGTGCAATGACTTTTAAGAGCTGATGATTTTTAGGAGACACAAGTTCAAGTCCCGGCTAGGGCTCCTTTTTTGTTTTTTGATCCCATATTTTCCTATCATAATAAAAGGCAACAACTCCAAAATATATTTCTTTGAACTGGTGCCAGGTAACTACATCCAAACACAAAATAGAATCAGCATTTTTTAAGCCACTACATCAATATCTCTCATAATGGGAGAGGGGGAACGGATTCCGACAGCTGATTTTTTGCCGTCGGATTCCGTTCCCCCTGTTTTTCTCAAACAAAGAGGATCTTCTAATATCTATCTAAATGGTCTTGGTTTGTTGACCCCCATAGCCTAGTGGTCAGTGCAATGACTTTTAAGAGCTGATGATTTTTAGGAGACACAAGTTCAAGTCCCGGCTAGGGCTCTTTTCTTTGTTTTTTGATCCCATATTTTCCTATCATAATAAAAGGCAACAACTCCAAAATATATTTATTTGAACTGGTGCCAGGTAACTACATCCAAACACAAAATAGAATCAGCATTTTTTAAGCCACTACATCAATATCTCTCATAATGGGAGAGGGGGAACGGATTCCGACAGCTGATTTTTTGCCGTCGGATTCCGTTCCCCCTGTTTTTCTCAAACAAAGAGGATCTTCTAATATCTATCTCAATGGTCTTGGTTTGTTGACCCCCATAGCCTAGTGGTCAGTGCAATGACTTTTAAGAGCTGATGATTTTTAGGAGACACAAGTTCAAGTCCTGGCTAGGGCTCTTTTTTTGTTTTTTGATCCCATATTTTCCTATCATAATAAAAGGCAACAACTCCAAAATATATTTCTTTGAACTGGTGCCAGGTAACTACATCCAAACACAAAATAGAATCAGCTTTTTTTAAGCCACTACATCAATATCTCTCATAATGGGAGAGGGGGAACGGATTCCGACAGCTGATTTTTTGCCGTCGGATTCCGTTCCCCCTGTTTTTCTCAAACAAAGAGGATCTTCTAATGTCTATCTCAATGGTGTTGGTTTGTTGACCCCCATAGCCTAGTGGTCAGTGCAATGACTTTTAAGAGCTGATGATTTTTAGGAGACACAAGTTCAAGTCCCGGCTAGGGCTCCTTTTTTGTTTTTTGATCCCATATTTTCCTATCATAATAAAAGGCAACAACTCCAAAATATATTTATTTGAACTGGTGCCAGGTAACTACATCCAAACACAAAATAGAATCAGCATTTTTTAAGCCACTACATCAATATCTCTCATAATGGGAGAGGGGGAACGGATTCCGACAGCTGATTTTTTGCCGTCGGATTCCGTTCCCCCTGTTTTTCTCAAACAAAGAGGATCTTCTAATGTCTATCTCAATGGTCTTGGTTTGTTGACTCCCATAGCCTAGTGGTCAGTGCAATGAGTTTTAAGAGCTGATGATTTTTAGGAGACACAAGTTCAAGTCCTGGCTAGGGCTCTTTTTTTGTTTTTTGATCCCATATTTTCCTATCATAATAAAAGGCAACAACTCCAAAATATATTTATTTGAACTGGTGCCAGGTAACTACATCCAAACACAAAATAGAATCAGCATTTTTTAAGCCACTACATCAATATCTCTCATAATGGGAGAGGGGGAACGGATTCCGACAGCTGATTTTTTGCCGTCAGATTCCGTTCCCCCTGTTTTTCTCAAACAAAGCGGATCTTCTAATATCTATCTCAATGGTCTTGGTTTATTGACCCCCATAGCCTAGTGGTCAGTGCAATGACTTTTAAGAGCTGATGATTTTTAGGAGACACAAGTTCAAGTCCTGGCTAGGTCTCTTTTTTTGTTTTTTGATCCCATATTTTCCTATCATAATAAAAGGCAACAACTCCAAAATATATTTCTTTGAACTGGTGCCAGGTAACTACATCCAAACACAAAATAGAATCAGCTTTTTTTAAGCCACTACATCAATATGTCTCATAATGGGAGAGGGGGAACGGATTCCGACAGCTGATTTTTTGCCGTCGGATTCCGTTCCCCCTGTTTTTCTCAAACAAAGAGGATCTTCTAATGTCTATCTCAATGGTTTTGGTTTGTTGACCCCCATAGCCTAGTGGTCAGTGCAATGACTTTTAAGAGCTGATGATTTTTAGGAGACACAAGTTCAAGTCCCGGCTAGGGCTCCTTTTTTGTTTTTTGATCCCATATTTTCCTATCATAATAAAAGGCAACAACTCCAAAATATATTTATTTGAACTGGTGCCAGGTAACTACATCCAAACACAAAATAGAATCAGCATTTTTTAAGCCACTACATCAATATCTCTCATAATGGGAGAGGGGGAACGGATTCCGACAGCTGATTTTTTGCCGTCGGATTCCGTTCCCCCTGTTTTTCTCAAACAAAGAGGATCTTCTAATGTCTATCTCAATGGTCTTGGTTTGTTGACTCCCATAGCCTAGTGGTCAGTGCAATGAGTTTTAAGAGCTGATGATTTTTAGGAGACACAAGTTCAAGTCCTGGCTAGGGCTCTTTTTTTGTTTTTTGATCCCATATTTTCCTATCATAATAAAAGGCAACAACTCCAAAATATATTTATTTGAACTGGTGCCAGGTAACTACATCCAAACACAAAATAGAATCAGCTTTTTTTAAGCCACTACATCAATATCTCTCATAATGGGAGAGGGGGAACGGATTCCGACAGCTGATTTTTTGCCGTCGGATTCCGTTCCCCCTTTTTTTCTCAAACAAAGAGGATCTTCTAATGTCTATCTCAATGGTTTTTGTTTGTTGACCCCCATAGCCTAGTGGTCAGTGCAATGACTTTTAAGAGCTGATGATTTTTAGGAGACACAAGTTCAAGTCCCGGCTAGGGCTCCTTTTTTGTTTTTTGATCCCATATTTTCCTATCATAATAAAAGGCAACAACTCCAAAATATATTTCTTTGAACTGGTGCCAGGTAACTACATCCAAACACAAAATAGAATCAGCATTTTTTAAGCCACTACATCAATATCTCTCATAATGGGAGAGGGGGAACGGATTCCGACTGTTGATTTTTTGCCGTCGGATTCCGTTCCCCCTGTTTTTCTCAAACAAAGCAGATCTTCTAATATCTATCTCAATGGTCTTGGTTTGTTGACCCCCATAGCCTAGTGGTCAGTGCAATGACTTTTAAGAGCTGATGATTTTTAGGAGACACAAGTTCAAGTCCCGGCTAGGGCTCCTTTTTTGTTTTTTGATCCCATATTTTCCTATCATAATAAAAGGCAACAACTCCAAAATATATTTCTTTGAACTGGTGCCAGGTAACTACATCCAAACACAAAATAGAATCAGCATTTTTTAAGCCACTACATCAATATCTCTCATAATGGGAGAGGGGGAACGGATTCCGACAGGTGATTTTTTGCCGTCGGATTCCGTTCCCCCTGTTTTTCTCAAACAAAGAGGATCTTCTAATATCTATCTCAATGGTCTTGGTTTGTTGACCCCCATAGCCTAGTGGTCAGTGCAATGACTTTTAAGAGCTGATGATTTTTAGGAGACACAAGTTCAAGTCCCGGCTCTTGGACTTTTTTTTATACCAGATTTTCCTAATATAAAAAAGGCATAAACCAGGTAATCACCATACATTTAATCTAACTTTATCAAGCCTTCATGTAGCTCAAACAGTAGAGCATTGGCACTTGCAACGCCAAGGTCAATGGTTCGATTCCCAGGGAAAGCAAGAACGTATATTCAAACTAATTTCAAATGCAAACGTCATCCAAATGGTTCAATGAAATATTTCTCAAACAAAAACTATCTTCTAATATCTATCAAACTTATGCTGATTTCTTGACCCCTTATAGCCTAGTGGTCAGTGCAATGACTTTTAAGAGCTGATGATTTTTAGGAGACACAAGTTCAAGTCCCGGCTAGGGCTCTTTTTTTGTTTTTTGATCCCATATTTTCCTATCATAATAAAAGGCAACAACTCCAAAATATATTTCTTTAAACTGGTGCCAGGTAACTACATCCAAACACAAAATAGAATCAGCATTTTTTAAGCCACTACATCAATATCTCTCATAATGGGAGAGGGGGAACGGATTCCGACAGCTGATTTTTTGCCGTCGGATTCCGTTCCCCCTGTTTTTCTCAAACAAAGAGGATCTTCTAATATCTATCTCAATGGTCTTGGTTTGTTGACCCCCATAGCCTAGTGGTCAGTGCAATGACTTTTAAGAGCTGATGATTTTTAGGAGACACAAGTTCAAGTCCCGGCTAGGGCTCCTTTTTTGTTTTTTGATCCCATATTTTCCTATCATAATAAAAGGCAACAACTCCAA
This sequence comes from Phoxinus phoxinus, assembly GCF_949152265.1. NCBI lineage: Eukaryota > Metazoa > Chordata > Actinopteri > Cypriniformes > Leuciscidae > Phoxinus > Phoxinus phoxinus. The sequence goes on along the minus strand of NC_136878.1, from coordinate 18,450,168 downwards.
AATATATTTATTTGAACTGGTGCCAGGTAACTACATCCAAACACAGAATAGAATCAGCATTTTTTAAGCCACTACATCAATATCTCTCATAATGGGAGATTGGGAACGGATTCCGACAGCTGATTTTTTGCCGTCGGATTCCGTTCCCCCTGTTTTTCTCAAACATATCGGATCTTCTAATATCTATCTCAATGGTCCTGGTTTGTTGACCCCCATAGCCTAGTGGTCAGTGCAATGACTTTTAAGAGCTGATGATTTTTTGGAGACACAAGTTCAAGTCCCGGCTAGGGCTCCTTTTTTGTTTTTTTGATCCCATATTTTCCTATCATAATAAAAGGCAACAACTCCAAAATATATTTATTTGAACTGGTGCCAGGTAACTACATCCAAACACAAAATAGAATCAGCATTTTTTAAGCCACTACATCAATATCTCTCATAATGGGAGAGGGGGAACGGATTCCGACAGCTGATTTTTTTGCCGTCGGATTCCGTTCCCCCTGTTTTTCTCAAACAAAGAGGATCTTCTAATATCTATCTCAATGGTCTTGGTTGGTTGACCCCCATAGCCTAGTGGTCAGTGCAATGACTTTTAAGAGCTGATGATTTTTAGGAGACACAAGTTCAAGTCCTGGCTAGGGCTCTTTTTTTGTTTTTTGATCCCATATTTTCCTATCATAATAAAAGGCAACAACTCCAAAATATATTTCTTTGAACTGGTGCCAGGTAACTACATCCAAACACAAAATAGAATCAGCTTTTTTTAAGCCACTACATCAATATCTCTCATAATGGGAGAGGGGGAACGGATTCCGACAGCTGATTTTTTGCCGTCGGATTCCGTTCCCCCTGTTTTTCTCAAACAAAGAGGATCTTCTAATGTCTATCTCAATGGTTTTGGTTTGTTGACCCCCATAGCCTAGTGGTCAGTGCAATGACTTTTAAGAGCTGATGATTTTTAGGAGACACAAGTTCAAGTCCCGGCTAGGGCTCCTTTTTTGTTTTTTGATCCCATATTTTCCTATCATAATAAAAGGCAACAACTCCAAAATATATTTCTTATTAACTGGTGCCAGGTAACTACATCCAAACACAAAATAGAATCAGCATTTTTTAAGCCACTACATCAAAATCTCTCATAATGGGAGAGGGGGAACGGATTCCGACAGCTGATTTTTTGCCGTCAGATTCCGTTCCCCCTGTTTTTCTCAAACAAAGCGGATCTTCTAATATCTATCTCAATGGTCTTGGTTTATTGACCCCCATAGCCTAGTGGTCAGTGCAATGACTTTTAAGAGCTGATGATTTTTAGGAGACACAAGTTCAAGTCCCGGCTAGGGCTCCTTTTTTGTTTTTTGATCCCATATTTTCCTATCATAATAAAAGGCAACAACTCCAAAATATATTTATTTGAACTGGTGCCAGGTAACTACATCCAAACACAAAATAGAATCAGCATTTTTTAAGCCACTACATCAATATCTCTCATAATGGGAGAGGGGGAACGGATTCCGACAGCTGATTTTTTGCCGTCGGATTCCGTTCCCCCTGTTTTTCTCAAACAAAGAGGATCTTCTAATGTCTATCTCAATGGTCTTGGTTTGTTGACCCCCATAGTCTAGTGGTCAGTGCAATGACTTTTAAGAGCTGATGATTTTTAGGAGACACAAGTTCAAGTCCTGGCTAGGGCTCCTTTTTTGTTTTTTGATCCCATATTTTCCTATCATAATAAAAGGCAACAACTCCAAAATATATTTCTTTGAACTGGTGCCAGGTAACTACATCCAAACACAAAATAGAATCAGCATTTTTTAAGCCACTACATCAATATCTCTCATAATGGGAGAGGGGGAACGGATTCCGACAGCTGATTTTTTGCCGTCGGATTCCGTTCCCCCTGTTTTTCTCAAACAAAGAGGATCTTCTAATGTCTATCTCAATGGTCTTGGTTTGTTGACTCCCATAGCCTAGTGGTCAGTGCAATGAGTTTTAAGAGCTGATGATTTTTAGGAGACACAAGTTCAAGTCCTGGCTAGGGCTCTTTTTTTGTTTTTTGATCCCATATTTTCCTATCATAATAAAAGGCAACAACTCCAAAATATATTTATTTGAACTGGTGCCAGGTAACTACATCCAAACACAAAATAGAATCAGCATTTTTTAAGCCACTACATCAAAATCTCTCATAATGGGAGAGGGGGAACGGATTCCGACAGCTGATTTTTTGCCGTCAGATTCCGTTCCCCCTGTTTTTCTCAAACAAAGCGGATCTTCTAATATCTATCTCAATGGTTTTGGTTTATTGACCCCCATAGCCTAGTGGTCAGTGCAATGACTTTTAAGAGCTGATGATTTTTAGGAGACACAAGTTCAAGTCCTGGCTAGGGCTCTTTTTTTGTTTTTTGATCCCATATTTTCCTATCATAATAAAAGGCAACAACTCCAAAATATATTTCTTTGAACTGGTGCCAGGTAACTACATCCAAACACAAAATAGAATCAGCTTTTTTTAAGCCACTACATCAATATCTCTCATAATGGGAGAGGGGGAACGGATTCCGACAGCTGATTTTTTGCCGTCGGATTCCGTTCCCCCTGTTTTTCTCAAACAAAGAGGATCTTCTAATGTCTATCTCAATGGTTTTGGTTTGTTGACCCCCATAGCCTAGTGGTCAGTGCAATGACTTTTAAGAGCTGATGATTTTTAGGAGACACAAGTTCAAGTCCCGGCTAGGGCTCCTTTTTTGTTTTTTGATCCCATATTTTCCTATCATAATAAAAGGCAACAACTCCAAAATATATTTCTTATTAACTGGTGCCAGGTAACTACATCCAAACACAAAATAGAATCAGCATTTTTTAAGCCACTACATCAATATCTCTCATAATGGGAGAGGGGGAACGGATTCCGACAGCTGATTTTTTGCCGTCGGATTCCGTTCCCCCTGTTTTTCTCAAACAAAGAGGATCTTCTAATGTCTATCTCAATGGTCTTGGTTTGTTGACTCCCATAGCCTAGTGGTCAGTGCAATGAGTTTTAAGAGCTGATGATTTTTAGGAGACACAAGTTCAAGTCCTGGCTAGGGCTCTTTTTTTGTTTTTTTGATCCCATATTTTCCTATCATAATAAAAGGCAACAACTCCAAAATATATTTATTTGAACTGGTGCCAGGTAACTACATCCAAACACAAAATAGAATCAGCATTTTTTAAGCCACTACATCAAAATCTCTCATAATGGGAGAGGGGGAACGGATTCCGACAGCTGATTTTTTGCCGTCAGATTCCGTTCCCCCTGTTTTTCTCAAACAAAGCGGATCTTCTAATATCTATCTCAATGGTCTTGGTTTATTGACCCCCATAGCCTAGTGGTCAGTGCAATGACTTTTAAGAGCTGATGATTTTTAGGAGACACAAGTTCAAGTCCCGGCTAGGGCTCCTTTTTTGTTTTTTGATCCCATATTTTCCTATCATAATAAAAGGCAACAACTCCAAAATATATTTATTTGAACTGGTGCCAGGTAACTACATCCAAACACAAAATAGAATCAGCATTTTTTAAGCCACTACATCAATATCTCTCATAATGGGAGAGGGGGAACGGATTCCGACAGCTGATTTCTTGCCGTCGGATTCCGTTCCCCCTGTTTTTCTCAAACAAAGAGGATCTTCTAATGTCTATCTCAATGGTCTTGGTTTGTTGACCCCCATAGCCTAGTTGTCAGTGCAATGACTTTTAAGAGCTGATGATTTTTAGGAGACACAAGTTCAAGTCCTGGCTAGGGCTCTTTTTTTGTTTTTTGATCCCATATTTTCCTATCATAATAAAAGGCAACAACTCCAAAATATATTTCTTTGAACTGGTGCCAGGTAACTACATCCAAACACAAAATAGAATCAGCTTTTTTTAAGCCACTACATCAATATCTCTCATAATGGGAGAGGGGGAACGGATTCCGACAGCTGATTTTTTGCCGTCGGATTCCGTTCCCCCTTTTTTTCTCAAACAAAGAGGATCTTCTAATGTCTATCTCAATGGTTTTTGTTTGTTGACCCCCATAGCCTAGTGGTCAGTGCAATGACTTTTAAGAGCTGATGATTTTTAGGAGACACAAGTTCAAGTCCCGGCTAGGGCTCTTTTCTTTGTTTTTTGATCCCATATTTTCCTATCATAATAAAAGGCAACAACTCCAAAATATATTTATTTGAACTGGTGCCAGGTAACTACATCCAAACACAAAATAGAATCAGCATTTTTTAAGCCACTACATCAATATCTCTCATAATGGGAGAGGGGGAACGGATTCCGACAGCTGATTTTTTGCCGTCGGATTCCGTTCCCCCTGTTTTTCTCAAACAAAGAGGATCTTCTAATATCTATCTCAATGGCCTTGGTTTGTTGACCCCCATAGCCTAGTGGTCAGTGCAATGACTTTTAAGAGCTGATGATTTTTAGGAGACACAAGTTCAAGTCCTGGCTAGGGCTCTTTTTTTGTTTTTTGATCCCATATTTTCCTATCATAATAAAAGGCAACAACTCCAAAATATATTTCTTTGAACTGGTGCCAGGTAACTACATCCAAACACAAAATAGAATCAGCTTTTTTTAAGCCACTACATCAATATCTCTCATAATGGGAGAGGGGGAACGGATTCCGACAGCTGATTTTTTGCCGTCGGATTCCGTTCCCCCTTTTTTTCTCAAACAAAGAGGATCTTCTAATGTCTATCTCAATGGTTTTTGTTTGTTGACCCCCATAGCCTAGTGGTCAGTGCAATGACTTTTAAGAGCTGATGATTTTTAGGAGACACAAGTTCAAGTCCCGGCTAGGGCTCCTTTTTTGTTTTTTGATCCCATATTTTCCTATCATAATAAAAGGCAACAACTCCAAAATATATTTCTTTGAACTGGTGCCAGGTAACTACATCCAAACACAAAATAGAATCAGCATTTTTTAAGCCACTACATCAATATCTCTCATAATGGGAGAGGGGGAACGGATTCCGACAGCTGATTTTTTGCCGTCGGATTCCGTTCCCCCTGTTTTTCTCAAACAAAGAGGATCTTCTAATATCTATCTAAATGGTCTTAGTTTGTTGACCCCCATAGCCTAGTGGTCAGTGCAATGACTTTTAAGAGCTGATGATTTTTAGGAGACACAAGTTCAAGTCCCGGCTAGGGCTCTTTTCTTTGTTTTTTGATCCCATATTTTCCTATCATAATAAAAGGCAACAACTCCAAAATATATTTATTTGAACTGGTGCCAGGTAACTACATCCAAACACAAAATAGAATCAGCATTTTTTAAGCCACTACATCAATATCTCTCATAATGGGAGAGGGGGAACGGATTCCGACAGCTGATTTTTTGCCGTCGGATTCCGTTCCCCCTGTTTTTCTCAAACAAAGAGGATCTTCTAATATCTATCTCAATGGTCTTGGTTTGTTGACCCCCATAGCCTAGTGGTCAGTGCAATGACTTTTAAGAGCTGATGATTTTTAGGAGACACAAGTTCAAGTCCTGGCTAGGGCTCTTTTTTTGTTTTTTGATCCCATATTTTCCTATCATAATAAAAGGCAACAACTCCAAAATATATTTCTTTGAACTGGTGCCAGGTAACTACATCCAAACACAAAATAGAATCAGCTTTTTTTAAGCCACTACATCAATATCTCTCATAATGGGAGAGGGGGAACGGATTCCGACAGCTGATTTTTTGCCGTCGGATTCCGTTCCCCCTGTTTTTCTCAAACAAAGAGGATCTTCTAATGTCTATCTCAATGGTCTTGGTTTGTTGACCCCCATAGCCTAGTGGTCAGTGCAATGACTTTTAAGAGCTGATGATTTTTAGGAGACACAAGTTCAAGTCCCGGCTAGGGCTCCTTTTTTGTTTTTTGATCCCATATTTTCCTATCATAATAAAAGGCAACAACTCCAAAATATATTTATTTGAACTGGTGCCAGGTAACTACATCCAAACACAAAATAGAATCAGCATTTTTTAAGCCACTACATCAATATCTCTCATAATGGGAGAGGGGGAACGGATTCCGACAGCTGATTTTTTGCCGTCAGATTCCGTTCCCCCTGTTTTTCTCAAACAAAGCGGATCTTCTAATATCTATCTCAATGGTCTTGGTTTATTGACCCCCATAGCCTAGTGGTAAGTGCAATGACTTTTAAGAGCTGATGATTTTTAGGAGACACAAGTTCAAGTCCTGGCTAGGTCTCTTTTTTTGTTTTTTGATCCCATATTTTCCTATCATAATAAAAGGCAACAACTCCAAAATATATTTCTTTGAACTGGTGCCAGGTAACTACATCCAAACACAAAATAGAATCAGCTTTTTTTAAGCCACTACATCAATATGTCTCATAATGGGAGAGGGGGAACGGATTCCGACAGCTGATTTTTTGCCGTCGGATTCCGTTCCCCCTGTTTTTCTCAAACAAAGAGGATCTTCTAATGTCTATCTCAATGGTTTTGGTTTGTTGACCCCCATAGCCTAGTGGTCAGTGCAATGACTTTTAAGAGCTGATGATTTTTAGGAGACACAAGTTCAAGTCCCGGCTAGGGCTCCTTTTTTGTTTTTTGATCCCATATTTTCCTATCATAATAAAAGGCAACAACTCCAAAATATATTTATTTGAACTGGTGCCAGGTAACTACATCCAAACACAAAATAGAATCAGCATTTTTTAAGCCACTACATCAATATCTCTCATAATGGGAGAGGGGGAACGGATTCCGACAGCTGATTTTTTGCCGTCGGATTCCGTTCCCCCTGTTTTTCTCAAACAAAGAGGATCTTCTAATGTCTATCTCAATGGTCTTGGTTTGTTGACTCCCATAGCCTAGTGGTCAGTGCAATGAGTTTTAAGAGCTGATGATTTTTAGGAGACACAAGTTCAAGTCCTGGCTAGGGCTCTTTTTTTGTTTTTTGATCCCATATTTTCCTATCATAATAAAAGGCAACAACTCCAAAATATATTTATTTGAACTGGTGCCAGGTAACTACATCCAAACACAAAATAGAATCAGCTTTTTTTAAGCCACTACATCAATATCTCTCATAATGGGAGAGGGGGAACGGATTCCGACAGCTGATTTTTTGCCGTCGGATTCCGTTCCCCCTTTTTTTCTCAAACAAAGAGGATCTTCTAATGTCTATCTCAATGGTTTTTGTTTGTTGACCCCCATAGCCTAGTGGTCAGTGCAATGACTTTTAAGAGCTGATGATTTTTAGGAGACACAAGTTCAAGTCCCGGCTAGGGCTCCTTTTTTGTTTTTTGATCCCATATTTTCCTATCATAATAAAAGGCAACAACTCCAAAATATATTTCTTTGAACTGGTGCCAGGTAACTACATCCAAACACAAAATAGAATCAGCATTTTTTAAGCCACTACATCAATATCTCTCATAATGGGAGAGGGGGAACGGATTCCGACTGTTGATTTTTTGCCGTCGGATTCCGTTCCCCCTGTTTTTCTCAAACAAAGCAGATCTTCTAATATCTATCTCAATGGTCTTGGTTTGTTGACCCCCATAGCCTAGTGGTCAGTGCAATGACTTTTAAGAGCTGATGATTTTTAGGAGACACAAGTTCAAGTCCCGGCTAGGGCTCCTTTTTTGTTTTTTGATCCCATATTTTCCTATCATAATAAAAGGCAACAACTCCAAAATATATTTCTTTGAACTGGTGCCAGGTAACTACATCCAAACACAAAATAGAATCAGCATTTTTTAAGCCACTACATCAATATCTCTCATAATGGGAGAGGGGGAACGGATTCCGACAGGTGATTTTTTGCCGTCGGATTCCGTTCCCCCTGTTTTTCTCAAACAAAGAGGATCTTCTAATATCTATCTCAATGGTCTTGGTTTGTTGACCCCCATAGCCTAGTGGTCAGTGCAATGACTTTTAAGAGCTGATGATTTTTAGGAGACACAAGTTCAAGTCCCGGCTCTTGGACTTTTTTTTATACCAGATTTTCCTAATATAAAAAAGGCATAAACCAGGTAATCACCATACATTTAATCTAACTTTATCAAGCCTTCATGTAGCTCAAACAGTAGAGCATTGGCACTTGCAACGCCAAGGTCAATGGTTCGATTCCCAGGGAAAGCAAGAACGTATATTCAAACTAATTTCAAATGCAAACGTCATCCAAATGGTTCAATGAAATATTTCTCAAACAAAAACTATCTTCTAATATCTATCAAACTTATGCCGATTTCTTGACCCCTTATAGCCTAGTGGTCAGTGCAATGACTTTTAAGAGCTGATGATTTTTAGGAGACACAAGTTCAAGTCCCGGCTAGGGCTCTTTTTTTGTTTTTTGATCCCATATTTTCCTATCATAATAAAAGGCAACAACTCCAAAATATATTTCTTTAAACTGGTGCCAGGTAACTACATCCAAACACAAAATAGAATCAGCATTTTTTAAGCCACTACATCAATATCTCTCATAATGGGAGAGGGGGAACGGATTCCGACAGCTGATTTTTTGCCGTCGGATTCCGTTCCCCCTGTTTTTCTCAAACAAAGAGGATCTTCTAATATCTATCTCAATGGTCTTGGTTTGTTGACCCCCATAGCCTAGTGGTCAGTGCAATGACTTTTAAGAGCTGATGATTTTTAGGAGACACAAGTTCAAGTCCCGGCTAGGGCTCCTTTTTTGTTTTTTGATCCCATATTTTCCTATCATAATAAAAGGCAACAACTCCAAAATATATTTATTTGAACTGGTGCCAGGTAACTACATCCAAACACAGAATAGAATCAGCATTTTTTAAGCCACTACATCAATATCTCTCATAATGGGAGATTGGGAACGGATTCCGACAGCTGATTTTTTGCCGTCGGATTCCGTTCCCCCTGTTTTTCTCAAACATATCGGATCTTCTAATATCTATCTCAATGGTCCTGGTTTGTTGACCCCCATAGCCTAGTGGTCAGTGCAATGACTTTTAAGAGCTGATGATTTTTAGGAGACACAAGTTCAAGTCCCGGCTAGGGCTCCTTTTTTGTTTTTTTGATCCCATATTTTCCTATCATAATAAAAGGCAACAACTCCAAAATATATTTATTTGAACTGGTGCCAGGTAACTACATCCAAACACAAAATAGAATCAGCATTTTTTAAGCCACTACATCAATATCTCTCATAATGGGAGAGGGGGAACGGATTCCGACAGCTGATTTTTTTGCCGTCGGATTCCGTTCCCCCTGTTTTTCTCAAACAAAGAGGATCTTCTAATATCTATCTCAATGGTCTTGGTTGGTTGACCCCCATAGCCTAGTGGTCAGTGCAATGACTTTTAAGAGCTGATGATTTTTAGGAGACACAAGTTCAAGTCCTGGCTAGGGCTCTTTTTTTGTTTTTTGATCCCATATTTTCCTATCATAATAAAAGGCAACAACTCCAAAATATATTTCTTTGAACTGGTGCCAGGTAACTACATCCAAACACAAAATAGAATCAGCTTTTTTTAAGCCACTACATCAATATCTCTCATAATGGGAGAGGGGGAACGGATTCCGACAGCTGATTTTTTGCCGTCGGATTCCGTTCCCCCTGTTTTTCTCAAACAAAGAGGATCTTCTAATGTCTATCTCAATGGTCTTGGTTTGTTGACCCCCATAGCCTAGTGGTCAGTGCAATGACTTTTAAGAGCTGATAATTTTTAGGAGACACAAGTTCAAGTCCCGGCTAGGGCTCCTTTTTTGTTTTTTGATCCCATATTTTCCTATCATAATAAAAGGCAACAACTCCAAAATATATTTCTTTGAACTGGTGCCAGGTAACTACATCCAAACACAAAATAGAATCAGCATTTTTTAAGCCACTACATCAATATCTCTCATAATGGGAGAGGGGGAACGGATTCCGACAGCTGATTTTTTTGCCGTCGGATTCCGTTCCCCCTGTTTTTCTCAAACAAAGAGGATCTTCTAATATCTATCTCAATGGTCTTGGTTTGTTGACCCCCATAGCCTAGTGGTCAGTGCAATGACTTTTAAGAGCTGATGATTTTTAGGAGACACAAGTTCAAGTCCTGGCTAGGGCTCTTTTTTTGTTTTTTGATCCCATATTTTCCTATCATAATAAAAGGCAACAACTCCAAAATATATTTCTTTGAACTGGTGCCAGGTAACTACATCCAAACACAAAATAGAATCAGCTTTTTTTAAGCCACTACATCAATATCTCTCATAATGGGAGAGGGGGAACGGATTCCGACAGCTGATTTTTTGCCGTCGGATTCCGTTCCCCCTGTTTTTCTCAAACAAAGAGGATCTTCTAATGTCTATCTCAATGGTTTTGGTTTGTTGACCCCCATAGCCTAGTGGTCAGTGCAATGACTTTTAAGAGCTGATGATTTTTAGGAGACACAAGTTCAAGTCCCGGCTAGGGCTCCTTTTTTGTTTTTTGATCCCATATTTTCCTATCATAATAAAAGGCAACAACTCCAAAATATATTTCTTATTAACTGGTGCCAGGTAACTACATCCAAACACAAAATAGAATCAGCATTTTTTAAGCCACTACATCAAAATCTCTCATAATGGGAGAGGGGGAACGGATTCCGACAGCTGATTTTTTGCCGTCAGATTCCGTTCCCCCTGTTTTTCTCAAACAAAGCGGATCTTCTAATATCTATCTCAATGGTCTTGGTTTATTGACCCCCATAGCCTAGTGGTCAGTGCAATGACTTTTAAGAGCTGATGATTTTTAGGAGACACAAGTTCAAGTCCCGGCTAGGGCTCCTTTTTTGTTTTTTGATCCCATATTTTCCTATCATAATAAAAGGCAACAACTCCAAAATATATTTATTTGAACTGGTGCCAGGTAACTACATCCAAACACAAAATAGAATCAGCATTTTTTAAGCCACTACATCAATATCTCTCATAATGGGAGAGGGGGAACGGATTCCGACAGCTGATTTTTTGCCGTCGGATTCCGTTCCCCCTGTTTTTCTCAAACAAAGAGGATCTTCTAATGTCTATCTCAATGGTCTTGGTTTGTTGACCCCCATAGCCTAGTTGTCAGTGCAATGACTTTTAAGAGCTGATGATTTTTAGGAGACACAAGTTCAAGTCCTGGCTAGGGCTCTTTTTTTGTTTTTTGATCCCATATTTTCCTATCATAATAAAAGGCAACAACTCCAAAATATATTTCTTTGAACTGGTGCCAGGTAACTACATCCAAACACAAAATAGAATCAGCTTTTTTTAAGCCACTACATCAATATCTCTCATAATGGGAGAGGGGGAACGGATTCCGACAGCTGATTTTTTGCCGTCGGATTCCGTTCCCCCTGTTTTTCTCAAACAAAGAGGATCTTCTAATGTCTATCTCAATGGTCTTGGTTTGTTGACCCCCATAGTCTAGTGGTCAGTGCAATGACTTTTAAGAGCTGATGATTTTTAGGAGACACAAGTTCAAGTCCTGGCTAGGGCTCCTTTTTTGTTTTTTGATCCCATATTTTCCTATCATAATAAAAGGCAACAACTCCAAAATATATTTCTTTGAACTGGTGCCAGGTAACTACATCCAAACACAAAATAGAATCAGCATTTTTTAAGCCACTACATCAATATCTCTCATAATGGGAGAGGGGGAACGGATTCCGACAGCTGATTTTTTGCCGTCGGATTCCGTTCCCCCTGTTTTTCTCAAACAAAGAGGATCTTCTAATGTCTATCTCAATGGTCTTGGTTTGTTGACTCCCATAGCCTAGTGGTCAGTGCAATGAGTTTTAAGAGCTGATGATTTTTAGGAGACACAAGTTCAAGTCCTGGCTAGGGCTCTTTTTTTGTTTTTTGATCCCATATTTTCCTATCATAATAAAAGGCAACAACTCCAAAATATATTTATTTGAACTGGTGCCAGGTAACTACATCCAAACACAAAATAGAATCAGCATTTTTTAAGCCACTACATCAAAATCTCTCATAATGGGAGAGGGGGAACGGATTCCGACAGCTGATTTTTTGCCGTCAGATTCCGTTCCCCCTGTTTTTCTCAAACAAAGCGGATCTTCTAATATCTATCTCAATGGTTTTGGTTTATTGACCCCCATAGCCTAGTGGTCAGTGCAATGACTTTTAAGAGCTGATGATTTTTAGGAGACACAAGTTCAAGTCCTGGCTAGGGCTCTTTTTTTGTTTTTTGATCCCATATTTTCCTATCATAATAAAAGGCAACAACTCCAAAATATATTTCTTTGAACTGGTGCCAGGTAACTACATCCAAACACAAAATAGAATCAGCTTTTTTTAAGCCACTACATCAATATCTCTCATAATGGGAGAGGGGGAACGGATTCCGACAGCTGATTTTTTGCCGTCGGATTCCGTTCCCCCTGTTTTTCTCAAACAAAGAGGATCTTCTAATGTCTATCTCAATGGTTTTGGTTTGTTGACCCCCATAGCCTAGTGGTCAGTGCAATGACTTTTAAGAGCTGATGATTTTTAGGAGACACAAGTTCAAGTCCCGGCTAGGGCTCCTTTTTTGTTTTTTGATCCCATATTTTCCTATCATAATAAAAGGCAACAACTCCAAAATATATTTCTTATTAACTGGTGCCAGGTAACTACATCCAAACACAAAATAGAATCAGCATTTTTTAAGCCACTACATCAATATCTCTCATAATGGGAGAGGGGGAACGGATTCCGACAGCTGATTTTTTGCCGTCGGATTCCGTTCCCCCTGTTTTTCTCAAACAAAGAGGATCTTCTAATGTCTATCTCAATGGTCTTGGTTTGTTGACTCCCATAGCCTAGTGGTCAGTGCAATGAGTTTTAAGAGCTGATGATTTTTAGGAGACACAAGTTCAAGTCCTGGCTAGGGCTCTTTTTTTGTTTTTTTGATCCCATATTTTCCTATCATAATAAAAGGCAACAACTCCAAAATATATTTATTTGAACTGGTGCCAGGTAACTACATCCAAACACAAAATAGAATCAGCATTTTTTAAGCCACTACATCAAAATCTCTCATAATGGGAGAGGGGGAACGGATTCCGACAGCTGATTTTTTGCCGTCAGATTCCGTTCCCCCTGTTTTTCTCAAACAAAGCGGATCTTCTAATATCTATCTCAATGGTCTTGGTTTATTGACCCCCATAGCCTAGTGGTCAGTGCAATGACTTTTAAGAGCTGATGATTTTTAGGAGACACAAGTTCAAGTCCCGGCTAGGGCTCCTTTTTTGTTTTTTGATCCCATATTTTCCTATCATAATAAAAGGCAACAACTCCAAAATATATTTATTTGAACTGGTGCCAGGTAACTACATCCAAACACAAAATAGAATCAGCATTTTTTAAGCCACTACATCAATATCTCTCATAATGGGAGAGGGGGAACGGATTCCGACAGCTGATTTTTTGCCGTCGGATTCCGTTCCCCCTGTTTTTCTCAAACAAAGAGGATCTTCTAATGTCTATCTCAATGGTCTTGGTTTGTTGACCCCCATAGCCTAGTTGTCAGTGCAATGACTTTTAAGAGCTGATGATTTTTAGGAGACACAAGTTCAAGTCCTGGCTAGGGCTCTTTTTTTGTTTTTTGATCCCATATTTTCCTATCATAATAAAAGGCAACAACTCCAAAATATATTTCTTTGAACTGGTGCCAGGTAACTACATCCAAACACAAAATAGAATCAGCTTTTTTTAAGCCACTACATCAATATCTCTCATAATGGGAGAGGGGGAACGGATTCCGACAGCTGATTTTTTGCCGTCGGATTCCGTTCCCCCTTTTTTTCTCAAACAAAGAGGATCTTCTAATGTCTATCTCAATGGTTTTTGTTTGTTGACCCCCATAGCCTAGTGGTCAGTGCAATGACTTTTAAGAGCTGATGATTTTTAGGAGACACAAGTTCAAGTCCCGGCTAGGGCTCTTTTCTTTGTTTTTTGATCCCATATTTTCCTATCATAATAAAAGGCAACAACTCCAAAATATATTTATTTGAACTGGTGCCAGGTAACTACATCCAAACACAAAATAGAATCAGCATTTTTTAAGCCACTACATCAATATCTCTCATAATGGGAGAGGGGGAACGGATTCCGACAGCTGATTTTTTGCCGTCGGATTCCGTTCCCCCTGTTTTTCTCAAACAAAGAGGATCTTCTAATATCTATCTCAATGGTCTTGGTTTGTTGACCCCCATAGCCTAGTGGTCAGTGCAATGACTTTTAAGAGCTGATGATTTTTAGGAGACACAAGTTCAAGTCCTGGCTAGGGCTCTTTTTTTGTTTTTTGATCCCATATTTTCCTATCATAATAAAAGGCAACAACTCCAAAATATATTTCTTTGAACTGGTGCCAGGTAACTACATCCAAACACAAAATAGAATCAGCTTTTTTTAAGCCACTACATCAATATCTCTCATAATGGGAGAGGGGGAACGGATTCCGACAGCTGATTTTTTGCCGTCGGATTCCGTTCCCCCTTTTTTTCTCAAACAAAGAGGATCTTCTAATGTCTATCTCAATGGTTTTTGTTTGTTGACCCCCATAGCCTAGTGGTCAGTGCAATGACTTTTAAGAGCTGATGATTTTTAGGAGACACAAGTTCAAGTCCCGGCTAGGGCTCCTTTTTTGTTTTTTGATCCCATATTTTCCTATCATAATAAAAGGCAACAACTCCAAAATATATTTCTTTGAACTGGTGCCAGGTAACTACATCCAAACACAAAATAGAATCAGCATTTTTTAAGCCACTACATCAATATCTCTCATAATGGGAGAGGGGGAACGGATTCCGACAGCTGATTTTTTGCCGTCGGATTCCGTTCCCCCTGTTTTTCTCAAACAAAGAGGATCTTCTAATATCTATCTAAATGGTCTTAGTTTGTTGACCCCCATAGCCTAGTGGTCAGTGCAATGACTTTTAAGAGCTGATGATTTTTAGGAGACACAAGTTCAAGTCCCGGCTAGGGCTCTTTTCTTTGTTTTTTGATCCCATATTTTCCTATCATAATAAAAGGCAACAACTCCAAAATATATTTATTTGAACTGGTGCCAGGTAACTACATCCAAACACAAAATAGAATCAGCATTTTTTAAGCCACTACATCAATATCTCTCATAATGGGAGAGGGGGAACGGATTCCGACAGCTGATTTTTTGCCGTCGGATTCCGTTCCCCCTGTTTTTCTCAAACAAAGAGGATCTTCTAATATCTATCTCAATGGTCTTGGTTTGTTGACCCCCATAGCCTAGTGGTCAGTGCAATGACTTTTAAGAGCTGATGATTTTTAGGAGACACAAGTTCAAGTCCTGGCTAGGGCTCTTTTTTTGTTTTTTGATCCCATATTTTCCTATCATAATAAAAGGCAACAACTCCAAAATATATTTCTTTGAACTGGTGCCAGGTAACTACATCCAAACACAAAATAGAATCAGCTTTTTTTAAGCCACTACATCAATATCTCTCATAATGGGAGAGGGGGAACGGATTCCGACAGCTGATTTTTTGCCGTCGGATTCCGTTCCCCCTGTTTTTCTCAAACAAAGAGGATCTTCTAATGTCTATCTCAATGGTTTTGGTTTGTTGACCCCCATAGCCTAGTGGTCAGTGCAATGACTTTTAAGAGCTGATGATTTTTAGGAGACACAAGTTCAAGTCCCGGCTAGGGCTCCTTTTTTGTTTTTTGATCCCATATTTTCCTATCATAATAAAAGGCAACAACTCCAAAATATATTTCTTTGAACTGGTGCCAGGTAACTACATCCAAACACAAAATAGAATCAGCATTTTTTAAGCCACTACATCAATATCTCTCATAATGGGAGAGGGGGAACGGATTCCGACAGCTGATTTTTTGCCGTCGGATTCCGTTCCCCCTGTTTTTCTCAAACAAAGAGGATCTTCTAATGTCTATCTCAATGGTCTTGGTTTGTTGACTCCCATAGCCTAGTGGTCAGTGCAATGAGTTTTAAGAGCTGATGATTTTTAGGAGACACAAGTTCAAGTCCTGGCTAGGGCTCTTTTTTTGTTTTTTGATCCCATATTTTCCTATCATAATAAAAGGCAACAACTCCAAAATATATTTATTTGAACTGGTGCCAGGTAACTACATCCAAACACAAAATAGAATCAGCTTTTTTTAAGCCACTACATCAATATCTCTCATAATGGGAGAGGGGGAACGGATTCCGACAGCTGATTTTTTGCCGTCGGATTCCGTTCCCCCTTTTTTTCTCAAACAAAGAGGATCTTCTAATGTCTATCTCAATGGTTTTTGTTTGTTGACCCCAATAGCCTAGTGGTCAGTGCAATGACTTTTAAGAGCTGATGATTTTTAGGAGACACAAGTTCAAGTCCCGGCTAGGGCTCCTTTTTTGTTTTTTGATCCCATATTTTCCTATCATAATAAAAGGCAACAACTCCAAAATATATTTCTTTGAACTGGTGCCAGGTAACTACATCCAAACACAAAATAGAATCAGCATTTTTTAAGCCACTACATCAATATCTCTCATAATGGGAGAGGGGGAACGGATTCCGACTGTTGATTTTTTGCCGTCGGATTCCGTTCCCCCTGTTTTTCTCAAACAAAGCAGATCTTCTAATATCTATCTCAATGGTCTTGGTTTGTTGACCCCCATAGCCTAGTGGTCAGTGCAATGACTTTTAAGAGCTGATGATTTTTAGGAGACACAAGTTCAAGTCCCGGCTAGGGCTCCTTTTTTGTTTTTTGATCCCATATTTTCCTATCATAATAAAAGGCAACAACTCCAAAATATATTTCTTTGAACTGGTGCCAGGTAACTACATCCAAACACAAAATAGAATCAGCATTTTTTAAGCCACTACATCAATATCTCTCATAATGGGAGAGGGGGAACGGATTCCGACAGGTGATTTTTTGCCGTCGGATTCCGTTCCCCCTGTTTTTCTCAAACAAAGAGGATCTTCTAATATCTATCTCAATGGTCTTGGTTTGTTGACCCCCATAGCCTAGTGGTCAGTGCAATGACTTTTAAGAGCTGATGATTTTTAGGAGACACAAGTTCAAGTCCCGGCTCTTGGACTTTTTTTTATACCAGATTTTCCTAATATAAAAAAGGCATAAACCAGGTAATCACCATACATTTAATCTAACTTTATCAAGCCTTCATGTAGCTCAAACAGTAGAGCATTGGCACTTGCAACGCCAAGGTCAATGGTTCGATTCCCAGGGAAAGCAAGAACGTATATTCAAACTAATTTCAAATGCAAACGTCATCCAAATGGTTCAATGAAATATTTCTCAAACAAAAACTATCTTCTAATATCTATCAAACTTATGCTGATTTCTTGACCCCTTATAGCCTAGTGGTCAGTGCAATGACTTTTAAGAGCTGATGATTTTTAGGAGACACAAGTTCAAGTCCCGGCTAGGGCTCTTTTTTTGTTTTTTGATCCCATATTTTCCTATCATAATAAAAGGCAACAACTCCAAAATATATTTCTTTAAACTGGTGCCAGGTAACTACATCCAAACACAAAATAGAATCAGCATTTTTTAAGCCACTACATCAATATCTCTCATAATGGGAGAGGGGGAACGGATTCCGACAGCTGATTTTTTGCCGTCGGATTCCGTTCCCCCTGTTTTTCTCAAACAAAGAGGATCTTCTAATATCTATCTCAATGGTCTTGGTTTGTTGACCCCCATAGCCTAGTGGTCAGTGCAATGACTTTTAAGAGCTGATGATTTTTAGGAGACACAAGTTCAAGTCCCGGCTAGGGCTCCTTTTTTGTTTTTTGATCCCATATTTTCCTATCATAATAAAAGGCAACAACTCCAAAATATATTTATTTGAACTGGTGCCAGGTAACTACATCCAAACACAGAATAGAATCAGCATTTTTTAAGCCACTACATCAATATCTCTCATAATGGGAGATTGGGAACGGATTCCGACAGCTGATTTTTTGCCGTCGGATTCCGTTCCCCCTGTTTTTCTCAAACATATCGGATCTTCTAATATCTATCTCAATGGTCCTGGTTTGTTGACCCCCATAGCCTAGTGGTCAGTGCAATGACTTTTAAGAGCTGATGATTTTTAGGAGACACAAGTTCAAGTCCCGGCTAGGGCTCCTTTTTTGTTTTTTTGATCCCATATTTTCCTATCATAATAAAAGGCAACAACTCCAAAATATATTTATTTGAACTGGTGCCAGGTAACTACATCCAAACACAAAATAGAATCAGCATTTTTTAAGCCACTACATCAATATCTCTCATAATGGGAGAGGGGGAACGGATTCCGACAGCTGATTTTTTTGCCGTCGGATTCCGTTCCCCCTGTTTTTCTCAAACAAAGAGGATCTTTTACTTTACTTTACTTTACTTTACTTTACTTTATTGTCCACGTAGTGGAAATTTGTCTCTGTCTTCACATACATCAGTACAACAATACATTACACATAAAATAAACAAAGCACACATCAAAACACACATCAATCATTACCATTTAAAATCTTGACAGCATTTGGCACAAAGGATAATTGGTAAACCTTCCTAATTACTCGTGGTTGCCTATAACGTCTTCCAGATGGCAGCAATTGAAACTTGCTATGTAGAGGATGAGAAACATCCCCTACTATCTTTAAAGCCTTTTCCTTACTTTTTCCACGATAAAGATCATTCAAGTGTCTCTGTGTCTTACCAATTATTTTGCTTGCCTCATTCACAATCTTAGACAGTCTAGCTTTATTCACAACAGTCAGGTTACCATACCATGATGTCATATTAAAAACCAGAATACTTTCCACAAAATTTTTATAGACCATTTCGAGTATAATCTTGCTCACACCAAAGTGATTCAACCTCCTAATTAGATGTAACCTCTGGTGAGCCTTCTTACAAATGCTATCAGTATTTTCTAAAAAATTTAATTGGGCATCAATATATGTCCCCAAATACTTAAAATTGCTGACAAATTCTATTGGATTTCCATTTAATACTACAGGTTCCAACCCCAAAATATTACGCTTGTCTCCAGTTATTACCAACTCCTTTGTCTTATTTGTGTTTATCACCAGTGCACTCGACTGGCACCACTCAAAAAGTGCTTCAGCCTGTTCATAATATACAGAAGCACTACCAACATCTCCCACTTTCATAAGACCCACAAGTGCCATATCATCGGCATATTTAAGAAGACTAAACCCCTCATTTTTTATCCTATACTCATTAATGTACAAAGAAAATAGTATTGGTGATAAAATTGCTCCCTGAGGGGCTCCTGTATTTAATGTAATAATTCCAGACAGTTTGCCATTAATAGCCACTCTTTGCGGGCGATTAGATAGAAAATCTTTAATCCACCAGATAAGTCCACCATTTACCCCCAAATCAATCAGTCGCTGAATTAAAATGTGAATCTTCATCGTGTTAAAAGCTGATGTGAAATCTAAAAACAAAATTCTGGCATAATTTGAAGTTAATTGTACATGCTCAGCAACTGAATTATATAATGTTAAAACTGCATCATCAGTACCTCTTGCTTTTTTATATGCGAATTGTAATGGATCCAAGACCTCACTCACAAAATACATTAAGTGCCGCATAATTACTCTTTCCATACATTTCCCCAACACAGACGTTAATGATATTGGTCTAAAATCATTTAACCCTTTTGCTCCTGTAATTTTGGGTACTGGGACAACTGTGGATACCTTCCATAGGTTTGGTACTATTCGTGTATTCAACAAAAGCTGGAATCTTCTAATATCTATCTCAATGGTCTTGGTTGGTTGACCCCCATAGCCTAGTGGTCAGTGCAATGACTTTTAAGAGCTGATGATTTTTAGGAGACACAAGTTCAAGTCCTGGCTAGGGCTCTTTTTTTGTTTTTTGATCCCATATTTTCCTATCATAATAAAAGGCAACAACTCCAAAATATATTTCTTTGAACTGGTGCCAGGTAACTACATCCAAACACAAAATAGAATCAGCTTTTTTTAAGCCACTACATCAATATCTCTCATAATGGGAGAGGGGGAACGGATTCCGACAGCTGATTTTTTGCCGTCGGATTCCGTTCCCCCTGTTTTTCTCAAACAAAGAGGATCTTCTAATGTCTATCTCAATGGTCTTGGTTTGTTGACCCCCATAGCCTAGTGGTCAGTGCAATGACTTTTAAGAGCTGATAATTTTTAGGAGACACAAGTTCAAGTCCCGGCTAGGGCTCCTTTTTTGTTTTTTGATCCCATATTTTCCTATCATAATAAAAGGCAACAACTCCAAAATATATTTCTTTGAACTGGTGCCAGGTAACTACATCCAAACACAAAATAGAATCAGCATTTTTTAAGCCACTACATCAATATCTCTCATAATGGGAGAGGGGGAACGGATTCCGACAGCTGATTTTTTTGCCGTCGGATTCCGTTCCCCCTGTTTTTCTCAAACAAAGAGGATCTTCTAATATCTATCTCAATGGTCTTGGTTTGTTGACCCCCATAGCCTAGTGGTCAGTGCAATGACTTTTAAGAGCTGATGATTTTTAGGAGACACAAGTTCAAGTCCTGGCTAGGGCTCTTTTTTTGTTTTTTGATCCCATATTTTCCTATCATAATAAAAGGCAACAACTCCAAAATATATTTCTTTGAACTGGTGCCAGGTAACTACATCCAAACACAAAATAGAATCAGCTTTTTTTAAGCCACTACATCAATATCTCTCATAATGGGAGAGGGGGAACGGATTCCGACAGCTGATTTTTTGCCGTCGGATTCCGTTCCCCCTGTTTTTCTCAAACAAAGAGGATCTTCTAATGTCTATCTCAATGGTTTTGGTTTGTTGACCCCCATAGCCTAGTGGTCAGTGCAATGACTTTTAAGAGCTGATGATTTTTAGGAGACACAAGTTCAAGTCCCGGCTAGGGCTCCTTTTTTGTTTTTTGATCCCATATTTTCCTATCATAATAAAAGGCAACAACTCCAAAATATATTTCTTATTAACTGGTGCCAGGTAACTACATCCAAACACAAAATAGAATCAGCATTTTTTAAGCCACTACATCAAAATCTCTCATAATGGGAGAGGGGGAACGGATTCCGACAGCTGATTTTTTGCCGTCAGATTCCGTTCCCCCTGTTTTTCTCAAACAAAGCGGATCTTCTAATATCTATCTCAATGGTCTTGGTTTATTGACCCCCATAGCCTAGTGGTCAGTGCAATGACTTTTAAGAGCTGATGATTTTTAGGAGACACAAGTTCAAGTCCCGGCTAGGGCTCCTTTTTTGTTTTTTGATCCCATATTTTCCTATCATAATAAAAGGCAACAACTCCAAAATATATTTATTTGAACTGGTGCCAGGTAACTACATCCAAACACAAAATAGAATCAGCATTTTTTAAGCCACTACATCAATATCTCTCATAATGGGAGAGGGGGAACGGATTCCGACAGCTGATTTTTTGCCGTCGGATTCCGTTCCCCCTGTTTTTCTCAAACAAAGAGGATCTTCTAATGTCTATCTCAATGGTCTTGGTTTGTTGACCCCCATAGCCTAGTTGTCAGTGCAATGACTTTTAAGAGCTGATGATTTTTAGGAGACACAAGTTCAAGTCCTGGCTAGGGCTCTTTTTTTGTTTTTTGATCCCATATTTTCCTATCATAATAAAAGGCAACAACTCCAAAATATATTTCTTTGAACTGGTGCCAGGTAACTACATCCAAACACAAAATAGAATCAGCTTTTTTTAAGCCACTACATCAATATCTCTCATAATGGGAGAGGGGGAACGGATTCCGACAGCTGATTTTTTGCCGTCGGATTCCGTTCCCCCTGTTTTTCTCAAACAAAGAGGATCTTCTAATGTCTATCTCAATGGTCTTGGTTTGTTGACCCCCATAGTCTAGTGGTCAGTGCAATGACTTTTAAGAGCTGATGATTTTTAGGAGACACAAGTTCAAGTCCCGGCTAGGGCTCCTTTTTTGTTTTTTGATCCCATATTTTCCTATCATAATAAAAGGCAACAACTCCAAAATATATTTCTTTGAACTGGTGCCAGGTAACTACATCCAAACACAAAATAGAATCAGCATTTTTTAAGCCACTACATCAATATCTCTCATAATGGGAGAGGGGGAACGGATTCCGACAGCTGATTTTTTGCCGTCGGATTCCGTTCCCCCTGTTTTTCTCAAACAAAGAGGATCTTCTAATGTCTATCTCAATGGTCTTGGTTTGTTGACTCCCATAGCCTAGTGGTCAGTGCAATGAGTTTTAAGAGCTGATGATTTTTAGGAGACACAAGTTCAAGTCCTGGCTAGGGCTCTTTTTTTGTTTTTTGATCCCATATTTTCCTATCATAATAAAAGGCAACAACTCCAAAATATATTTATTTGAACTGGTGCCAGGTAACTACATCCAAACACAAAATAGAATCAGCATTTTTTAAGCCACTACATCAAAATCTCTCATAATGGGAGAGGGGGAACGGATTCCGACAGCTGATTTTTTGCCGTCAGATTCCGTTCCCCCTGTTTTTCTCAAACAAAGCGGATCTTCTAATATCTATCTCAATGGTTTTGGTTTATTGACCCCCATAGCCTAGTGGTCAGTGCAATGACTTTTAAGAGCTGATGATTTTTAGGAGACACAAGTTCAAGTCCTGGCTAGGGCTCTTTTTTTGTTTTTTGATCCCATATTTTCCTATCATAATAAAAGGCAACAACTCCAAAATATATTTCTTTGAACTGGTGCCAGGTAACTACATCCAAACACAAAATAGAATCAGCTTTTTTTAAGCCACTACATCAATATCTCTCATAATGGGAGAGGGGGAACGGATTCCGACAGCTGATTTTTTGCCGTCGGATTCCGTTCCCCCTGTTTTTCTCAAACAAAGAGGATCTTCTAATGTCTATCTCAATGGTTTTGGTTTGTTGACCCCCATAGCCTAGTGGTCAGTGCAATGACTTTTAAGAGCTGATGATTTTTAGGAGACACAAGTTCAAGTCCCGGCTAGGGCTCCTTTTTTGTTTTTTGATCCCATATTTTCCTATCATAATAAAAGGCAACAACTCCAAAATATATTTATTTGAACTGGTGCCAGGTAACTACATCCAAACACAAAATAGAATCAGCATTTTTTAAGCCACTACATCAAAATCTCTCATAATGGGAGAGGGGGAACGGATTCCGACAGCTGATTTTTTGCCGTCAGATTCCGTTCCCCCTGTTTTTCTCAAACAAAGCGGATCTTCTAATATCTATCTCAATGGTCTTGGTTTATTGACCCCCATAGCCTAGTGGTCAGTGCAATGACTTTTAAGAGCTGATGATTTTTAGGAGACACAAGTTCAAGTCCCGGCTAGGGCTCCTTTTTTGTTTTTTGATCCCATATTTTCCTATCATAATAAAAGGCAACAACTCCAAAATATATTTATTTGAACTGGTGCCAGGTAACTACATCCAAACACAAAATAGAATCAGCATTTTTTTAAGCCACTACATCAATATCTCTCATAATGGGAGAGGGGGAACGGATTCCGACAGCTGATTTTTTGCCGTCGGATTCCGTTCCCCCTTTTTTTCTCAAACAAAGAGGATCTTCTAATGTCTATCTCAATGGTTTTTGTTTGTTGACCCCCATAGCCTAGTGGTCAGTGCAATGACTTTTAAGAGCTGATGATTTTTAGGAGACACAAGTTCAAGTCCCGGCTAGGGCTCCTTTTTTGTTTTTTGATCCCATATTTTCCTATCATAATAAAAGGCAACAACTCCAAAATATATTTATTTGAACTGGTGCCAGGTAACTACATCCAAACACAAAATAGAATCAGCATTTTTTAAGCCACTACATCAAAATCTCTCATAATGGGAGAGGGGGAACGGATTCCGACAGCTGATTTTTTGCCGTCAGATTCCGTTCCCCCTGTTTTTCTCAAACAAAGCGGATCTTCTAATATCTATCTCAATGGTCTTGGTTTATTGACCCCCATAGCCTAGTGGTCAGTGCAATGACTTTTAAGAGCTGATGATTTTTAGGAGACACAAGTTCAAGTCCCGGCTAGGGCTCCTTTTTTGTTTTTTGATCCCATATTTTCCTATCATAATAAAAGGCAACAACTCCAAAATATATTTATTTGAACTGGTGCCAGGTAACTACATCCAAACACAAAATAGAATCAGCATTTTTTAAGCCACTACATCAATATCTCTCATAATGGGAGAGGGGGAACGGATTCCGACAGGTGATTTTTTGCTGTCGGATTCCGTTCCCCCTGTTTTTCTCAAACAAAGAGGATCTTCTAATATCTATCTCAATGGTCTTGGTTTGTTGACCCTCATAGCCTAGTGGTCAGTGCAATGACTTTTAAGAGCTGATGATTTTTAGGAGACACAAGTTCAAGTCCCGGCTCTTGGACTTTTTTTTATACCAGATTTTCCTAATATAAAAAAGGCATAAACCAGGTAATCACCATACATTTAATCTAACTTTATCATGCCTTCATGTAGCTCAAACAGTAGAGCATTGGCACTTGCAACGCCAAGGTCAATGGTTCGATTCCCAGGGAAAGCAAGAACGTATATTCAAACTAATTTCAAATGCAAACGTCATCCAAATGGTTCAATGAAATATTTCTCAAACAAAAACTATCTTCTAATATCTATCAAACTTATGCCGATTTCTTGACCCCTTATAGCCTAGTGGTCAGTGCAATGACTTTTAAGAGCTGATGATTTTTAGGAGACACAAGTTCAAGTCCCGGCTAGGGCTCCTTTTTTGTTTTTTGATCCCATATTTTCCTATCATAATAAAAGGCAACAACTCCAAAATATATTTATTTGAACTGGTGCCAGGTAACTACATCCAAACACAGAATAGAATCAGCATTTTTTAAGCCACTACATCAATATCTCTCATAATGGGAGATTGGGAACGGATTCCGACAGCTGATTTTTTGCCGTCGGATTCCGTTCCCCCTGTTTTTCTCAAACATGTCGGATCTTCTAATATCTATCTCAATGGTCCTGGTTTGTTGACCCCCATAGCCTAGTGGTCAGTGCAATGACTTTTAAGAGCTGATGATTTTTAGGAGACACAAGTTCAAGTCCCGGCTAGGGCTCCTTTTTTGTTTTTTGATCCCATATTTTCCTATCATAATAAAAGGCAACAACTCCAAAATATATTTATTTGAACTGGTGCCAGGTAACTACATCCAAACACAAAATAGAATCAGCATTTTTTAAGCCACTACATCAATATCTCTCATAATGGGAGAGGGGGAACGGATTCCGACAGCTGATTTTTTGCCGTCGGATTCTTTTCCCCCTGTTTTTCTCAAACAAAGTGGATCTTCTAATATCTATCTCAATGGTCTTGGTTTGTTGACCCCCATAGCCTAGTGGTCAGTGCAATGACTTTTAAGAGCTGATGATTTTTAGGAGACACAAGTTCAAGTCCCGGCTAGGGCTCCTTTTTTGTTTTTTGATCCCATATTTTCCTATCATAATAAAAGGCAACAACTCCAAAATATATTTCTTTGAACTGGTGCCAGGTAACTATATCCAAACACAAAATAGAATCAGCATATTTTAAGCCACTACATCAATATCTCTCATAAATGGGAGAGGGGGAACGGATTCCGACAGCTGATTTTTTGCCGTCGGATTCCGTTCCCCCTGTTTTTCTCAAACAAAGAGGATCTTCTAATATCTATCTCAATGGTCTTGGTTTGTTGACCCCCATAGCCTAGTGGTCAGTGCATTGACTTTTAAGAGCTGATGATTTTTAGGAGACACAAGTTCAAGTCCCGGCTAGGGCTCTTTTTTTGTTTTTTGATCCCATATTTTCCTATCATAATAAAAGGCAACAACTCCAAAATATATTTATTTTAACTGGTGCCAGGTAACTACATCCAAACACAAAATAGAATCAGCATTTTTTAAGCCACTACATCAATATCTCTCATAATGGGAGAGGGGGAACGGATTCCGACAGCTGATTTTTTGCCGTCGGATTCCGTTCCCCCTGTTTTTCTCAAACAAAGAGGATCTTCTAATATCTATCTCAATGGTCTTGGTTTGTTGACCCCCATAGCCTAGTGGTCAGTGCAATGACTTTTAAGAGCTGATGATTTTTAGGAGACACAAGTTCAAGTCCCGGCTCTTGGACTTTTTTTTATACCAGATTTTCCTAATATAAAAAAGGCATAAACCAGGTAATCACCATACATTTAATCCAACTTTATCAAGCCTTCATGTAGCTCAAACAGTAGAGCATTGGCACTTGCAACGCCAAGGTCAATGGTTCGATTCCCAGGGAAAGCAAGAACGTATATTCAAACTAATTTCAAATGCAAACGTCATCCAAATGGTTCAATGAAATATTTCTCAAATAAAAACTATCTTCTAATATCTATCAAACTAATGCTGATTTCTTGACGCCTTATAGCCTAGTGGTCAGTGCAATGACTTTTAAGAGCTGATGATTTTTAGGAGACACAAGTTCAAGTCCTGGCTAGGGCTCTTTTTTTGTTTTTTGATCCCATATTTTCCTATCATAATAAAAGGCAACAACTCCAAAATATATTTCTTTGAACTGGTGCCAGGTAACTACATCCAAACACAAAATAGAATCAGCATTTTTTAAGCCACTACATCAATATCTCTCATAATGGGAGAGGGGGAACGGATTCCGACAGCTGATTTTTTGCCGTCGGATTCCGTTCCCCCTGTTTTTCTCAAACAAAGAGGATCTTCTAATATCTATCTCAATGGTCTTGGTTTGTTGACCCCCATAGCCTAGTGGTCAGTGCAATGACTTTTAAGAGCTGATGATTTTTAGGAGACACAAGTTCAAGTCCTGGCTAGGGCTCTTTTTTTGTTTTTTGATCCCATATTTTCCTATCATAATAAAAGGCAACAACTCCAAAATATATTGATTTGAATTGGTGCCAGGTAACTACATCCAAACACAAAATAGAATCAGCATTTTTTAAGCCACTACATCAATATCTCTCATAATGGGAGAGGGGGAACGGATTCCGACAGCTGATTTTTTGCCGTCGGATTCCGTTCCCCCTGTTTTTCTCAAACAAAGCGGATCTTCTAATATCTATCTCAATGGTCTTGGTTTGTTGACACCCATAGCCTAGTGGTCAGTGCAATGACTTTTAAGAGCTGATGATTTTTAGGAGACACAAGTTCAAGTCCCGGCTTGGGCTCTTTTTTTGTTTTTTGATCCCATATTTTCCTATCATAATAAAAGGCAACAACTCCAAAATATATTTATTTGAACTGGTGCCAGGTAACAACATCCAAACACAAAATAGAATCAGCATTTTTTAAGCCACTACATCAATATCTCTCATAAATGGGAGAGGGGGAACGGATTCCGACAGCTGATTTTTTGCCGTCGGATTCCGTTCCCCTGTTTTTCTCAAACAAAGAGGATCTTCTAATATCTATCTCAATGGTCATGGTTTGTTGACCCCCATAGCCTAGTGGTCAGTGCAATGAGTTTTAAGAGCTGATGATTTTTAGGAGACACAAGTTCAAGTCCCGGCTCTTGGACTTTTTTTTATACCAGATTTTCCTAATATAAAAAAGGCATAAACCAGGTAATCACCATACATTTATTCTAACTTTATCAAGCTTTCATGTAGCTCAAACAGTAGAGCATTGGCACTTGCAATGCCAAGGTCAATGGTTCGATTCCCAGGGAAAGCAAGAACCTATATTCTATTAAGTAACTAATTTCAAATGCAAACGTCATCCAAATGGTTCAATGAAATATTTCTCAAATAAAAACTATCTTCGAATATCTATCAAACTTATGCCGATTTCTTGACCCCTTATAGCCTAGTGGTCAGTGCAATGACTTTTAAGAGCTGATGATTTTTAGGAGACACGAGTTCAAGTCCCGGCTAGGGCTCCTTTTTTGTTTTTTGATCCCATATTTTCCTATCATAATAAAAGGCAACAACTCCAAAATATATTTCTTTGAACTGGTGCCAGGTAACTACATCCAAACACAAAATAGAATCAGCATTTTTTAAGCCACTACATCAATATCTCTCATAATGGGAGAGGGGGAACAGATTCCGACAGCTGATTTTTTGCCGTCGGATTCCGTTCCCCCTGTTGTTCTCAAACAAAGAGGATCTTCTAATATATATCTCAATGATCTTGGTTTGTTGACCCCTATAGCCTAGTGGTCAGTGCAATGACTTTTAAGAGCTGATGATTTTTAGGAGACACAAGTTCAAGTCCCGGCTAGGGCTCTTTTTTTGTTTTTTGATCCCATATTTTCCTATCATAATAAAAGGCAACAACTCCAAAATATATTTATTTGAACTGGTGCCAGGTAACTACATCCAATACACAGAATAGAATCAGCATTTTTTAAGCCACTACATCAATATCTCTCATAATGGGAGAGGGGGAACGGATTCCGACAGCTGATTTTTTGCCGTCGGATTCCGTTCCCCCTGTTTTTCTCAAACAAAGAGGATCTTCTAATATCTATCTCAATGGTCTTGGTTTGTTGACCCCCATAGCCTAGTGGTCAGTGCAATGACTTTTAAGAGCTGATGATTTTTAGGAGACACAAGTTCAAGTCCCGGCTCTTGGACTTTTTTTTATACCAGATTTTCCTAATATAAAAAAGGCATAAACCAGGTAATCACCATACATTTATTCTAACTTTATTAAGCTTTCATGTAGCTCAAACAGTAGAGCATTGGCACTTGCAATGCCAAGGTCAATGGTTCGATTCCCAGGGAAAGCAAGAACCTATATTCTATTAAGTAACTAATTTCAAATGCAAACGTCATCCAAATGGTTCAATGAAATATTTCTCAAATAAAAACTATCTTCTAATATCTATCAAACTTATGCCGATTTCTTGACCCCTTATAGCCTAGTGGTCAGTGCAATGACTTTTAAGAGCTGATGATTTTTAGGAGACACAAGTTCAAGTCCCGGCTAGGGCTCTTTTTTTGTTTTTTGATCCCATATTTTCCTATCATAATAAAAGGCAACAACTCGAAAATATATTTCTTTGAACTGGTGCCAGGTAACTACATCCAAACACAGAATAGAATCAGCATTTTTTTAAGCCACTAATATCTCTCATAAATGGGAGAGGGGGAACGGATTCCGACAGCTGATTTTTTGCCATCGGATTCCGTTCCCCCTGTTTTTCTCAAACAAAGAGGATATTCTAATATCTATCTCAATGGTCTTGGTTTGTTGACCCCCATAGCCTAGTGGTCAGTGCAATGACTTTTAAGAGCTGATGATTTTTAGGAGACACAAGTTCAAGTCCCGGCTCTTGGACTTTTTTTTTTCCTAATATAAAAAAGGCATAAACCAGGTAATCACCATACATTTAATCTAAATTTATCAAGCCTTCATGTAGCTCAAAAAGTAGAGCATTGGCACTTGCAACGCCAAGGTCAATGGTTCGATTCCCAGGGAAAGCAAGAACGTATATTCTATTAAGTAACTAATTTCAAATGCAAACGTCATCCAAATGGTTCAATGAAATATTTCTCAAATAAAAACTATCTTCTAATATCTATCAAACTAATGCTGATTTCTTGACGCCTTATAGCCTAGTGGTCAGTGCAATGACTTTTAAGAGCTGATGATTTTTAGGAGACACAAGTTCAAGTCCTGGCTAGGGCTCTTTTTTTGTTTTTTGATCCCATATTTTCCTATCATAATAAAAGGCAACAACTCCAAAATATATTTCTTTGAACTGGTGCCAGGTAACTACATCCAAACACAAAATAGAATCAGCATTTTTTAAGCCACTACATCAATATCTCTCATAATGGGAGAGGGGGAACGGATTCCGACAGCTGATTTTTTGCCGTCGGATTCCGTTCCCCCTGTTTTTCTCAAACAAAGAGGATCTTCTAATATCTATCTCAATGGTCTTGGTTTGTTGACCCCCATAGCCTAGTGGTCAGTGCAATGACTTTTAAGAGCTGATGATTTTTAGGAGACACAAGTTCAAGTCCTGGCTAGGGCTCTTTTTTTGTTTTTTGATCCCATATTTTCCTATCATAATAAAAGGCAACAACTCCAAAATATATTGATTTGAATTGGTGCCAGGTAACTACATCCAAACACAAAATAGAATCAGCATTTTTTAAGCCACTACATCAATATCTCTCATAATGGGAGAGGGGGAACGGATTCCGACAGCTGATTTTTTGCCGTCGGATTCCGTTCCCCCTGTTTTTCTCAAACAAAGCGGATCTTCTAATATCTATCTCAATGGTCTTGGTTTGTTGACACCCATAGCCTAGTGGTCAGTGCAATGACTTTTAAGAGCTGATGATTTTTAGGAGACACAAGTTCAAGTCCCGGCTTGGGCTCTTTTTTTGTTTTTTGATCCCATATTTTCCTATCATAATAAAAGGCAACAACTCCAAAATATATTTATTTGAACTGGTGCCAGGTAACAACATCCAAACACAAAATAGAATCAGCATTTTTTAAGCCACTACATCAATATCTCTCATAAATGGGAGAGGGGGAACGGATTCCGACAGCTGATTTTTTGCCGTCGGATTCCGTTCCCCTGTTTTTCTCAAACAAAGAGGATCTTCTAATATCTATCTCAATGGTCATGGTTTGTTGACCCCCATAGCCTAGTGGTCAGTGCAATGAGTTTTAAGAGCTGATGATTTTTAGGAGACACAAGTTCAAGTCCCGGCTCTTGGACTTTTTTTTATACCAGATTTTCCTAATATAAAAAAGGCATAAACCAGGTAATCACCATACATTTATTCTAACTTTATCAAGCTTTCATGTAGCTCAAACAGTAGAGCATTGGCACTTGCAATGCCAAGGTCAATGGTTCGATTCCCAGGGAAAGCAAGAACCTATATTCTATTAAGTAACTAATTTCAAATGCAAACGTCATCCAAATGGTTCAATGAAATATTTCTCAAATAAAAACTATCTTCGAATATCTATCAAACTTATGCCGATTTCTTGACCCCTTATAGCCTAGTGGTCAGTGCAATGACTTTTAAGAGCTGATGATTTTTAGGAGACACGAGTTCAAGTCCCGGCTAGGGCTCCTTTTTTGTTTTTTGATCCCATATTTTCCTATCATAATAAAAGGCAACAACTCCAAAATATATTTCTTTGAACTGGTGCCAGGTAACTACATCCAAACACAAAATAGAATCAGCATTTTTTAAGCCACTACATCAATATCTCTCATAATGGGAGAGGGGGAACAGATTCCGACAGCTGATTTTTTGCCGTCGGATTCCGTTCCCCCTGTTGTTCTCAAACAAAGAGGATCTTCTAATATATATCTCAATGATCTTGGTTTGTTGACCCCTATAGCCTAGTGGTCAGTGCAATGACTTTTAAGAGCTGATGATTTTTAGGAGACACAAGTTCAAGTCCCGGCTAGGGCTCTTTTTTTGTTTTTTGATCCCATATTTTCCTATCATAATAAAAGGCAACAACTCCAAAATATATTTATTTGAACTGGTGCCAGGTAACTACATCCAATACACAGAATAGAATCAGCATTTTTTAAGCCACTACATCAATATCTCTCATAATGGGAGAGGGGGAACGGATTCCGACAGCTGATTTTTTGCCGTCGGATTCCGTTCCCCCTGTTTTTCTCAAACAAAGAGGATCTTCTAATATCTATCTCAATGGTCTTGGTTTGTTGACCCCCATAGCCTAGTGGTCAGTGCAATGACTTTTAAGAGCTGATGATTTTTAGGAGACACAAGTTCAAGTCCCGGCTCTTGGACTTTTTTTTATACCAGATTTTCCTAATATAAAAAAGGCATAAACCAGGTAATCACCATACATTTATTCTAACTTTATTAAGCTTTCATGTAGCTCAAACAGTAGAGCATTGGCACTTGCAATGCCAAGGTCAATGGTTCGATTCCCAGGGAAAGCAAGAACCTATATTCTATTAAGTAACTAATTTCAAATGCAAACGTCATCCAAATGGTTCAATGAAATATTTCTCAAATAAAAACTATCTTCTAATATCTATCAAACTTATGCCGATTTCTTGACCCCTTATAGCCTAGTGGTCAGTGCAATGACTTTTAAGAGCTGATGATTTTTAGGAGACACAAGTTCAAGTCCCGGCTAGGGCTCTTTTTTTGTTTTTTGATCCCATATTTTCCTATCATAATAAAAGGCAACAACTCGAAAATATATTTCTTTGAACTGGTGCCAGGTAACTACATCCAAACACAGAATAGAATCAGCATTTTTTTAAGCCACTAATATCTCTCATAAATGGGAGAGGGGGAACGGATTCCGACAGCTGATTTTTTGCCATCGGATTCCGTTCCCCCTGTTTTTCTCAAACAAAGAGGATATTCTAATATCTATCTCAATGGTCTTGGTTTGTTGACCCCCATAGCCTAGTGGTCAGTGCAATGACTTTTAAGAGCTGATGATTTTTAGGAGACACAAGTTCAAGTCCCGGCTCTTGGACTTTTTTTTTTCCTAATATAAAAAAGGCATAAACCAGGTAATCACCATACATTTAATCTAAATTTATCAAGCCTTCATGTAGCTCAAAAAGTAGAGCATTGGCACTTGCAACGCCAAGGTCAATGGTTCGATTCCCAGGGAAAGCAAGAACGTATATTCTATTAAGTAACTAATTTCAAATGCAAACGTCATCCAAATGGTTCAATGAAATATTTCTCAAATAAAAACTATCTTCTAATATCTATCAAACTAATGCCGATTTCTTGACCCCTTATAGCCTAGTGGTCAGTGCAATGACTTTTAAGAGCTGATCAGGGGCGGATCTAGGGGGTGGCCAGGGGTGGCCGTGGCCACCCTTTGCCTAAGCTTGGCCACCCCTTTGGCCACCCCTCTCACAACTGCTGTGTCTGTCTCTTTTTTTATTGTCAAGAATTACGTTTTTTAAACGCAGAACCGTCTCTTTAAGACCACAAAAAAAAAAAAAAAAACGTGAGACGCGCACTCCAACTGCACCTCAGCGTCAGCGCAAGTCAAGCGAGTGCGGAAATGTGCAGGTGCCGAACGAGCTTCAGCAGAACAACAGACAGTGATATACGCATAGTAAATATATAGTCAATGTTTCTCAACTGTGGGTTGCAAGACCGTAAATAACAAGCGTAAATCTTTGTTTTTCTGATGCCACTTTTATTTTAAAAGATGTGTGTGAAAGCTGGTGACACTTCTGTCAGATGCTGAGAAAAGCGGCGCGCGTTGTCCTACATCAGTTGGCTATCTTCGGTAAAATGAGATGTTGTCAGGCCAAATGTCAGTAAAACTATCTTTCCTGTCCTGTCAGCCGTTATACTGTGCTCGCAGTGCGCAAAAGCGGCGTGTTTTGACGTCAATTGACTCGTGAAATAATAAAAAAGGCGATTAAAATAATCTGCTATATGTGAGATCACAATATAAGGCACAAACTGATGTCATTTTTAAATGTAGCCTTCAAATAAATGTGAGCACTGTGCATTTGTACTAGCTGGCGTTAATTTGTAAAGAGGACAAAAATGGATAATTTCTAAATCCATAAAATAATTTTTTTTTACATTCTGGCATTTATGTGCTGTTGACTTCCGCCTTGTTCACATTCTTGCACATGGGGATTCAAAAGAGACATTTTCCTTTTTAATTTAGGTTGCCTATGATAGAACTGTTGCAATTATTTATTTTGACAACTAATATAGAAAAGTTAAACATGCATTGTTAACTTTTTCAGTTGCAACTTTTTTTTGACAAACTCAGAATTGGTTGAGGAGTTCAACGATTATAAAAAATTAACTGAAGGTTGATTCATCTTTGAGCTACAGTAGTTATCTGCATGTCTCATTCATGAAGGTGCAACAATGTAGAACAAGCTATTGGGGGTTTTGAGAACCAGAAGCAAGCTAACTGAGCAAGTTGAACTTTAGGTATAGTGTGTGCCCCTTTATTAATATGCCTGGAGGTGGTGAATAATAATAATAAAAAAGATAAGAATTCACTCAGTATTATGATTCCTAATTCACTACTATCTCAATTACAATTAAGTATAAATTAACTGTATTCAGTTGTGTAGGCACTAAAACAGTCAAATACTTATAGTCAAACTCATTTTTAAATTAAAATAATAAAAATGTTGGTTGCCACCCCAGACTGGTTGCTGGCCCTTGCCTGGCCACCCCCATGAAAAAATTCTGGCTCCGCCACTGGAGCTGATGATTTAGGAGACACAAGTTCAAGTCCCGGCTTGGGCTCTTTTTTTGTTTTTTGATCCCATATTTTCCTATCATAATAAAAGGCAACAACTCCAAATTATATTTCTTTGAACTGGTGCCATGTAACTACATCCAAACACAAAATAGAATCAGCATTTTTTAAGCCACTACATCAATATCTCTCATAATGGGAGAGGGGGAAGGGATTCCGACAGCTGATTTTTTGCCGTCGGATTCCGTTCCCCCTGTTTTTCTCAAACAAAGAGGATCTTCTAATATCTATCTCAATGACCTTGGATTCTTGACCCCTATAGCCTGGTGGTCAGTGCAATGACTTTTAAGAGCTGATGATTTTTAGGAGACACAAGTTCAAGTCCTGGCTAGGGCTCTTTTTTTGTTTTTTGATCCCATATTTTCCTATCATAATAAAAGGCAACAACTCCAAAATATATTTATTTGAACTGGTGCCAGGTAACAACATCCAAACACAAAATAGAATCAGCATTTTTTAAGCCACTACATCAATATCTCTCATAAATGGGAGAGGGGGAACGGATTCCGACAGCTGATTTTTTGCCGTCGGATTCCGTTCCCCTGTTTTTCTCAAACAAAGAGGATCTTCTAATATCTATCTCAATGGTCATGGTTTGTTGACCCCCATAGCCTAGTGGTCAGTGCAATGAGTTTTAAGAGCTGATGATTTTTAGGAGACACAAGTTCAAGTCCCGGCTCTTGGACTTTTTTTTATACCAGATTTTCCTAATATAAAAAAGGCATAAACCAGGTAATCACCATACATTTATTCTAACTTTATCAAGCTTTCATGTAGCTCAAACAGTAGAGCATTGGCACTTGCAATGCCAAGGTCAATGGTTCGATTCCCAGGGAAAGCAAGAACCTATATTCTATTAAGTAACTAATTTCAAATGCAAACGTCATCCAAATGGTTCAATGAAATATTTCTCAAATAAAAACTATCTTCGAATATCTATCAAACTTATGCCGATTTCTTGACCCCTTATAGCCTAGTGGTCAGTGCAATGACTTTTAAGAGCTGATGATTTTTAGGAGACACGAGTTCAAGTCCCGGCTAGGGCTCCTTTTTTGTTTTTTGATCCCATATTTTCCTATCATAATAAAAGGCAACAACTCCAAAATATATTTCTTTGAACTGGTGCCAGGTAACTACATCCAAACACAAAATAGAATCAGCATTTTTTAAGCCACTACATCAATATCTCTCATAATGGGAGAGGGGGAACAGATTCCGACAGCTGATTTTTTGCCGTCGGATTCCGTTCCCCCTGTTGTTCTCAAACAAAGAGGATCTTCTAATATATATCTCAATGATCTTGGTTTGTTGACCCCTATAGCCTAGTGGTCAGTGCAATGACTTTTAAGAGCTGATGATTTTTAGGAGACACAAGTTCAAGTCCCGGCTAGGGCTCTTTTTTTGTTTTTTGATCCCATATTTTCCTATCATAATAAAAGGCAACAACTCCAAAATATATTTATTTGAACTGGTGCCAGGTAACTACATCCAATACACAGAATAGAATCAGCATTTTTTAAGCCACTACATCAATATCTCTCATAATGGGAGAGGGGGAACGGATTCCGACAGCTGATTTTTTGCCGTCGGATTCCGTTCCCCCTGTTTTTCTCAAACAAAGAGGATCTTCTAATATCTATCTCAATGGTCTTGGTTTGTTGACCCCCATAGCCTAGTGGTCAGTGCAATGACTTTTAAGAGCTGATGATTTTTAGGAGACACAAGTTCAAGTCCCGGCTCTTGGACTTTTTTTTATACCAGATTTTCCTAATATAAAAAAGGCATAAACCAGGTAATCACCATACATTTATTCTAACTTTATTAAGCTTTCATGTAGCTCAAACAGTAGAGCATTGGCACTTGCAATGCCAAGGTCAATGGTTCGATTCCCAGGGAAAGCAAGAACCTATATTCTATTAAGTAACTAATTTCAAATGCAAACGTCATCCAAATGGTTCAATGAAATATTTCTCAAATAAAAACTATCTTCTAATATCTATCAAACTTATGCCGATTTCTTGACCCCTTATAGCCTAGTGGTCAGTGCAATGACTTTTAAGAGCTGATGATTTTTAGGAGACACAAGTTCAAGTCCCGGCTAGGGCTCTTTTTTTGTTTTTTGATCCCATATTTTCCTATCATAATAAAAGGCAACAACTCGAAAATATATTTCTTTGAACTGGTGCCAGGTAACTACATCCAAACACAGAATAGAATCAGCATTTTTTTAAGCCACTAATATCTCTCATAAATGGGAGAGGGGGAACGGATTCCGACAGCTGATTTTTTGCCATCGGATTCCGTTCCCCCTGTTTTTCTCAAACAAAGAGGATCTTCTAATATCTATCTCAATGACCTTGGATTCTTGACCCCTATAGCCTGGTGGTCAGTGCAATGACTTTTAAGAGCTGATGATTTTTAGGAGACACAAGTTCAAGTCCTGGCTAGGGCTCTTTTTTTGTTTTTTGATCCCATATTTTCCTATCATAATAAAAGGCAACAACTCCAAAATATATTTCTTTGAACTGTTGCCATGTAACTACATCCAAACACAAAATAGAATCAGCATTTTTTAAGCCACTACATCAATATCTCTCATAATGGGAGAGGGGGAACGGATTCCGACAGCTGATTTTTTGCCGTCGGATTCCGTTCCCCCTGTTTTTCTCAAACAAAGAGGATCTTCTAATATCTATCTCAATGGTCTTGGCTTGTTGACCCCCATAGCCTAGGGTGACCACCTGTCCCGCATTTGAAGCTTTGTCCCGCGTCCCGCAAGTCATAAGCAGTGTCCCGCATTTTAATTGTGTCTGTATTTTATTTAATCGTCCTTTAAATTACAATTCTACAATTAAAAAAAATGTTAATAAGAGAACACTGAACATGCGCAGCGCAGCCGTTATTATTGGTTCTAGTCAGAGCGGGGAAACACAACACTGAGAAGAAGGGAAACACAAAAAAAAAAAACACACACACACACAAAAAATATATAAATTCAAGATGCACTGAATCCGGTAAGAACGCATTCAATCTTTCTATTCTTCACTAATGGAATTTATGTGCTTATTTGGAAATGTGCTTTTTAGCGATTGGATTATTATTTTAATTTAATTATTTAGATTGAATAGACCCGTGCTGTTAAAATGAGTTTTATATTAATAGTGACGTTCACAGCGCCGGTCAGCGCCGTCATTAACATTTTTATAAAGCCTATTAGCAATTTAAAGCATGTTAACATCACTGCAAAAAGACATCTAATATAAAATCAATATTTATTCATTCCATAATAATAGTAAGTTTTCTCCCTCGTGTCCCGCATTGTCCCGCAAAATCAGGTCTGCTGACCTGCAACAGAGCAATAGCCAGGTGGTCACACTGGCCCACGCCTGGGTCCCAACTTCAGCCCGGCCCTAATGGCCGCGGGTTCTGACCCATGTGCAAAGTTTCAAGAGTTTTTGAGCACGTTAAGAGACCCAAAAGTGCCCGAATAGTTGTAAGAAAAATAATAATAATAATAATAATAATCTGAAGGAAAACAATAGGGCCTTCGCCTTTTCAAGGCTTGGGCCCCAATAACACCTTTATTAAACAATCTCTTACATGTCAATCTGCCATGCTGATCACGTAGCAAACACAGAGCAGCGCTTCCAGATTCTCCGTCAGAACACCGGCTCATTATTGGCTGACGCTGTTCACGTGAGAGTGTGTGCTGCTGACGCAAGAGCTGGCCAATAATGAGCTGATGTTCTGCGTAGACCCCCGAAGCGCTGCTCTGTGTTTACTACGTGAACAGACTTGAAAGTTGCAATGACGTTGCTGCTTATGGCTGGTTCAGAAAGCTTTCTGATTTCATCAAAAATATATTCATTTGTGTTCTGAAGATGAACAAATGTCTTAGGGGTTTGTAAAGGGCAAGTAATTAATGACAGAAATTTCATTTTGGGTGAACTAACCCTTTAATGCACATCCTGATGTAGCAGGTATAGAAAATATACATGCATTGTCTATTATAATTCACACAAAATTGTTCACTTAAATAAACCTGATATACCTGTTTGATTGAAATGAGTGCTTTCCTATTTAATTGTTGTGATGTCACGAACCAACCTACTTTCCTGTTCTGTCTCCTCCTCTTCCCTTTTGCATTGATGATGCAAAAAACCTAGGAAAAACCTAGTCTAAAGTCAGTGGCGCGTTATTCAGATGCTATTTTAAGGGCGCATGCTTGGCCATAATGTAGCGTGTGCATAACGCGCATAAACTTTGCATCTCTCATCTACAGTTCCCATTTTTAAAGCAGTTTTAAAGCAGTTCCCATTTTTGTAAACCATACTTAATTACAAAGAAAAATATTACCACACGAGGGAAACCATTGTGGTGTCCATGAAGATGTGAAAAAATAGGCATAAATCTAGATTACACATTTACCCAAATTATTCATGCTGATTGTAGTAATGACGGATCAAACCTGTTTGATCAATAGTGGGAAGACACATCGGTATATAAGGACATCTGATAAAGTGGGTTGTCCGTCAAGAGCCAGGAAACAAAATTCGGAAGACTGCGAAATCACCTTTACCATCATGTAAGTTGCGTGCGCCTAGCAAATCCGCCGTTATCATAGCAATCCGCCATGGAACAAGTGCGCCTGCTCTTAAAGGGAATGTGAACTGACACTCTGATTGGTTTATTGCACGTTACGCCAAACCACGCCTATGAGTAATGTGGTGACTTCAGACCAACCCATTTCGAGAGCCGCCCACATTTTTGTTTCATGCACCTTTTTCCCCCTTTTGCATTAACTGCATTAAAGAGAGAGAACAAGGGCAAATCACTTAAAGAGGCTGATTTTATTTGTGTTTATATCTGAATAGTGAACCGCCGCCTGCTGTACCGAACCTGATTCCACAAAGTCACAAGTAAAAGAGTAAAAGTATCTCAACTGGTGTTGCTGGCCATTCATAACGCTTGGCGTCGTGAGTCACCGGTTACACTGGTGTACATCTGAAATTCACATTCATCTGAAATTTTTATCCTAACCATATCCCTGCCTATACCCCTAAACCTAACCCTACCCATAAAATTATGTTAAATTAAGTGAAATAACACTGCTGTAGAAGCACCTAACCCTGGTTGAATGCCTACATTAGACATAAACTGTAAACTTGTCCCTCAAATCTGATTGGTTGATTGGAATGTAGTTCCAGGATCAACATAGATGCTCTATGTTGAAGTTGCTCCTATACTCTGCAGGTCTTTAAAAGGGATCCTTGCATTTTAAGCAAACATAATACAACTGAACAAAACAAAGTAATGATATTACCTGTATCTTTCCTGTCATTGTTTTTCTAGATTAGTGGTTCTCAAATTGTGTCCCACAAGTTGACTGGCTGGTTAAAGAACAGAGCTGAATGTATAAAATGATTATTAGAATTGACTAAAAAAGTCACAGAGTCAAATCTCTGAAAAGATAAACGAGGACAAAGTTTATGCTGACTCACTTTGTCCATCTGACACCTGAATGAATCGAACACCCATGATCAACTAGTATAACATTTAATGTCTTGTATAAATAAAATACAAAGTGAATACCTGACAAATAGTATGAGGTTATGCAAAGTGCCTGAAAATTGAACACTGGAAAGAAAAACATGACTGACACTATAAGTAC
Organism: Phoxinus phoxinus; assembly: GCF_949152265.1. Lineage (NCBI taxonomy): Eukaryota > Metazoa > Chordata > Actinopteri > Cypriniformes > Leuciscidae > Phoxinus > Phoxinus phoxinus. The sequence goes on along the minus strand of NC_136878.1, from coordinate 18,410,226 downwards.
ACCAGCAGATGAAAAGAATAAAATACATAATCTGAGAGCCTCATGATATTCATGCTGTCTGATTATGAATGAAGTCATCCCGTGCACGTTTTAGTGCTGTCAGCATATTTGATATTCCTCCTCAAAAGCCAGAGACCAATACAAAGGTCAACGCTAAGAATAGCACCATACGCCACAAAACTCAGCTTAATTGTGCATTTAGGGAATAAAATAACACATGCTTAGCCTAAGAGAACAATTCATTAAATATAGAGACAAAAAGGAAACACGCCACAGTCAATCTTCCTTCATTAATATAAAAAAGAAAGAAAGGCAGAAAATAGCAGATGACAGCAGACAGATCTCATGTATAAAAAAAGCCCTTGGGACAAATTTAGAAGCATAAAAAAAAAATCATGCTTATAATGGAGGCATCCAACCGTATTTCTCATGAAAAGAAGAACTGCTATATTGGGGTTTATAAAGTCAAACAGAACAGCAATCTGTATTTTATTATTTATCATCTTTGTCTTCTTGCGGGTTTGTTTTGTGTAAGCATGGGGGGTTTGAGAAACTCGGAAAAGCATATTTGCAAATATGATTGACCAGTCAGAATCAAGTATTCCAGAAAGTCACTGTCACAATCCTCAGTCCCCACAGCGCACTGGGCTATACATTCCCCATAATCCCTCCTGGCTCACACCTGCACACTTATCTAATCATCACACCTGTTTATATATTTATTTCATCATCTCTGTGTATTTAGTTCCTCTGTTTTCGTCTTCATCTTGTATCTGAATGTCTTCGGTCTGTTTATGTTATGAACACTGTTATGCCTGTCTGCCTTTTTGTTTTATTAAATCACGTTTATATTTGTCTTCATCCATCTTCTTCATTCTCATGACAGTCACTAAAAGATACTACAATAGTAAAATAGTCATAAATAAAATAAAACCGTAAGAAGAATACAGGTAAATAGCAGAACGCAGCACTCTCATTATGAACTCATTATCTCAGCACTAATGCAGTTAAGAAGCTTATAAGCTTGGTAATTCAGACTGGCATGCTAAATTAACTGCCAGTTTAAAAATTACTTTTAATTTTCATGCCACCTTGAAACACATTCATCTACTTATGACCACTTGATAGGATATGGACTGCAGTGTAATGCAATGTGTTGGTTATCTACAAGACATTTTTGTGGAGGAGTGCGTGTTTGATAGACAAAGATGTGCAACCTAATTAAAGTGCTAATGGTCTCTTTAGCTCCAGTGCTTTGGACGGATTGCACCAAGTGTGTGTGTCTTTAGGCTTTTAAATTGAGGAACGCCTCATGGTGTGCTTTATGGCCATTTGTGAATTTTCACTTCCACACGCCAGCTTTGCGTCTTCAACACAGACTGATCTCACGTATCAGCTGCAGTGCACCAATCTAGGCTCAAGTTCACATTCCCTGCACCCATTCATTTTCGTGGTCGTTTCCCCATTCATCACAAAGCGCACGCATCTTAATGAACACAGCGTGCTACACGTGAATCACTCACAGCTTTTCACAAGCCCCTGCAGTGGGATCGACCAACTAGAGCATGTATGTAGCATACACGACATATGCGCACAGCTGGAAAAGTGCCGGAAAGACAAATGGTGCAAAACATGTACATTTTGTTTTTCTGTTGTTTTTGTGAATAAAAGCTGAGGTAACCCATGTGTGCCATCAGCTCCCAGATTCTCTTATATCTTTTCACATATATGGCCTAAAATGAATGTGCATAAAGCCTACACACCAAAAACTATTAAAACCTGACAATAAAAGAAAAACACGTTAACATTGTATGGCATAGAAAAGTCATTGTGGAAAACTCCCCTACCACAAAGGTGTAAATTCATCTGCAGTTTTTCAATCTCACCAAGAAAGAACATTGTAATTATTTTCCAGTATTTAGTCCAAATCATTTTCCAAATTGATTTGAATGATTATTGATTCCTATACTGCCCTACAAAGCAAAAAGGCAGTAACTACGCAGAGTGCAGAACTGAGAAAAATTACTTTAAAGTTATCCTGTGTCATCCAGCCTAAGTAGTTGTAGGTAGATTAAAACCATTTTTCTCCAAAACGACACACATTTGAGATAAGATGTTTTTTTCACATAACAAAGGATGCCCTGAATGTCATGAAAATGATAACTAATTTTTGAGCAAAAATGCAGCTACTGCTTTTTTGCTTTGTAGGGCAGTAGCCCTATACATTTCAGCAGCAACAATTCAAGACTTTAGCACTGTTTTATGTTAATAAAGTTAATTCAAAACATAATTTGAATGTGCTTGATATTACTGTATATGCACAACATCAGTGATCATGTAAAACAAGAATCGCGCATGCTTCTGTAACAGTATGCGAGTGTTATCAGAACCTGTCATGCTCATTAATCCATTCTTCATGCATGTAGGTACACGTGGCCCCACTCTACTGATGTGATCTTATGCAGGTTCAGAGGATTTCTCAAGGTTCATCTCTGAAATGCTGAGAGGAAATTTCTTTCTCAGTCACCTAGCTTTCCACACTCTTTGAACTCATTTTCTATCTACACTGTTTAATGCTATAATAACATTCAGAAGAGAAATGTCTCAGTCCCTGGCCATGCCAAAAATTTCCTCGATGACAAATTGCTTCCCTCCCTCATGAGGACAGAAGAACGCCGCCTCTGTGCGCCGAGGCCATTTGGGCTCTGACGGATAATATGGCTCCATGCTGAAACTGAGTTTAACCCCAGATCACCTCAGAATACCTTTCTTTGCTCACCACACAGGCTGTGCCGGAATGCAGATCGGTGTCTGAGTGTACACATACGGTTTAGAATTGTAACTATTTTTGTTTTGTTTTGTTGAAAGCAATATCTTGAGTAAATCTGGACAGATATGGGAGGGTTTGATGTGGATTACAATAAAAAATGTATCTTATTATTGAAATATTCTCTCATTTTCTAATCTTATCTATAAACTTTATTATTAATCTTATCCATTTACACTGCAAAAGAAAAATCAATAGAAAACCAGAAAAGGTACTGGCAAATGTCTGCCAGAGCATGATCTGTCAAGTTTATTTCCTTTAACATAACACAATGCAATGCGAAATTCTAAATACGTAAAATGTCTTCTTATAGACACAGTAGCCTATATTGTGCCATATTTTCTCAGTGTATAATATATTTTCAAATATGATCTGACATTGCCAATAAAGTCAACGATTTCACATTTTATGACATTTTAGATAAATGTCTTTGTCATGGAACAGAAGATTGTCTGAACAGTTTATTGAACAATACACATGCAGTGAGCAGGTGATCCGGATTGCAGATCGTGATGGCGATGGCATGTGAATGTTAAGTCTTATCTTGTTGCAGATAGTGAAGAGAAGTGGCTGGTGGGCTGAAGACTGGTAGATGATGACACACTGAAAGGCTGATGAAGACAAAGGACAGGACAGTTCAATGCACAGGTAAGTAGTCAGGTACAGGTTCAGTGTAGGATGCCGAGACCAGACCCTGATCAGAATCAGAAGAATCAGAAGTAACTTTATTGCCAAGTATGCTTTACACATACAAGGAATTTGCTTTGGTCAAAGGTGCTACACGTAGACAAAACATACAGTTGACATAAAATATAAAAACTATAAAATTTTGGGATGGACAATATATATATATATATATATATATATATATACAACAATAAGAATTTAAAAAAATAAATAAGATAAACAACAAATATGTGCAATCTACCAAGTTGTACATAATATCAAATAAAATAGTAATTGCATGTGCAAAGACATTTGTTTAAGTTGCACGGGGGGGGGGAGGGGAGTATCAGTGGGGGACCCGTGCCTTGTTAATGAGGCTAACTGCGGACGGGAAGAAACTGTTTTTGTGGCAAGAGGTTTTGGTCCTGATAGACCGCAGCCTCCTGCCAGAGGGGAGAGTCTGAAACAGTTTATGTCCGGGGTGAGAGGGGTCATCTGCAATCTTACCTAATCGCCTCAGAGTCCTAGAGGCGTAAAGGTCCTGAAGTGATGGAAGATTACAGCCAATCACCCTCTCTGCCGAGCGAATGATACGCTGTCTGGTCACCAACATTCTTCAAAATATCTTCTTTTGTGTTCAACAGAAGAAAGAAACTCATACAGGTTTGAAACAACTTGAGGGTGAGTAAATGATGACAGAATTTTCATTTTTGGGTGAACTATCCCTTTAAGTGGATTGGAGCTGATGAAGGTGAATGATGGCAGGTGTGGATGATTAATGAGTGTGTGCAGGTGGGTGCCAAGAAGGATCATGGGAAATGTAGTGCAGTGGTGACAGGACTGGTGACTGAGGATTGTTACTGTAGAAAATGGATTTTTAAAAGCAGTTATTATAACACTATTGTTGATAAATTAAATTCAAAACGTAGGTTCGGGAGGACCCTAAACATTCAGTCCTGTCAATCATCATTACGAGCATATAAGCTGCAGACACCACGTCATCTCATTGACAAATTCTTCCGATAGCCCTCCTCCTCCCCTTCTCCTCCAGTAAATTATCTCTATCCTCTTATGCGCAATTTCATGGGGGACTCAGAGCTCAAGCCGAGCCTCGGGTTCAAGACTCCTCCAAGGACAGCAAGCCAAGTTAGTTTACTATTAACCTTTAAATAGTAAAGCGCCGGAAAGCACCGGAAGTGATCTCGTTGTACGTCACTCATTGTTTACACAGAACAGAGATTTTAGGTAAGACGGCTAATTAAATGGTACGAATTTGCGCTTATCCGGGATGTTTAAACCGTTGTAAAAGAAAACAATTGCGTATGCTCGTGCGAACTCATCCGGGAGTGGTGAGTTTTCTGAGTTCT